>NC_056731.1:1344463163-1344775663 GCF_019279795.1 Protopterus annectens
ACCCACAATGCCCTTGTCCAACCTCAATACTTCAGATCGAGTCAGTTGTCATAAGTTAGATAGAGACAAGATAGCTGAAAGAATAGGGCTCAAACCTGGAACTTTAAGTTCTAAAATAATTCAACATCTTTCTCCAGAAGATTTAAGGAAGATGTATGGTTGGGAGGCTAGCTGAAGAATGAAAATGGACAACAGAGATGCCTAGTTATGATTAGTACATAACTTTTAGATGTGATGTTGTCCTTTTCATTCTTCCTCAACAAATGAGACTGGGTCCCCAGCTATGTTGATCTTGGGTGGCCTTCATGGAAGGATACTCCAGAGTACCACTGAGCCAAAGGCAGCTCTAGTTCTGGATATTAGATTCAATTTGTAATAAGTAACAGAAGTATAAAAAAATTGGTCCATGCAGCTGGTGCGCAAATACCATTAATAGAGATTCTTGACCAAAAAGCAGATGAAGTGGCCATGGATCTAGTTGAGTGGGTTTCATGTGGTCCTGGTAAGGAAATGTTTTGTTGAGACTAGATCCAACAAATGTAATCTGTGATCCATTTAGCTAGAATAACTTTAGAAACTGGATAGGCCAGTCTTTTTGGTGAGAAGGAAACAAATAGCTAATCTTTCTGATTTGTTTTGATCTGTGCACATCTAAGAGATTTTAAAAAATCTGTTAAGAAAACCGGTAAATTAATTGATTGGTTAATGTCTGATTCAGAAGCGACTTTAGGTAAAAAGAAAGGGTTTGTTTGTAAAGTAACCCTATCATTATGGAAAATAATGTAGGGGATCTTTGATGAAAGAGCCTAGAATTCATAAATTCTTGCAGAAGTGATAACTACTAAGAAGACTGTTTCTCATGAAAGAAATTTTAGATTATTTTTACTAAAGGTTCAAAGGGCTCTTTGAGTTAGACCTTGTAGCACAGCAGTCAGATCCCAGGGAGGTGAAGGTTCCTTTACTGGAGGTCGAAGGAAAAAAAATGCCTTTTATAAGTGCTTTACATAACCTGGAAAAAGCCAAAGAATAATTTCTGTCTCTTGTATAAAAATCTATAGCAGAGTATCCACAGGTTCAACAAAGTCCAACACGAAACACCAACAACCCAAGGATAGAACCACGATCCACGAATTGCTTTTAAAAACAGATTTATTTCTCCAACCATAAACAAACTTAACACGATTGTTAAGCGCTTTCATGTAAAACCTTACACTTCATCAGAACAGTTAAAAATGTCATGAATAAAGCTTTAAATAGTGAAAAAAACGCCAAAACCATCTGCCAGGTTAAATACATTCAACCTAATCAGGTCTAGAATTTAAAGCAATAGTTCCAAGTAAAACCTAAAATATCATGTAGTTATAAATACAATTTACAAAGCTCGATGAATGTGAAATATCTCGAAAATGTATACAAATTACTACAACTAATGTAAACTAAGACTGCAATAGTAAAAAAATAATAAAAAATAATGAAATGAAAACAAGAGAACCAGTGCCTTGAGTCAATCACAAATATCATAATAAACCCTTATACACACAAAACATCCCCCACCCCCACTACAAAACACTTATTAAATATTAAAGAAAAATACTAATAATACATATGCATAATACAATAAAAAGTGTGTATCCATGAACAAATGCATTTTTTAAGGATATATATGTTATCCACCAGCTGGCCCAATTATTGTTATACACTTCTATGGTCACAAAAAAATTGTTACTGAACCTACTTTAAAAGTGGTTTGGTGGGAATCACTTCGTTTAAACCTGGATAACATGAGGCATTGAGCTTCAATTGCCATCTAATTTCCTTCTCACCCACCAGTCTTTTGATATCACCCCCCCTTGGGTTGCCCTGAACCATATCCAAAATTGCGAACTTAAATTTCTCACAGGTATTGTTGTTCAAAGACGAGACAAACCAAACACCCTAGAGGCTTTGGTGAATCCAAAGAGCAAGGCTCTAAACTGGTAGTGACTGGCTCCCAGCCAAAAGTGTAAATGTCTTCGGGAGTGTCTGTCTATTTTGATGTGATAGTACCCATCCTGAAGATCTATACAGCACATCCAATCATCCTTGCGAAGACAAGGCAGAATGGACTGTACCTTGACCATTTGGAACTTTTAACTCTTTTTACACTAATTTAATTTGATCAGATACAAAACTGGTGCAAGTTCCTCTGTCTTTTTGGGATCTAAAAAGAAGAGTCAGTAATTTCCAAATTCTATTTGGTCTGGTGGGACCTCTTAGCTGACTCTCTTGTCTTGCAGCTTTTAAATTTCTTGTGCTGCTGCCTTTCTCTGACTGGGTAAAACATCAGGAAGCTTCTTTCTTTTGCAGAAAGGGAGTTGGAAAAATGGAATGGAATAACCTCTGGATATTATTTTAGGACCCATGAATTTTCTATTATATTTGCCCAGACATCTGGGTACAAGGTTAATTTTCCCCTAACTGCCACCAGAGGTGGACAGTAGGGCAGCACTTCAGGAGCACTGCAAGGGTCTGTCTGGTAAAGAATTGTGGAACCTCTAATTTTGTGGGCCTCCTCTGCCTCTAGTCCAATGTCTACCATTGGAACTGCCTCCTCTGCCTCTGGAGGAGTTGTCCCTGTGCGAATCTTCAAGTCCCTAGGATTGCAGAACCACATTTTCTTATAACATCGTTGATTCCTAGAAAGGGTTCGTTGAGAGGTAGAAAACTTGATTTCCACAGCAAAGGCTTCTTTTCTTGTTTACTGAGAAGAAGTGTTTCTTAATCTGATGGTCTAAAGAAGGATGTACCAAAGGGAGCGCTGATGAACGACATCTTGAAAGGCTCTGCAAAGTCGCACAGTTGCAGCCAGGCATGTCTCCTTATGACAATGCCTGAACTGGCAGTCTGTGAGATGCCTTCAGCTGTGTGAGAGATCAACCTCATGAAAGCATTGGAAATTGACAAAAGAGTGGTCAGTTGAGAGGATGATCATTAGAAATCCTCGGCAGACTGACTAAGGAAAAAAATTGATAGTTTCTTAGTCAAATCTCTCTGTAGTCTTGTGAAACGTGCCAGGTAATTAAAAGACCTCAAGCCAAAGGTTGCAGAGGCAAAGACTCATTTTCCAAATCTGTCCAGCACTCTAGACTCTCTGTTGGGTGGAGGGACAGAAGAGCTCTGTTCTGCTAGCTCTTTTAGTGGCTGCCTCCACCACCATAGAATCTACTGGGACTCCTTTGTTCCAGTGGGGTCTATCCTTAGGAGGAGCTAAAAATGTATCAGGTTTTGGAATGGGTTTGAGAGCGTCTCTCTCCTTCCATGCCAAGTCAGAAACTAAATCAATGAGTGCATCCACTGGGGGGTTGGGGGTTAACCCACGACATAGATGGGCCAGAACTGAAAGCTTCCAAAAAGTATTGTTGTGTAAGAACCTTATATGTCTACCTCTTCTACATGCTGCTGTATTCATGACATCTCTGGTGAACTGTCATACGTCTAGCCATTATACAAAAGTTTAATGCTACCGCTAGGGCGCGCCTGACTTTCTGCACCTCTCTCTTGGACGTCGGTCTGGTGGGTACTCCAGGAGTCAGGAATCAGGCAAGTGTGAGGGGGAAGGCTGGGTGGAAAACTATATCTCAGCATATGGAAGAGAAGGACATCTAAGGTTATGGTAAGGTCTTACACAACAATACTATGTCCTTCTATTCATATGCTGCTGTATTCATGACAGTAGGGAGAGTGCAAAAGCTCCTGTCCTAAGAAAGGGGAGGCGGACCAGAAGCACTTTCCACAAACCAGTGAAGGATGGGTCTGACAAATCCTGCCCTGGCTCTAAAGACCATGTCCAGTTTGTAGTGTCTAATGAATGTGTGAACGGAGGACCATGTAACTTCCAGGATAGCAGCTATGCCCAATCCTTTAAGAAATGCCACAGAGGAAGACATTGCCATGGTAGGGTGTGCTCTTACTGGGGCTGGGAGTGACCTAACATGGTTAGTGTAACAAAAGGAAATGGTTTTAGATATCCAAGAGGATATGGTTTGCTTGGAAACAGGTTGACCCACAGCTCTTGGGTGGTAAGAGATGAAGAGCCTGTCAGATTTGTGGAGGGATTTCGTTTTGGCCAAGTAATACCTGGCTGTCTGTGGACATCTAGATAATAAAGTATCCTCTCTGCCGTATTCTGCAGAAATGGGAAAAAGGATGGCAGATTGATAGTCTGATTCAAGGACAGCTCATTGACCACTTAAGGCATGAAGGTAGGGTTAGTATGCAAATGTACCCTGTCCATGTGGAAGACAGTGAAGGGGGGGGTTCTGCCATAAGGGCCTGGAGTTCCGAGACCGTTCTGGCTGAGGTGATGGCCACCAAGAGTATAGTCTTCCAAGTGCAGTGTTGGCGGGTGCAGTCTTTGGCTGGTTCAAAAGGTGGCAGTGTCAATTTTTCTAGGACAATGTTTAGATCCCAAGGAAGACGAATGGGCTTCTTTGGAAGCCTGAGATGTAGTGCTCCTCTCAGAAAGAGTTTGACTGCAGGAGATGCACAGCGTATCCATTCATTTTTGGTGGGGGACAATATAAAAACCATATCAAAGGTTTCTCCATTGACACACTTTTAAGCTGTCACACTGCAAATATAGCATACTTTAGTTTCTGCACGAAATGTCCTGCCTATTATACAGGTAAAACAAATCGATTACTGAAGGACAGAATTTTAGAATACATGAAAGATATTAGAAATAAAAAAGAAAGCAATGCATTAGCAATGCATGTGATGCAAGAGGGGAACACACACACTTTTAAGTTCCTGGTTCTCCATATTGTCCATAGAAATAAAAGAGGTGAAAATATTAACAATACTGAAGCTTTGGAACAAGAATGGATTATTAAGTTCCAAGCAGACAGACCACCTGGTCTAAACTCTAAGGTTTCTTTAAAACCATTTCTCAGAAACAGGGCCTTGAAGCACTGATGCTCCAGCTTATTTAGTATTTGTTTTTTTATATATTTTTCTATCTTTTATATAGCTTTTAATATCGTACCCAGATGGTTAGAAATGAGCATTATTTGGTTTACTGACTTTAACATGGAACTGATTGGTTGACACCATGATGCACCACTATTTAAATGAATTTCTAACCGTTACAATGTCTGATGAAGCAGACAGGACTCTGCGAAAGCACTCACATTTTTTTCCAATAAAGAGTTACGTGCCGTGTGTATCCAGTGAGTTTTTATTTTATTTAGAGTTTGACTTCTAACCTGGATGCTAGAGGTAGTACCAAGGGCAGGCATGCTGAGATGGCAGACAGGTGAATTTTAATGGAGGAATATGATAGTCCAGACTTCATAAGGACACACAGGTAAGACAAGGCCACTGGGGGTGCTTCCGTCAGTGGTTGTAAGTTGTTTCTCCGACACCATAAGGAAAATCTCTTCCATTTTGACAGGTAAGATTTTCTGGTGGTTGGTTTTCTGGCCTCCTGCAGAACTTGGGTCATGTCCTCTGTGTAAAGGTGCCTGAAGTGAACCAACTCCCTATTACCTACAATGTGAGATTCAGCATGGACAGTTGGGGGTGCAAGAGTGTTCCCTTGTCCTATGTGAGCAGGTCTATTCTCTGGGGTAACTTGTGGTGATTGCCCTTGGCTAGGTGAAATAGAAGGGGAAACCAAAGCTGCTTTGGCCAATAGGGGAGTCACCAGCAAGATTTAAAGCTGTTCCCTCTGAATTTTCAGCAGGACTCTTTGTATGAGAGGGAAAGGGGGGGAGATGCATAAGCGTACATCCCCTTCCAAGAGATTGAGGGAGCATTTACCTTCCAAGCTTCTGGGTGAGGTGCCCTGGAGTAGAAGGTCAGAAGCTGTCTGTTCATGGGGGAGACAAAGAGATCCACATCTGGAATACCCCGTTGATGGACCTGGTCCAGAAATATGTCCCTGTTCAGCATCCACTCGTGAGACAGGGTCATGGTCCTGCTTAATAAATCTGCCATCACATTGTCTGCAGAAGGGATATATATATATACTGCTTGGAGTAAGATCTATTTCTCCAGGGCGATTTCCCAAGTCTGCAGTGCTAGTCTGCACAGAAGGTAGGACTTTGTCCCTCCTTGTTTGTTGAAGTACCACAGCACTGCGGTATTGTCTGTGTACCACCTCAGAATGCCTGGTAGAAGCTGACCCTTGAAAACGTCCAAGGCAACATCAAGGCTCTCATTTCCTTGATACTGATGTGCTCTTTCTGTTGAGTGGGCATACATGTGTTCCTCACTCTCTATTTTCTTAAGGTTGCACCCGAGCCTGTGTCCAACACATCTGTAAACAGATTCTGGCTGGGGGGGTATGGGCTGTAGGGGCAGGCCAGGATTTGACTGAATCTGGGAGATCCACCATTTCAGTTCCCTGGTCAGACATAGAAGCATGGGAATCATGAACTCTAGAGAAGTGTGTTCCAAAATTGTTCTCAGATACCACTGGAACTTCCTCATGTGTAGTCTTGCCAGGAGGACCATGGGGATAGTCAAGGCCATGAATCCCAGGATTCTGAGGAATTCCCTGGCTGAGATGGCTTTGTGAGGATAGATATCCTCAAAGAAAGATGTGAGCATCACAATCTTTTCTGGTGGCAGGCAAGCCATCATTTCCCTTGTCAGAATCAGACATCCTAGGAACACCTGATCTTGAGAGGGTATCATGGAGGACTTTTTGAGATTTAATGGTAAATCCCAGACCTGTTAGGAGGGAGATGGTGAAGTGCAGGTGTCGTAAGGCCATGGAGCTTGACAAAGCCTGGATAAGGATGTTGTCTAGGTAGGGGAAAGGTTGTATTCCCTTTGTTCTGGCAAATGCCATGACTGGGGGTAGATAGTTTGTAAATGCTCTTTGGGCCGTAGAGAGACCAAAGGGTAAAGCACAGAACTGGAAGTCCGCAGAATCCACTGAGAAGCGGAGGTACCCTTTGAAAAGTGAGTGGACTGGAATGTGTAAACAGGTGTCCTACGTATCTAAAGACACTAGGAAAGCCTGAGCAAGGATAAGGGATAGAACAGCAGGAAGAGAAAGCATCCTAAAAGAGGGGAACTCAGAGGAAGGTGATTAGGTCGGATAGGTCCAGGATAGGCCTCCAGGGACCTTCCTTTCCGGGGACCAAGAAGATTCCTGAATAACATTCCCTTCATCTTGCAATAGAGGGGACATCCTGAATGGTTCCTTGAGCAAGAAGATCTTGCAGGACTGGAGGGAAGAGAGAGATTTGATCTTGGGGTGGGTGAGGGATGCCTTTGGGAGTGGGTCTGGCATCCCAGGTCATGAAGTATCCCTGCTTTATGATAGAAAAGACCCAAAAGCCCTGGGTAACCTGCTTCCAAGCTGGAAGGGAGAGGGAGAGGTGCATGGAAAGAGAGGTGTCCGGGTGAGGAGCCTGGTAGTCAAAGACTACCAGGTTTTCACTTAAAGGACTGCTTACAGGAGGAAGTAGAGGAGACAGGCCTAGCTTGGGCCAGTTTCCTGTGTTCCTTTTTAGGCTTAAGCTTGCATTTTCTTACCTGAGGATCTCACAAAAGAAGGTTTTTCAGGGTAATTTCTTTGAAAACCTGGAACTGGGGAGATAAAGATATGTCTCAGTTCCTGCAATTCCTTCCCTTTAGTTTGGAGGGCCTTAAAGAGGTCAGCAGCTGCTGAACCAAACAGGTATTTGTTGTCTAGAGGCGCATCCAGGAGCTTGGATTTGATGTCATCAGGAAGGAGTTGCAATCTTAGCCAAGAATACCGCTTGATGACAGATCCAGAGGCAGCAGCCCTTGCTGAGGCTTCTACAGCATCATAGCTGCCCTTGATGGGGTGTTTAGTTACTTGAGTGCAAGAGTTCAAGAGAGAGGAAATCTTGGCCTTAACAGGGGAGTCGGGGAGCTCTCCCAATTGTTAGGGCACATCTGTCATGAGAGCCAAGGAGTATTTAGCCATGTGTGTCTGGTAGTTGATGGCTCTTACTGCTAGGTAGGCAGATGTATAAACCTTCTTCCCCAGATGTTCCATCACTCAGAGGGCAGTAGAGATGTGGAGGGAAGCAACTTGGAGGTTTTGTCCATGGTCACCGAAATAACTGCAGGATCTGCAGATGGTGCTTTGTAGAGGAAGGTTGCTTTTTCAGGTACCTTACAGAATCTATCTGGACGCTTGGGGCTGTGACTCAGGGTGTTTAGATGCAGCTATGAATGCATCCAAAAAAGGAGGCTGTACAGGGGGCACAGCAAAAGGGCTAGGAGACTCCAATTGGAGTAATTCATAGCATCTCTTTTGGGTCTCAGTGACTTGACTACTGTCCCACCTGAAGAAGTTTTGCGTTTTTGTGATGGTTTTGCAAAGGTGAGATCCTTAACTGGGGAGTCTGTGCCGCTGGAATCCTCCTCTGGGGAGGCATACCCCAGAGGAGAAACAATTTGGGAAGAGTAGGTGAGGGATTCATCATCATCAGATGAATCCTCGTCTGCTGAGTGGATACAGTGGGCTGGTCCCTTGGGGGTAGAGGCCGTAGGGGCCTGGGAAGGAGTCGGGTCCTGACGTATGGCCAGGAAGGCATTAGGAAGGCCTTGGCTGAAGGCCTACCAATTAGGAGGTTGTGTGATGGCCAGAGAAGACAGAGGCTGAAAAATATGTTTCTTTTTCTGCTTTCTCTTCGTATGGGTTTCTGGTGGAGAAGATTCGGATATGTGTTGGAGGGTAGGAGGGGCTGACGCTGGCCGGCACTCCATAACATCAGAATCTATGTCCTCTGGTGTGATGATTTGAGAGACCCCACACGGACCCTCAGAAATAACGAGCTTATGTTCCCCCTTGACAACTGAATCGGATACCTGAGACTCCCTCTGGGACATGACCACAGGCAAAGAACTGATTTCCTCTGGGTGTCCCGCCAAAGGAAGCTCCAAGGACTCTGGCTTGGACTCCGGCCCTTCACTAGCCACAAGAGGAACAGATAGAGTGGAGGGCACAGCAGTCGGTTTAGGCCTACTCTTTTTCACCTTCTTGACTGGGGATTCGTCCGAGTATTTCGATGTCAGATCCATCCTGGAAACTAAACGTTTATGTCGCTGATTCTCGAGATATCATTTTAATGCTGCTAGATGGCTTCTAAGGGTTTGGCGAACAAAGTCCTGACAAATACTACAGGTGGTATGGTTGTGATCTCGGCCTAGACAAATTAGGCAGAGGTCATGCAAATCCTTATGTGGAATTTGCCTTCCACACCTACACTTGCCCTTACTACCTGACATGTAACCTGAAGCAGTAGCAAGCAAAAAAATAGAAAACTCCTATGGGGTACTTATCTGAAGTAGGGTGTTGGAAAAACACACCTCCTGAAATAGCAATGACCGCAGCTGTTACACAGGCAGCAGAAAAGTTCTGAAGAAGGTGCATGCGGATGCCCACTTTATACCCAAAGTCCATTTATGACCGACATCCGAGAGAGAGGCGCAGGATGTCACGTGCAGTCTAGCGGTAGCATTTAACTTCTGTATAATGGCTGGACGTACAAGAGTTCACCAGAGGCAAACTCCCTGATGCCATGAATATCGCAGCATATGAATAGAAGAACATAAACTGATTCCTCTATAGAAGGATTATCGGAAGACCAACTACCTTTCTGCTTCAAGATCTCTAATATATCTCCAAAGCAGATACCATCTGGGGGTAATCTAGGAGACCCTTGTCCTTCATTTAAATCAGTATCCTCTGTGAAAGATTCTAGTGGGGAATCTATTTGCTTCCTCTTGTATGTTCTCTTCGAAAGAATCCCCTCCAGGGGATGTTCAGGGGAGGTATCTTAAGAGAGGGGGAGTTGCTCTATATGAAACGATTGGAAGCTAGCTGGAACTGGCTAACCCTGTGGGATAGGCCTGATTGACTCGGAGCTCGAAACCGAGGAGGGAGTAAGGAGTAGATCCAAGGGATGAGAGACTGGTTGTCTAAAGAGAAAAAGCCCTTTCCACAATCTCGAAAGCAGAAAGGCCAGGAGAAGTCATGGCCACCTGCACCAGAGCTGAGACTTCCAGTACAGGTAGATCATGATTCCATCTGGATCCATGCCTCAAGAATGGAACCAGACCCAAGTAGTCCAGCGCAGAGGCTCTGAGAGGTAAGGAAGGATCTGCTAAAATATGAGAAGATTCCGGCCCCACAGATTCAACACTGACACTTCAGCTCCGGGAACTGTTCTGATCCAAAGGTATAGGAGCAGAACTAGTCAGGGATGCTGTCCGAGTTGAAGAAGCGATTTTCTTCAGATCTGAGTCCGGACCTCTCAGGGCTGTGAAATCCTGGAGCTCAAAAATCTTAGGACGGATCGGAGAAGGTGACAGTATCATTTGAAAATATGTGGTTGGATGATTCACAGATCTAATAGGGGACAGAGCAGGTATGACCCTCATCTGGATTTGAGCTCTGAGAAATGTTTGCACCATCCTATCCACATCTGCTTCTATTAGACTTCTGGAGGATGTGGTGGACTGTAGCCTGGAAAATTTCTTGGGAGTATGCATGAAAGGAGAATGCAGAGTAGGAGAGATCAGACCCAGGATGAACTCTGGTGCGTGAATTCTTTATGTGTGTAAGTGCCTGGTTTTGGATCCGAAGACCTGGGATCGAGGCAGGAGCCAAAGGGCTGACTGATAAGGAGCAGATTTAGTAGTTTTCCCAGAAGTAGATGCTGAAGCAGGAGGAAGTCCATTTAAAATAAGTTTGCTGTGACTGTCAGCCAACTTCCTTGAATTAAAAGCAGTGCAAATACTGCAGTTATTTTTCAGATGGGTGGAGATCAGATCCAAGATGAACTCTGGTGAGTTAATTCTGTGTGTGTGTGTAAGTGCCGGGTTTTGGATCCGAAGACCTGGGATCGAGGCAGGAGCCAAAGGGCTGACTGATGAGGAGCAGATTTAGTAGTTTTCCCAGAAGTAGATGCTGAAGCAGGAGGAAGAAGTCCTTTTAAAATAAGTTTGCTGTGCCTGTCAGCCAACTTCCTTGAATTGAAAGCAGTGCAAATACTGCAGTTATTTTTCAGAATGGGTGTCTCTGAGACAATAAAAGCACTCCTTGTGGGTATCAGAGTTAGGAAATTTATGCCCAGAAAAAGCACCTTTTTTAAATCCTGTCAGCAATAACAGGACATGAAAGAATAGACAGTCCTACTAAAAAGGAATGTGAAGAGAAAACTGTTTATTTTTATTTTTGTAAAGAATTAGAGAAGGAAATACAGATGTCCAACAGTGGTAATCAAGAAAATACCTTGTGTTAAAGGGTAAGTTAGAGAATACAAACTATGGTAAAATAAGGAATGTATCAGATATAGTAAGGAACCTAACACTGTAGCAGAACACTAAGAGGGAGGCTGAGAAACAATAGAAAGAAAAATACTTAGGCAAAGAGAACAAAATTACTTGCAAATCACTAAAATGACTGCTCAAGAAAAAAAACCTGCATATGAACACAATAGCAGCAAATGAGATCTGAGGTTTTGAGGACGGACAAGTTCCCTGTAGGCAGAGGGAGGAGCTTGAGAGTTGGATCCCAAGTCTATAGTATGTGGCAGAGTCAAATCTGAGGACCGTATATGAACCCATTTGTTGATGAAAAATGAAAAGGACATCATCAGATCAAGGTAGCTTGGGATTACTCAATATGAATGTATGCTTTAGAGCTATGCAGCCAAGACTCTTACACATAAGCAATCAAAGGTTTCTAAATCAAAGTGGAAAGAGATGATGATACGGGGAGAGGGGGACATCCAAGAGTACATTTTGGATGCAGACCCTCAAGGAGAATAACGCCCATGCAGATTATATATTCATAAAGTTGCAAAAAAGATTCCAATAACTAAGCCAACTTGGGAATGAAAAAAGGAGACTTTGCCAACAGCGATTACTGCAAGAAGGGGTATAGAAAATAGTCAAGAGGGGGGGGGGGGCTTTAATTTACTGGAGAAAACTGGCAAGGGTAAAAAGGTCCTGATAGCAAAAAATTAAAACAGAGGGAAAGTAATACAGTGGGATGATGTCAAAGAGAAGTTTGGACTGCAGGTAATAGAGACTGACTTCCTTACCACACACTGATATCAGAGTAGAGGCAAAGTGAAAGTGACAGGGGAGGGCTAAGTGAAAGACCAACTCTGAAAGAGTTTTTAATTGTGTTTAGAACATAGGAGGCTGTTAAAAAAAGGGATAACTAGTACAACATACACAATATTGCATGATAACTATAAGAATCAATAGAACAGGAAGTTAGAAAAGATTGGGGGGACAGACTACAAATGTAATTTACAAAGGAAATATTACAGGACATTTGTACAGCTCCCAAGTATGCAACAAACAGATGGTTTAGGATTGCTGCTTGAAAGTGTTTGCAAGGGTATTTTATATCCAGAGCAAACTTCTAAGAATTTTTCCTCAGGTAGACCGCAAATCCAAGATGGTGTAATGGAAAAGAAAGGTAACTACAGGAATGTGTTTTTGGGAGTGTAATTTGTTGACCGATTAAAAAAAAAATCCTACAGACAACTCTGTTATGAAATGCTGGAAGAATAAAAGAATGTAACTAATAAAAATTAAAGTTATGTATTCAGCATAACTATACATCTTTGTTGTCCATTTTCATTCTTCCTCATCGTAAAGGTTTTGGATCCGACCTCAGATCCAACTCGGCCACAAACACTAGAATTTTAAACCCAACTCTCGAGCTCCTCCCTTTACCCATAATGCCACAGTCAGCCTACAATATCTCAGATCAGGTTTGTCGCTTTACAGATTCTAAGACAGAGTAGGAAGAAATAACATTAAAGCTAGGGCTCAGACCTTAAACAAAAGGTTCCACAATACCCATAAGATCACTCCAGAAGATGAAAGGAAGGAGGGTAGAGAGATGAGGAAGAATGAAAATGGACAACACAGATGCATAGCTATGGTGAGTACATAACTTTAATATCTGGATTTGTCATTTTCATTCTTCCTCAGCATATGGGACAGAGTCTTCAGCTACATGAATCTTGGCTGGTCCTCATGGGAGGATATTCCAGAGAATTGTCAATCCAAAAGCAGTTCTGCTTCTGGAGATTAAACCTAGTTTGTAATGAACAACAGAAGTACGAAGATTACACCATGTAAGCTGTTTTTCAAGTGTCATCAACAGAAGTTTTAGACCAGAAGGCAGAAGTGGCTATGGATACAGTTGAATGTGCCTTAGGAGGCTTTGATGGGGAGAGGCCTTGCTGAGTATATACATAAGAAATACAATCAGTAATCCATTTAGCTAGAGTAACTTTAGAAACTGGTGTTCCCAGTCTAACTGTTGAGAAAGAAACAACTGTCCTTTGTCCTGTGTAGATAAAACATAGCTGTGCATGTACATGTAAAAGATGTAGCATGTACTCTCCCTTATTTGAAAAATTAGGGAAGGCAGGCAAATGAATTGTTTGATTGATATTTGATTCAGATGCTTCTATTGGTGAGAAGGATGGAAAGGCTCGTAAATTAATTCTGACTTTGTGAAAATCAATCTAAGGGGATTTGGTAGGCAGAGCCTGTAGTTCAAAAATGTACCTCGCATATGCACAACAAAAAATTTTAAATCAATTTTGGCTGAAGCTTCAAAGGACTGTAGTGTCAGTCCTTGAAGCACAACTGCCACATTCCAAGAATGTGACAGATCCTTCACTAGTGGACTAAGTAAGTAGGTGCTTTTTAGAAAAGCCTTGCACAATTTGGGAAAAACTAAAGAGAAAACATTTTCTCCTGAATGAAAATGTGACATACAGCTGCTAATTGTACTTTGATTGTAGAAAAACTAGCACCTTCCTGAAAAACAGAAGCTAAAATTTACAGCACAGAAGACTTACGAGTAGTGAAAGGAAAATCATTTCCATTTACCCCTGTAGATCTTCCTTGCAGATGCTTTGTGGGAAGATAAAAGTATGTATTGAACAGGGGAGGAAAACGCTGTCTGCCTAGCTATTAATGGAAATGGAGAAATCATGCCGTTAGTTAGAGGCCTGGAATACTGGAGATAAGGTCTGGACCAGGGTCCAGTATCCCTGGCAGATATTGAAGATGAGACCAAAGGAAGGGAGGCCACACTGGGTGAGGCCAGAAGGAGGCAATGAGGATAACTGAGCTCTTCAACTGATGTGCTTTCTGCAATAATTATGGAATCAGAGGTAACGAGGGATAGGCATAAAGGAGACTGGAGGGCCAAGCATGGACTACAACGTGTCTTGGTGACCCCCCCCCCCCCCGAGGGGGGATTATAGCGAAATACCTGCTACACTTGTTGTTGTGGGGAGATGCAAAGAAATTGCAGCAAGGCTGGCCCCAACAACATTAAATCTTTTCAGCCACTGCGACAGAGAGAGCACTTCTGAGGTAACAAAATGGACCTGCTTGAGTTTGTCCGCTAGTACAGTGGATTTCCCCGCAATGTGCATCGTCATAAGAAAGCAGTTGGAGGAGATTGCCCATTGCCATTCTCATTGCCTCTTAACAAAGGGGGATAAGATTTAATACCCCTTGTTTGTTGATACGACATCACAGAAAGATGTAGGCTTGTACGGCAATAGTCCCTAGAGGGAGAACATCTTGAAAGGTTTCCAATGCTAACAGAACCTCTCTCATTTCTAGAACATTGTTGTGAGAATTGGTTTCTTGGGGTGACCACATGCCTTGGACCATCCAACCCAAGAAATGCCTCCCTCAAACCCAACTGAGAGGCATCTGTGGCCACCATGGCCACTGGAGGAGACAGAATAAAAGGAAAGTTCAGGTAAATCTCATTCGAATGAATTCACCATCGAAGACAATTTCTTGATACTTCTGTGACTCTGACTTGGAAGGATACAGGATACTGCAGAGCAGACCACTTAACAGCTAGAGTCCACTAGAGAACACACACATAGAAACATTCCATAGGAACTAAGGTTATGGCCATTGCCATCAAACCAAGAACTTGAAGAAAAAGTCTAGCTAGAGGTATAGAATGAACAAGAATTTGTTGTACCTGGAACTTGATTGTGTCCACACAATGTGTAGGAAGAGCAGCAATCTGACTTATTGCATTCAACTGGGCACCAATGAACTCCAGGCTTTGTACTGGTTGTAGCTGAGATTTGGAGATATTGACTGAAATGTCTAGTCTTTGACAAAGTTGAATCAGATAGACCCTGGTCTGTTCTAAGAGATGCCTGGTTGGGGCAGTGAGAAGCCAGTTATGCAGATATAGAAACACTCTGAATCCCAGTAATCTCAGGTGAGCTGCCACCACTGTCTCATACCTGGTAAACACCATGGAGGTTGTGGTGAGACCAAAAGGCAGGGCTCTAAACTGATAGTGACAGACTCTCAACTGAAAGTGCAGACATCTTTGAGATCGTCTGTTCATCTTAATGTGATTGCATGCTTCCCAAAGATCAACTGAGCACATCCAACTGTCTTTGCGCAAAAAGGGCAGGATGGACTGAATCATAACAACTCAAACCTTTGAATTCTTCAAAAAATGGCTCAGGTTGCTTAGATCCAAAATTGGCCTCAGGTCCCCTGTCTTCTTTGGCACTAAAAATAACCTTAAGTTCCAAATCCTCTTTGGTCTGGTGGGAACACCTGGATGACTCTCTTGTCTCAGGTTTTGAATCTCCTGAGCTGCAGCTTCTCTCTGACTCGGTGGGATGTTGGGAAACTTTCTTCTTTTGATTGGGGAATATGGAAAAATAGTATGAAATAACCTGTGGATATTATTTTTAGCACCCAAGAATCCTGGGTGCAAGGACAAGCCCACCCCCCAAATGCCTCCAGAGGTTTAGCAGTTGGGCAATCCTTCAGAAGTTCTGAAAGGGTCTATCCAGAAAGGAATCTTGGAAACCCATGGTTCTGCAGACCTCTTCTGCTACGAGGACATTGTCTTCCATTTGAACTCACCCCTTTGATTCGGTAGAAGTCGTCCCCACATGAATCCTGGAAAGATCCCTAGGATTTACGGAACAACATTTTCTTGCCTCCTCTTCGATTCCTGGAAAAGGATTATGCAAGAGTAAAAATGTGAATCCCTGCTGCAGACAGGTTCTTCCTGTTCACTCCGGGAAAGCTTTTTTTTCACTAAAGGGCTAAACAAGGGCATACCATCAAAAGGTTCACTGAAGAAAAAAGATGACTTGAAAGTTCTGCAAAATCACATAACCACATCCAGGCTTGTCTCCTAACGGCAATGCCTGAACCAACAGCCCATGAGGTACCCTCTGCAGCATGGGATATTAACCTCATGGACATGGTTAATAGAGTGGTCATTTGTGAAGATGATCTCTTTACAGTCTTCGACAAACATGGACTCCAAGAGAGACTTGAGTTCCTTGGTCAAATCCCTCTGCAGTCTCAAAGTCCTTTAAATAATTCAGGGACATCAAGGCAAAAGCTGCTAAAGCAAATATGCACTTCCCAAACCTGTCCAACACCCCTGGTTCTCTATCGGGGGGATGGACAGAGGAGTTCTGCTCTGCTAGCTCCTTTTCTGTGGCAACCATAAAGTACAGTTTTGTACCTACCACAAATGTAGATGTTCGAGTGCTAATACAGCTGCAGTCATAACAGATGGGTTCTCCTGCCGTCAGGCGGGTTCTCGGTCAGCCGAATTCCAAAGTCTAGGTCCGGCGTCGGTTGTCGTCGCTTCTTCCCTGACGTCAGAGCGCCAGGGGTATAAAAGAACCAGCCGACGCCATTTTCTTCAGTTTTTCTTGCCCCAGATGTCAGGTGCCCCCAGAAGGAAGGCAATACATAAATTTGTGTAGTAAAGCAATGCAATATAATCAAAAAACAGTAGTTGCAAGCAAATACACCATAAAAAAATACCCCAAGAGGGGAAGGAGGGAGGGAAAAGTACAGTTTTGTACCTACCATAAATGTAGATGTTCGAAGATCCACATTGCTGCAGTCCTTACATATGGGTAATCCGCTGTCCTCGGTCGGCCCGAATACCAAAGTATTAGGCTGACGTCGGTCATGGGCGCTCAGATCTGACATCAGAGCGTCAGGGTATTAAAGCGCATGACCGACGTCATATCCTCAGTCTTTTCTTGCCCCAGATGTCAGAAGGCTCTAAAAAGAAAGGCCACAGCCAAAAATAGAATACTTCCCAAAAGGCATGTACAAATAACAGCTACCACCCAAATCATACAACCATTCCAAACTACAGAGGGGAAGGAGGGAGGGTAAATTGGACTGCAGCAATGTGGATCTTGAACATCTACATTTATGGTAGGTACAAAACTGTACTATGTTCTTCATCTCACATTGCTGCAGTCCTTACATATGGGTAGAATCCCAAAGCAGAGGTAAAGGGAGGCTGGCAAAATCATAAAGCATTGGGAGCTGCCAAAATGCCCTGTAAGATTGCAGTGGCAAATCCAGCCCTAGATTTGGAATAAAGAGGAAGGTGGTAATGTTTAGAAAAAGTATGCACTGAACTCCAAGTAGCTGCTTCCAAAATGTTTTTAGTAGCTTCCCCCTTAAAAAGCTGTAGAAGTGGCAGTAGCCCTAGTGGAGTGAGGTCTGATTCCAGCCGGAATCTCCTTACCATGATGAGAATAACAAAAGCAATACAAAAGCCAATCCACTTAGAAATAGTTTGTTTTGAAACAGGTTTCCCTGAGAACCCAAAGCAAAAGAAACAAACAACTGCTGAGACTGTCTGAACCCTTTAGTCCTGCTCAAATAATAACGTAACTGCCTGTGAATATCCAAAGTGTGCAAAATTTTCTCCCTTTATTTTGGGGATCTGCATAAAAAGTAGGCAAATGAATTGATTGGTTCAAGGCCACATTTGAAACCACTTTAGGCATAAAAGTAGGATTAGTACGCAGAGATACCCTATCCTTATGAAAAATTAGGAAGGGTTCAACTGCCATAAGAGCCTGTAATTCAGAAACCCTCCTAGCAGACGTAATGGCCAACAAAAAAGCAGTCTTCCAAGAAAAAACTTTAACTCAGCAGTAGCTGCAGGTTCAAAAGGAGGTAAAGTAAGTTTTTCCAACACAAAATTGAGATCCCAGGCAGGAGTAGGAGCTCTACGTGGGGGTCTTATGTTCTTTGCCCCTCTAAGAAATTGCTTAAACAAAGGATGAGAGAATAATGGAGGGTCACAGTCATAGTGAGCAGAAATGGCTGCAGCATGAACTTTTATAGAGGAGAAAGACAAACCCTTGTCTAATAATTCTGTAAGATATTGAAGAGAAACACTTAAATCAGGCCTAGAAACATCAAAGCCCTTTGTTTTGCTCCAAATTAAAAATCTCCTCCATTTATCAGTATAAACTTTCCTTGTACTAGGCCTTCTGGCATCCAAAATAACATTCAAAACTTGTTGTGGAAGCTGCGACCCTCCAGGTTCTAGAACAGAATATGCCAGGCTGTTAGATGCAGGGACTGAATCCTGACATTGAGGAAATGATTGCCCTCCTGTGACAAAAGGTGCGGAATCGAAGGCAAAGGCCATGGAGGCTCCCGTACTAAACTCCTCAGCAGAGGGTACCAGTGCTGTCGAGGCCAATCTGGAGCTATTAGTATCATGGAGGGCTTGTCTTGTCTGACCTTCAAGAGTACCTTGGGGAGGAGAGGCAGAGGTGGAAAGGCATAGACGTGAAGATTGCTCCAACTGAATGATAGAGCATCCACTTTCCAAGCTGTGGGATGAAACATTTTTGTGCAAAACTTTGGCAACTGGAAATTTAGTGGAGAAGCGAACAGATCTATGTCTGGAGTTCCCCATATCACTGTCAATTTTCGAAATACATGAGGAACCAATTTCCACTCGTGGGGATCCACTATCTGTCTGCTCAAAACATCTGCTAAGGAGTTCTGTGCTCCTGGTAGAAATCTTGCCTGAAGATTGAGGTGTAAACTGAGAGCAGTCTCCCACAAAATCATTGCTTGCCTGCAAAGAGGGTACGAATGGGTTCCCCCTTGCTTGTTGATGTACCACTTGACAGTTGTGCTGTCTGTTAGAATCAACACTTGCCCTGGGTGAAGTAAATCCTTGAAAGCCATTAATGCAAATTGGACTGCTAACATCTCCTTCAAGTTGATATGTAAATGTTGAAGTCTGGCAGGCCACGTGTCTTGCACCCATTTTCCATTGAGGTGTGCTCCCCAAGCCTTGTCCGAGGCATCTGTCGTTAAAATCTGACTCGCCTCTGGTCGGGTCACAGAGAGTCCCTTGTTTAGGTGACATTCCTGAGCCCACCACAAAAATTCCTTTTGAATGCAAGGTATTATTTGAATGACAGTGTCCAGATCTTGGCAGTGTTGTGTCCATACATTTTTGAGATACCATTGTAGCTTCCTCATAAGCAGTTTGGCATTGGGAAGCACCAGAATACAAGATGCCATGAACCCCAAGGCTTGAAGGACTGTCCTTGCAGTCAGCCTGGACCGTAGAGACAATTGATGGAAGTAAAGAGTAAGGTTCTTTTGCTTGTCCGGGGTCAAATAGGCTATCTGGGAAGCTGTATTCAGTCTCACACCCAGAAAGCACATTTCCTGAGAGGGTACTAGACTGGACTTTGTTTCGTTCACAGAATACCCTAGGCACCTTAACACTGCCATCACATACTGTAGATGATGAAGAAGTTCGTACTTGTCTTGAGCAAGAATCAGGCAATCGTCCAAATAAGGATAAATCTGTATTCCTCTTAACCGTAAGAAGGCTATCACTGGAGCCAGAACCTTTGTGAACACCCTGGGCGCAGTAGATAAGCCAAAGGGCAATGCAGAGAACTGATAATGTGAAGTCCCAGCCCGAAACGCAGGTACCTCCTGCAACTGGGCCTGATAGGAACATGAAGATAAGCCTCTTTGAGATCCAGAGTTACCATCCAGTGATCTTTGCCCAACAGAGGTAGAAGTTGTTGCAACGTCAACATTTTGAATTTTGGAATGTCTAGGTATGTGTTGAGAATAGATAAATCCAAAATCGGTCTCCAAGGGTTCCTTTCTTTGGTACTAGAAACAGGCGAGAATAAAATCCTAGGCCCACTTCTGACAGAGGGACCTGCTGTATAGCCCCCATTTGAAGAAGTAAAGAAATCTGCTTGTGAGCCTCTACTCTTTGCTGAGGAGGAACGTCTGGCATGCCTTTGAAAGGAGGCAATGTATGGAAATAAAACTTGTAGCCTCGGTCTATAATGTCCAACACCCATTTGTCCTGGGTGACTAAAAGCCAGTTTTGCTTGAAGAGTGCCAACTTTCCTCCCAAAGGAGCTGCCAGACAGGAAGAATCTAGCAGCTGAAAATGCAGGTCATTGGGCCTGTTTACGAAAGGACTGGCCCCTGCCCTCACCTGTAGATTGTGCAGGTGAACTCCACGTCCTAGGCCTGAAAGTACTCTGAGCTCTGTCCCTACCACGTCTAGATCTACACCTAGACTGTGAATCAGAAGAAGGATAAGCCCATCCCTTAGTAGGCCAATTCCTGCTAAACTTAGGAGGCTGCACCTGCAAAAAATCTTTAACAGTCTGCATAGACTTAGCCTTGTCTTCCATTTTCTTCAAGACAGATTCCACAGGAGAACCAAACAAAACTTCAGACTGTAAAGGAGCATCCAAAATTCTAGTTTTAACATGCTCTGACAAATTCTGATCCTTAAGCCAGGCGTGCCTGCGAATAACTGAACCAGTGGCAGCCACCCTGGAAGAAGCCTGTAAAGCATCGAAACCACACTGCAAAGAATGCTTACCCACCTGTTCAGAGGCATGTACCAAATCCTGTAATTCTTTACACTCTATGCCCTCTGCCAAAGCATCCACTTTAGATTTTGGTTGAGTAAGAAGAAAATTCTGATACTTCAACATATGAAACTGGCAATTCAAAGCCCTCATTGCTAAAGTGGAAGAGGTATACACTTTCTTACCCCATCTATCCAAAGCTCTAGCCTCTTTATCAATAGGAACTGGATTCTTTACAACAGAAGCCCTGACACCCTTAGGTCCCTGGCTAATAGTTTCTGGGTCAGCCCTTGGACTCTTATACAGATATTTATGAGCCTCAGGTACTCTGTAATACCTGTCTGGCTTAACTGGCGCAGGAG
The DNA here is from genome assembly GCF_019279795.1 of Protopterus annectens. NCBI lineage: Eukaryota > Metazoa > Chordata > Ceratodontiformes > Protopteridae > Protopterus > Protopterus annectens. The sequence goes on from NC_056731.1 coordinate 1,344,484,252, forward strand.
GCAGAGAGTCTGGATTAAGGGAAGCCTCGGAGAAAACGTCTTGAACAACATCCAAAACAGGAGGTATAGCCAAGGGCCTATGTTGTGGTAAAAACAAAAATTCCCTAAGCCTCTTTCGGGAATCTGAAAAATCCTGACCTTCTCATTTAAAATGTTCCCTCATGGAATGCAGGGTTTCTGAAAAAGAAAAATCCTCTGGAGGAGAAGCAGAAGGAGTGGAATCCTCTGCGTCTGAATCAGAATAAGGAGGAAAATCCTGAATGTCTTCAGCCGAAGACTCTGAGTAATCTGAAGCCTGCTCTAAACTTTCCACCTCTGGCTCCACCCTAGGCCTCTTATCAGGAGGGGGCATAGAACCTCTGATTAAAGAAATTAAATCTTCTGCCATTTTAAGCATGTGTTTTTTAGGCACAGAACCTGCAGAACTAGGACTGACACCCGTGGAAGGCAAACCAGGCCTGCCTTTAGAAGGAGCCTTAGAGACAGAAGGAGAAGGCCTAACCACCTTAGGCAAGGAAGGGAGAACAGCAACCTGAGAGGCCCCTCAGCCTGACCTGACTCCTGAGAGGCCACATCCTGCAAAATTAAAGCCTCCCCCTGAGACTCAACTGAAACCTCGGCTGGATCCACAGATTCCACCGTAGTTTCTAAAGAGCCGGCGTCCGGAACGGACGACTCATCTTGTCTGGACTTTAAAGATTTGTCTTTGCGCTTCTTAGTAGCGGCGCCGGAGGATCCGACGGCATATTATAATTACACCGCTTATCAAGACAAGCCTAGCGCAATCTAACCTACGTTTAATGGTGCGCTTATTAAACCTAGCACAAAGCGACACCCGACTACGTCGTGCTCAGGTCCCAAACAAGGAATACAAAGAGAGTGGTAATCCCTATGCGGTATCTGTTTCCCACAAGAAATACAATTATTCACTTTTTCTGACATCCGGAATTAACTGAGGCAAGAAAAAACAAAAATATTCCCCAATGGGGTACTTAGCCCAACTTGGTTTCGGTCTGAAACTCAGAATACGAAAATTTCAGAACGCCGAACGGCACTTGCAAACGCTGCTTCTGCATCGGACCATGCGGCAAAAAAAGACTGAGGATATGACGTTGGTCATGCGCTTTAATACCCTGATGCTCTGATGTCAGATCTGAGCGCCCATGACCGACGTCAGCCTAATACTTTGTTATTCGGGCCGACCGAGGACAGCGGATTACCCATATGTAAGGACTGCAGCAATGTGAGATGAAGAACATCCTGGACTGCAGCTGTATTAGCACTCGAACATTTACAGTTATGGTAGGTACAAAACTGTACTATGTTCATCATGCATACAGCTGCAGTCATAACAGATGGGTAGAATCCCAAAGCTAAGAAAGGGGTGGTAGGCACTAGGTGGAACTAGGAGGAGCCAGAATGCCCTGCAAGACTGCTGTGGCAAAGCCTGCTCTAGTTTTGGAGTATAATGGTAGGTGGTAGTGCTTGGAAAAGGTATGCACAGAACTCCAAGTGGCTGCTTCCAATATATCCTTGGTAGGAACTCCTCTGAGGAAAGCTGCAGAGGTAGCTGTGGCCCTTGTGGAGTGAGATCTGATGCCTGCAGGTACAGTCTTACCATGAAAAGAGTAACAAAAGCATATGCAGTGGGCTATCCATTTTGAGATTGTCTGTTTGGAAATTGGTTTCCCTTCAGCTCCTACAGCATAGGACACAAAGAGCTGTTCTGATTTTCTGAAAGGCTTTGTTCTGTCCAAATAATAACGCAGCTGTCTGTGGATGTCCAAGGAATGTAGTAGTCTCTCCCCTTTGTTTTGAGGATTAGGGTAAAAGGTAGGTAAGTGTATAGCCTGATTCAAAGCTACCCTGGATACTACCTTTGGCATAAAGGACGAGTTGGTTCGTAAGGAAACTCTGTCCTGATGCAAGATGATAAAAGGCTGCACAGCCATGAGGGCTTGTAGTTCCGATTCCCTACGAGCTGAGGTGATAGCCAAAAGGAAAGCTGTTTTCCAGGACAAATATTGCAAATCTGTTGAGGCAGCTGGCTCAGAAGGAGGCAGGGTCAGCTTTTCTAGTATGAAATTGAGATCCCAAGCAGGTATTGGTTGTTTCCTTGGGGGGTTTATATTCTTTGCCCCTCTGAGGAACTGTCTTAAGAGGGGGTGAGAGAATAAAGGTGGATCAGTGTTGTATTCTGCAGAAATGGCTGAGGCATGGATTACGATGGAGGAGAATGAAAGCCCACTGCTTAGCAGCTCAGCTAGATATTGTAATATTTGAGGTAAATTCAGTTTTCCAGGATCCTGGCCCTTTTTCTCATTCCAGGCACAAAACCGTTTCCATTTTGCGGAGTAATCTTTTCTGGTAGACGGCCTTCTGGCCTCCAAAATGACATCCTGCACCTCCTTGGAGAGTAGGGTCTGTTGTGATGTTAAGGAATCTTCCATGCGGCCTGATTGAGTGTTTTCAGCTGGCTGTTAAGAGATTTGAAGCTGTGCTGAGTCAGAAGAAGAGGCATTCGAGGTAGGGTCCATGGAGGGGAATGCGTCAGGGCTCCTCAGGAGTGGGTACCAGTGCTGTCTTGGCCAGTCTGGAGCAATGAGAATCATCTTTGGTCTGTCTGCTCTGGTTTTTAGTAGAATTCTGGGCAGTAGAGGAAGAGGTGGAATGGCATAAACTGTCATTGTTGTCCAACTGAAAGAGAGAGCGTCCACTCTCCAGGCCTGTGGATGGAAAGTCCTTGAGCAGAATTTTGTCAATTGGTCATTTTTGTGGGAGGCAAACAGATCTATGTCTGGCCTTCCCCATGCTTAAATTATCTCTGTAAAAACTTGAGGATGCAACTTCCAATCATGTGGATCTGTCATATTCCTGCTTAGGTTGTCTGCCAGCATGTTTTCCTTGCCTGGCAAGTACTGTGCTTGAAGTTCGATTTGTAATTCCAGGGCCATGTCCCAAAGTGACATGGCCAGCCTGCACAGGGGGTATGAATGGGTTCCTCCCTGTTTGTTTATGTACCACATTACTGTGGTGTTGTCTGTCCTTATCAATAGTTGACCTGGATGCAGAAGGTCTTTGAAAGCTGTAATAGCATTTGTTACTGCTAGCATTTCCTTTTGATTGATGTAAAGGTGCTTTTCTTTTTGGGACCTTCTGCCCTGAATGCACCGATCTGTCATGTGCGCCCCCCCCAGGCGTAGTCCAAGGCATCTGTTGTGATGACTTGATTTGCTTGAGGCTTGCAGAATGGGAGACCTGTGTTTGTTTGGCATGCTTGAGCCCACCACAGAAATTCATTTTGAAGACATGGAATTAGTGGTATTATTGTTTCCAAACTGTGGCTGTGTTGAGACCATAGGTTTTTCAGGTACCATTGAAGTTTCCTCACATGCAGCTTTGAACATGGGATTAGTAGGATGCAAGATGCCATGAATCCCAGAGCCTGCAGGATTTTCCTTGCAGTCAGCCTGGTGAAATTTGCTAGTGTTTTGAAGTATTGAGTTAGTTGCCCCTGCTTCTCTGGCGTGAGGTAGGCCATCTGGGTGTTTGTGTCCAAGATGGCACCCAGGAAAATTATTTTCTGAGAGGGTATTAGCCTTGATTTCTTTTTGTTGACTGTGTATCCCAGAGAATTCAACAACCTTATTACAAAAGCCAGATGTTTCAGAAGTATGTGCTTGCTGTCCACTTGGATCAGGCAGTCGTCCAAATATGGGTATATTTGTATCCCTTGAAGTCTGCAGTAGGCAATTACTGATTTATTTTACATTTTATTTTATTTTACATAGTCTGGCTGGATAGCAAGTCCACTCCACTATCTATTAGTACATTTCTTTTACAGGAAAAATACATTATTATAGAAACAGTAAAGTAACAAGTTTCCACTTTATAAAATAAGAAAGATATAATTATTCAAGTTCATCAAATTTACTGTTTGAAAAGAGGCAAAGATGAAGTCAAATTTAGTTAGATTGCTTTGCCAGGCATTTCGTGAATACTCTGGGCACAGTAGATAAGCCAAAGGGCAATGCAGAGAATTGATAATGGGTTGAACCTGCAAGAAATCTGAGGTATCTTCTGCAATTTTGTCTGATTGGGACATGCAGGTATGCCTCCTTGAGGTCCAATGTTACCAGCCAAGACTCCTTGCCCAGCATGGGAAGAAGCTGCTGTAATGTGAGCATCTTGAATTTTGGTACGATTAAAATGTGTTTAGGATGGATAGGTCCAATATAGGTCTCCAGTCTTTTCCCTTCCTTGGCACCAGGAATAGTCTGGAATAAAAACCTTGACCTTGTTCGTGAGTAGGTACCTCTTGAATAGCTTTCATGTCCATGAGATCTGAAATTTGTCTTTGTGCCTCTGCCCTTTGATTGTGTGGCAGGTTTGGCATGCCTCTCATTTTTGGAAGGGTGTGAAAATGGAATCTGTAGCCTCTGTTTATAATGTCCAGGATCCATTTGTCTTTTGTGACAATATGCCAATTTTTTGAAAATAATGCCAGTTTTCCTCCTAAGGGTGCTGCCATTTGAGCCTTGCTTGGCATGCAAAGGGGAAAGTCATTGGGCTTGCTTTCTGACTGGCTGTGAACTATCCTCACCACCTCTTTGTGTAGGAGCTTGCCATTGTCTGCCCCTATACGATCCTTGAGATTGCCCTCTGCCCCTGGGGCGCCTGTATCTACCTCTTTGGGGTCTGTCCGTGGCTGGAAAGGACCAATTCTTGGAAGGCCAATTTCTACTGAAACGTGGAGGATGTACCTGTAGAAAATCTTTCACTGTTTGCATTGATTTAGCTTTTTCCTCCATTTTCTTTAATACCTCCTCAGCTTTATCACCAAATAATACATCCTTTTGAAGAGGGACATCTAGTAATTTAGCTTTGACATGATCTGGTAAGGTTTGCTCCTTGAGCCAGGCATGTCTGCGTATGACTGATCCTGTAACAGCAGCTCTACATGAGGCCTCTAGAGCATCAAAACCACATTGCAAGGTATGTTTACCCACTTGTTCTGCACTATGTATCAAATCCTGCAACTCCTTCAAGTCTGGTTGTTCAGGTTGTGACATTTCGCTTCTTAGCTGTGATAACAGAAACTGTTGGTACTTTAGCATATGGAAATGGCAGTTTAATGCCCTCATGGTTAAGGTGGCCGAGGTGTATACCTTTTTCCCCCACTTTTCTAAGGATCTGGAGTCCCTCTCGGAAGGTAATGGGTTTTTTGCAGTGGAGGCCTTAACTCCCTTGGGGCCCTGTGAGATAGTTTCTGGGTCAGCTGCATGACTTTTGTATAAAAATTGGTGTGAGTCAGGAACCCGGTAATACCGGTCAGGCTTGACTGGTGCTGGAGGTAAAGAATCCGGGTTAAGGCAGGCCTCCGAGTACACATCATCTAGGATGTCTAAGACAGGAGGTATAGCTACAGGCCTGTGCTGAGGTAGCAAGAGAAAGTCCCGAAGCCTTTTCTTGGAATCTGAGTACTCTTGGCCTTCCCAGTGGAAGTGTTCCCTTAATGTATGCAAGGTTTCCCCAAATGAGTAATCCTCTGGGGGGGAGACAGAGGGAATGGACTCCTCAGCATCAGAATCTTCAAAAGAGGAGTAAGAATGTTCCTGTTCATCAGAGTGTTCTGAAATAATGGAGGCCTGGTCAGAGGAGGGGGATTCTTCCTCCACTCTGGGCCTTTTGTCCGGGGGGGGGGGTTGAGATCCCCTGATAAGAGTAATCAAATCCTCAGCCATTTTTAGCATCTGTTTTTTAGGTGTGGGGCCTGGGGAAGGGCCCTGTAAAGCTTGTCTCTTAGAATGCATGGCTGCTTTAGACTTAGTGAAAGCCTTAATAGAAAAAGAAGAGGAAGGTCTGAAGACACCTTGAGAGGAGGCAGACCTGTCTACATATTGAGATTCACCACCAAGAGTGGCTTCGGTATCTGTGGTCGGAGTGTGGGCAGAGGAGCCTGCGACCTCGGGCACTGAAGACACCGCCAATGAAGTGTCGTCGGTAGGCAGGGGCTGCGTAGGCGCCTCGCTGAGAACGGGACCACCTGTAGTAGGCTTTGGCATGGTGTCGGTGGAGGCCACAGACCACGTGTGTTGGTCCTTATCTTTGCGTTTTTTAGACAAAACTGGAGTCGGAAAATCCGACGACATAATATAGTTACATTTTTTACCAAAATAATGCTGGGCGAACTCCGCCCGACGCTTAATGGTGCGTTTGTTGAATGTAGCACAAAAACAACAGACCGAGACGTCGTGGTCTGGGCCTAAGCAAGGAATGCACAGGGAATGAAAATCCTTATGCGGTATTTGCTTCCCACAAGAAATACAATTACTAATTTTGTCTGACATCGGTCTGAGGCAAGAAAAGTTTCCCCAATGAGGTACTTAGCTTTAAAGAAGACTTCGGTTGCAAAATTTTCGTAATTTCAGGAGCTGGCCGACTGGCACTTGCGAACTGCTTCTGCTTCGGGCACCACGCGGCAAGAAAGACTGGGGAAAATGGCGTCAGCTGGTTCTTTTATACCCCTGGCGCTCTGACGTCAGGGAAGAAGCGACGACAACCGACGCTGGACCTAGACTTTGGAATTCGGCCGACCGAGGACCCGCCTGATGGCAGGAGAACCCATCTGTTATGACTGCAGCTGCATGCACAATGAACATCATAAACAGAGGTGCCTTTGCTCCAATGGGTTCTGTCCTTTGACAGTGGAAAAATTTTGCCTGGCATCAGACAATTGGCTCGACAGAGGCCAGTTCCTTCCATGCTCAGCAAGGATAAAAGTTGAAAAGCTCATCAGCCAGGGAGTCAATCAAGATGTTGATGAGCCAGAACCAAAACTTCCAGAAAAACTGACACCTCTGGAGAGGGAGTATCTGAAGACCATCCACTCTTCTGCTTAAGAATCTCTAGGATGTCGTTGAATGAGGCATAATCTGATGGAGACCAGGGGGAGCCTTCCCCTTCATCGAAGTCTGTGAGAGATTCCATAGGGGAATCTATGTGCCTCATTTTGCATGTTTTCTTTTGGGGAATCTCCTCAGTGGAATGATCTGGAGAGGTAACTGTAGACAGGGAAAGTTCCACTAAGGAAACTTTCTGGGTGCTAGTTGATGCTTTCCCTGTGGAGTAGGTCTGTTGGGATCAGAGCTCAGAGCCACTGGAGAAAAAGATACAGCAGCCAAGAAAGACAGAGTAATTGAATCTCTCGGATGTGAGAAAGCCCTCTCCACTACCTTGAAGGCAGACAGACCAGGAGAAGCTGTGGCAGGCCACACCAAGGCCAAAACCTCTGACGCAGCCAAGTCTCGATCCTGCCCAGAGCCGTGCCTCAAGGAGGGAGTCAGACCCGAGCTATCTAGCTCTAAAGCTCTGAGGGGCAGGTATGGCTCCAACAACATCTAAGTAGACACTGGTCTCCTGGATCCAGTCCCAATGCTTCGGCTCCAAGACTCATCCCGATTTAAGGGAACAGGTGCAGAACCAGTCAGGGAGGCCAACAGAGTCGAAGACCTAGCCATTTTCAGATCCAATATCGACACACTTGGGGTTCTCAGATCCAAGGGGTCCAAAGCTGTGGGACAGATCGGAGAAGGAGAAATCACTACATGAGAAGTGGAGGGAAAGCACACAGATCCAATGGGAGATGGAGACGGAATAACCCCATCTGAATCTGAGCTCTGAGTAATTTTCTCATCATCCTATCCATGTCTACTTTGGAAAGACCTCTGGTGGATCTGATGGACAAGGTTGTTGACTGTGGTCTAGACTTTCCCTTCGATGTTGTTAGCAGAAATGGAAAAAGGAGTTGAGGAGACAATGGAGAAAGGAGTCGAGGAGACAATGTTCAACTGTGAACCCAGGTGAGGAAGTTTGTGGAGGCTTCATCATAATGGTCAGATCTGAGGTTTTTGGATCCTAGTGCGGCTTTAAAGATTTTGTCAGTATGACAGTCAGATCCCCGATAGCTTTCTCATATCCAAAGTTCTTTGAATTTTTTGAGGAGGGTCCAACAAAAACATGGTGGTAGTCAAGGTCTTAGGACAATTGACAGGGTATCTCTGTTGCGATTCCTTGATCTCCAAACAAAATTTAGAATTTTTACTGGGGGTTTGAGCCCCTGATGAAGATGATGAAGAGTAAGGCAGCATGCCTTTAAGGGCTAACTTATTTCTCCTGCCCAAAATTGCACTGGGGTTAAATGCAGTACTGATACAGCAATCAGTATTCAGGTGTGCCTCTCCTACATAATACACACACTCCCTGTGGACTTCAGAATTAGGAATTCTGTGCACATAGGAAGTACATTTCTTAAAGTTATTCTGTTTCTCAGCCACAGCTGACAACACAAGTTATACAACTAAAAAGAAGCGAAGGCACATTTTCTTTTAAACAAATTAGACAATTACCAGCAATGGAAGAAAAAGTACTGTGTAAAGGGTTGAAGAAAAGTAGCAAAAAAGAAAGACTGGTATCAACAATGGTACAGCAAGTAGACTACCCAAAGGTAGAAAATGGGAGCAATGACCCAATGAAAAGAAAACTTGAAAAACTCAACAACTAGGAGAGGGAGGTCAGCAAAGATTAGAATAGAAGTTCTAAAGAGGTTTTTTAAATGCTTGCTATTCACACAAAATTCACTACATCACAAGAAACTCTTGAGAGAGGATCTGCATTTGCGCAAGATCGCAGCAAATTAAATCTAAGGTATTGGAGGCTGACTGGGACATTATGGGTAGAGGGAGGAGCTCAAGAATTGGATCTGAAAGTCTGGTCTAGGAGGCCGAATCGGATCCAAGGTTGGTTCCGTAACCCATACGTTGAGGAAAAAATGAAACTGACATCAGATCGGATCTTTTCAGCTGGGACACAGGATCTAAATATCCCATACATTGTAACTAAGTTTAAGATTAATGGCTGCCAAAAAGGCAATTGCTAGAACATGAAAAATCAAAAATCTAAACCAACTGTAAGTGAAATACTGAATAAAAACCAAAGAGCTAGAGATAAGATCTTCAGAAAAGGGGAGAAAGTAATAACAGAAATAAATGGAATCTGCAAGAACAACACATGCAAAATAATGTTCAGGTAGAGGAGGAGAAGTGACATTTAAATGAAAGGCAGGAATTGAGAAATTTCTAATTATTGAAAGAAAACATGTATGACAAGCATTGATGTGGTTTGTTTTCTTTTTTATTAATGCATATGTGTCTGTGTCTTGTGATAATATAATAAAGCTGTTAAAAATAATTAATAGCTAATTTAAGATCGGATGAGATAAAAATGGTGATGCATAATTAAACATGGAAATCTCCAGTAAAAGATGGCATTTCCTGACAAATTAGGAAGTCAGGAAGAGAGAAACTGATAAGGATCTGGAAAACTTGAACATTTTAAAGAGGAACAGCATCTTTGAAGAAAGATGTGGTGTCTGCATTTCTCAGAAAGGGTAAAGACCCCTTAGACCAAAGCTTCATATAGACAAATTTTAACTTTGAACCATAATCATAAAGTGCTCATGTCTATACTAGCTAAGAGAATGGCAAAGCTGCTGCCAAATTTGAAAGATATGGATCAATGTGGTTTTGTCGAGCAGAGACAAATATCTGACAACATTAACAAAACAACAATGATCCAGAGGGAAGAAGAGTATAATAAAATGTCAGTATTGTTGGTAGGTGTTAATGCAGAGAAGGCATGTCATAGAGTCCTATGGGATTTTATAAGCAGGGCAATGGTAGCAGCTGGGATCCTCAGAAAATAACAGGGTTAATTGGGAGGATATATGAAGGGCCAGAATCATGACTTACAGTGGAAGGGTTCCTCTCCAACAAAATGCTTCAACAGAGGCACCAGCCAAGTGTGTCCTCTTTTCCCTTTATTTCTTGCCTTATGCTTAGAGCCAGTAGTAAAGAAAATATCGGATTCACAAATTCAAGGATACAACTGTCATGGTCCTCACCAAAAGTTTGCTTTATTCACATATACTGTTTTGTACTTTTGTAATCCCAGAAAGGATATTTCAATGTTTTGAAACATTTTCAGAAAGTTTAACCTCTTTTCAGGATATACAGTAAATGAAGATAAAAATGAAAGTCATGTATAGACAATAAAGATAGAGCTGTATTCTCGTCTTCCATCGGTCTCACCCTGTGAGTTACCAGATATGTCACCAGCACCTCCAAAGCTCCACCTCTTCTCCTATAATGCACCGCCATCCCCATTTCTCCTCAGATCATGATATCCTACCATGACCCTATAAAAAGATGCGTGAATAAACTGTTTTTAAAAAATATTCATGAAAACTTCCGAAATATGAAGGGAAGAAAGGAGATACAAAAGTCAGTCCCAGAAATAGACTTCGGCCCAGTCTGCACAGCCAAGTAGCTCAAAAGATAGCCATTTGGAAGGAGGCATGGGGGGAGGTTAAGACAGACAGAAGAAGACAACATGGAGCTACAGTTATGTTAAGTACAAAACTTTCATATCCAATGTTGTCTTTTCCGTTCACCTCGACCTGTGGGACATAGTCCCCAACCAGTTAAAAGAGTGGCCTCAGGCAGAATATAATGCAAAATGGTGGAACCAAAGGTAGACCTGCTGCTGGAATGTATAAGTTGTAATGACTTACAAAGGTATGAGAGTTAGACTGAGTAGCAGCTGCACAAAGACATCCAAGAAAAAAAAAGACAGCCAAATAGAAACATCCTTTGTGGGATGGGCTCTAGACTTGCCTTCCTTACTATGAATAAACAAAGGAAATACAATTGGAAAGACATCTGGATAAAGGTCACTTGTGAAACAGGATTACCCAACTGAGAACGGGAAAAAGAGACAAAAGGTTGTTTTGATTTTCTGAACAGTTTAGTTTTCTTCAAATAAGATCTCAACGGACAATGACTATCCAAACAAAGAAGCAAGCCTTCTCCTTTGTTACTGAAGTTGGGGAAGAAAACGGGTAAATGGACTGGCTGATTCAAGTTTGACTTAAGAGGCTGCCTTAAGTAGGAAAGAAGGGTTGGTGTGCAGAAAAACCCAGTCATTATGAAAAATAAGATAAGGTGGTATGCAAGACAAAGCTTGGAATTCTGAAACCTTCCTTGCAGAAGTAATTGCCACCAAAAACGTGGTCTTCCAAGACAGCAGTTTCAAATCTACTGTAGCAGCTGGCTCAAAGGGAAGTAAAGTCAAGGCTTGCAAGAGTAAAGTCAAATCCCAGTGAGGAGCCATATCACTGATGGGCAGTCTCAAGGGGAAGGTACCCCCTTCAGAAAAGCTTTACACAACTGAGTGATGCAACAGTTGTATTACTCATGCCAACAAGAACATTAGATATAGCAGCAGCTAACAGGACCTTATTAGTGAAATAGCTGAGATCACAGTGAAACATGTCCACCACAAAATCTAAAATTGGATCCAAAGAAATGAAGAAGGGATCTCAACATTTGGCCAAAGCCATATAGAAAACCTTTTCCATTTGCTAGAGTAAATTTTCCTAGTCAAAGTTTACAGGGGTCTATGTCAGACTGTCAAACGTGATCTCATTGACAATGTAGGATGCAAACCCCTTCCCCCCAGCTAATTATATAAACCAACTCTGAGAGAGCACTACAGTGGGGAAGAGGGCAAATTTCCTGATCCCCACTGTAACACAATCTCAGTCAGAATGGTTCAACAGCCTGCATTGTTGACAGGATGATACATTCGACAATGTGGCCGTTCGATTGTCTGACACAGACTTGCTTACTGGGAAGAAGGATGCACACAACTCTCATAGAAAGCTTGGGATCTCTGGCCATCACTGGTACTGGAGGAACCAAGTAGTCAATTTGAGGGATTTGTGGTTTTGGATGAGGGTGACACCAGGGGTGAGAAATCAACTAATGGAACAGGGTCCAGGACCCGGGGAGGTTAAAACATATGAGGTCACAGAAAGGGGGGCCAAACTTGTTTCGGCCAAAGGGGGGGGGGGTGCTATGAGGATTACAGTCGCTCTGCATTAGGCTGCTTTCTGAAGAAATGTTACTATTAAGAGAATCGAGAGCTAGGCATACAGAAGACTCGGGGGACCAAGTATGGAGAACAGCAGCCCTCGCTGACTGTCTCTTGGTGGGGGGAATCAGGGCAAAAAATGCGTTGCACTTGGTGTAGGAAAGGGGTGCAAAGAGATCGCAGCAGGGTCGACCCCAGCAAATGAACACTTATATCACTATCTCTGGATTGAGGGACCACTCGTAAGGCAACGGGATGCCCCTGATCAAATTGTCTGCTAGTATGTTGTTTTTGTCTGGAATGTGCATTGCTATCAGACATTGTTGTGAGAACAGTGGCCACTACCATTCCCTTATGGCCTCTTAACACAGGAGAAATCAGTGGGTCCCACCCCCCCCTCCCATTTACATGCCATACTACTAGAATACTGTCACCTGGATGGCAATCACACCCTTAAGCCTACAATGCTAGAAGAACTGCTCTCGTCATGAAGACTATGATGTGAAGCCTAGCCTCTGCTTGGGATCAGGATTCTTGGGTAGTCTTGCCTTCAGAATGCCCCCCACCACACCCAAAGAGGGAAGCATCAATGGTAAAGTACAGTTTTGTACCTACCATAAATGTAGATGTCTGAACAGGATAGCATCTGCAGTCCTAACAAATGGGTTGTCCTGTCGTCAGGCAGCCCTTCGGTCGGCCGGATTCCAAAGTCTGGGTCTGGCCTCGGCTGGTGTCGCACTTCACCCGACGTCATCTCTGCTGGTCTTCGGGTATAAAGGCATCAGCCGACGCCATTTTCCTCAGTGTTTCTTGCCCCAGATGCCAGTTGCCCTCTTGGAAAACTAAATTTTGGGTAAATGCCAATGCTTCCAAACAAAATAGTAGGCAAACACAAAAAATAAGCATGTATGTACATATATACAAACAAATACACCATAATAGATCCCCCCCTAGCTAGCTATTAGGAGGGTAAAAACCCTAGGAGTACCACAGAGGGGAAGGAGGGTGGGTAATCCTGACTGCAGATGCTATCCTGTTCGGACATCTACATTTATGGTAGGTACAAAACTGTACTATGTCCTTCAAGGATGCATCTGCAGTCCTAACAAATGGGTAGAATACCATAGCCAAACTAGGAGAGGAGGAATAAGAATTATGGTGTAGTTAGGATCCCTTGCAATACAGCAGTGGCAAACCCTGCTCGGGATCTAGAGTATAGAGGTAGGTTGTAATGCTTGGCAAATGTATGCACGGAGGTCCAAGTAGCCGCCTCAATAATGTCCTTGGTAGCCACTCCTCGTAAGAAAGCTGTGGTAGTGGCTGTAGCCCTTGTAGAGTGAGGTCTTATGTTCTGTGGAATTTGCTTTCCATGGTAGGAGTAACAGAATCTTATGCAATTTCCTATCCACTTGGAGATTGTCTGTTTGGAAATTGCTTTTCCTTCCCTTCCTGTTGCATAAGCTACTAGAAGCTGGTCAGTTTTTCTGTTGCCCTTGGTTCTGTCCAGGTAGTAGCGCAACTGTCTATGTACATCCAAGGTATGCAGCAGTCTTTCCCCCCTGTTCTGTGGATTGGGAAAGAAGGTAGGTAGGTGGATTGCCTGGTTTAGAGACACTCTGGATACCACTTTAGGCATAAATGTAGGATTAGTTCTCATGGACACTCTATCCTAATGGAAGATTAGGAAGGGTTGTACTGCCATTAAGGCCTGTAGTTCCGAAACCCTTCTTGCTGAAGTAATTGCCAGTAGGAAAGCAGTTTTCCAGGATAGGTGTTGAAGATCTGCTGTTGCTGCTGGTTCGAATGGAGGGAGTGTCAATTTTTCTAGCACAAAGTTCAAGTCCCATGCTGGTAATGGTGGTTTCCTAGGAGGTTTTACATTCTTGATTCCTCTGAGGAACTGCCTGAGTAGAGGATGTGAGAAGACAGGGGGATCGAAGCTGTATTCTGCAGAAATAGCTGATGCATGTATCTTGATGGAGGAATAGGACAGGCCTGTATGGAGAAGCTCTGCCAAATACTCCAGGATGTTAGCAATATTTATCTTTGAGACATCTTTTCCTCTTTCAGTACTCCAAATGACAAACCTTTTCCATTTTCCTGCATAGTTCCTTCTTGTTGAAGGTCTGCGGGCCTCAAGGATAATGTCTTTAACCCTTTGGGATAAATCTGGGTTAGTTGCTGTTATGTAATGTTCCAGGCAGTCAGTTGCAGAGTTTTTAGGTTTGGATGCATGATGTTGTAGTCGTTCTGAGTTAACATCAAAGGCATCAGGGGTAGTGTCCACGTTCTCCCCCGAGACATGCTCCTCAGCAATGAATACCAGTGTTGTCTTGGCCAATTTGGAGCTATCAGAATTATCCTGGGACGTTCCTCTTTGATTTTCAGTAGTACCTTGTGCATCAAAGGAAGAGGTGGAAATGCATATGCTGTCAGGCCTTTCCAGCTGAAGGACAGAGAGTCCACCTTCCATGCAAGTGGGTGGTATGTCCTTGTGCAGAATTTCTTGAGCTGGTGATTGAGTGGGGATGTGAATAGGTCTATTTGTGGCATTCCCCATTTCTTTGTGATGGCCTTGAAGATGTCCGGGTGTAGCATCCATTCGTGAGCATCCGAGGTAGTTCTGCTTAACATGTCTGCTAGGATGTTTTCTTTTCCCGGTACAAATATTGCCTGTAACTGGATGTTGTAGCTCAGAGCCATATTCCATAGGTCCAGAGTCATTCGGCATAGGAGGTATGAATGAGTGCCTCCTTGTTTGTTGATGTACCACAGGACTGTGGTGTTGTCTGTCCTTATCATTAACTGGCCTTTTTTGAGGAATGGTCTGAAATTTTGGATTGCTAGTTTTACTGCCAGCATTTCTTTTTGATTTATGTGCAGGTGCAGCTGATCTGGAGTCCATAATCCTTGTATGCATTTGTCCAGCATGTGTGCCCCCTAACCTAGGTCTGAGGCGTCCGTTGTGATGGTTTGGCTTGCTTGAGAGTTGTGGAAGGGCAAGCCTGGGTTTGACTGGCATGCTTGAGCCCACCATAGGAACTCTTGTTTCAGGCATGGGATTAGTGGTATTTCAGTTTCTAAGCTGTGCCTGTGTTGAGACCATAAATTCTTTAGATACCACTGTAGCTTTCTCATATGCAGTCTGGCATGGGGGACCAGGATTATGCATGATGCCATGAAGCCCAAGGCCTGCAGTACTTTCCTTGCTCTTAGTTTGTTCTGCTTTGTTAATGCCAAGAAGTAAAGAGGGAGTTGTTCTTGTTTTTCTGCAGTTAGGAATGCCATCTGTTTTACTGTGTCCAATTCTGCACCCAAGAATGTTCTTGTTTGGGATGGTATCAGTCTTGACTTTTTTAAATTGACTGTGTATCCCAGGGCTTGTAGTAAGCAAATGACTCTTTGTAAGTCTTTTGTCAGCTTGCTTTTGTTGTCCGCTTGTATCAGGCAGTCGTCCAGGTATGGATAAATTTGGATTCCCTGTAGCCTGCAATGAGCGATTACTGATGCCAGGCATTTTGTGAATACTCTGGGCAGTAGATAAGCCAAAGGGCAATGCTGAGAATTGATAATGCTCTGATCCTGCAAGAAATCTGAGGTATCTTCTGCAATTTGGTCGTATGGGGACGTGCAGGTATGCCTCCTTGAGATCTAGAGTTACCAGCCAACACTCCTTGCCCAGCATGGGAAGAAGTTGCTGTAGGGTCAGCATTTTGAATTTTGGAACAATGATGAATGTGTTTAAGCGGACAGGTCGAGAATAGGTCTCCAACTTTTCTCTTTTCTTGGTACTAGGAAGAGTCTGGAGTAGAATCCTTTGCCCTGTTCTGTAGGTGGTACCCTTTCCACAGCTCTCATCTTTGTTAATTGAGCTATCTGCTTTAGAGCTTCTGTTTTTTGATTTGGAGGTAGGTTTGGCATTCCTCTTTTTACTGGTAAGGTGTGGAAATGAAACCTGTAGCCTTGGTCTATAGTTTGCAAAATCCACTTGTCTCTTGTGATATAGTGCCAATTTTTTGAAAATAAGGCTAACTTTCCTCCTAAGGGTGCTGCTATTTGTTCCCTGGTAGGCGGTGTTAGAGCCAAGTCACTGTGATTGTCCTGTTGCAGTGGCAGTGGTTGTGTCCGTGCCTCGTTGGTTATTGCCCTGCCACTGGCGTCCTCTGTAGGCACCTCCTCTGGATTGATTTCTGCCTCTGGAATGTCTATTCCTGCCTCTCTGAGATTTAGAGGAGTCTGGGAAGGACCAGTTTTTGGAAGGCCAGTTCCTGCTAAACCTTGGGGGCTGAACCTGTAAGAAATCTTTAACTGTTTGTACAGATTTTGCCTTCTCTTCCATTTTCTTCATTACTTGCTGGGCAGGAGAACCAAATAGACTGGCCTTATCCATAGGAGAATCTAATAGCTTTGCTTTAACATGATCTGGCAAGACCTGTTCTTTCAACCATGCATGCCTTCTTATAACTGTGCCAGTCATGGCTGATCTAAATGAAGCCTCCAGTGCATCATAGCCAC
Source organism: Protopterus annectens (assembly GCF_019279795.1). NCBI lineage: Eukaryota > Metazoa > Chordata > Ceratodontiformes > Protopteridae > Protopterus > Protopterus annectens. The sequence goes on from NC_056731.1 coordinate 1,344,500,758, forward strand.
ATTTTAAAGAATGGTTACTAACCTGCTGAATGTTATTCACCATTTCTAAAACATATTTCTTATCTAAGGAATCATCAGAGGACAGTTTCTTAGTTAACTGATCAAGCATAAACTCTTGGTATTGGATCATATGAAACTGACAGTTCAAAGCTCTAGCTGAGAGAGTAGCAGAGGTGTAAACTTTTTTACCCCATCTCTCTAAGGACCTGGATTCTCTTTCAGAAGGGAGAGGGTTTTTTGCTGAGGTCGAAGCTACTGCCTTAGGCCCCTGGGAGATAGTCTCAGGATCTGCAAGTGGGGCCTTGTAAAGGTGGTGATGAGTGTCCGGCACCCTGTAAAACCTATCGGGCTTGGCAGGGGCTGGAGGTAAAGTATCAGGAGCAGTGCAAACATCATTAAATGCATCATCCACAACAGGAAGAACTGGAGGTATAGCTAAGGGCCTATGTTGCGGTAAATGTAGAAAGGTCCTAAGCCTTTTTCTTGAATCTGAGAAATCTTGTCCCTGCCATTGGAATTGCTCTCTCATGGCATGTAAGGTTTCCCCAAAGGAAAATTCCTCTGGTGGAGAGGCAGAAGGGATAGATTCTTCAGCATCGGAATCTTCATAAGTAGAAAAGGGAGCCTCTGGAAGGTCTGTATTGTCTGAGTCATCAGAAGAATCATCTGAGGACACTGGCTCAGGGGGCTCTGTTCTAGGTCTCTTTTCTGGAGGCTGAGAGGCCCTGTCTGGGTGAGATTGGGATCCCCTTATTAAAGAGATGAGATCCTCTGCCAGAGTAAGCATTTGAGAACTGGAACTGAGCCTATGTGAGGGGGGCTTAACAGGCACAGATTTAGCAGATTTGGCTGCTTTAGCCCTGGCAAAGGCCTTTATAGACATGGCTGCAGGAGGCCTAGCAGCACCACGTGCTGGGGTAGAGACATCCAAAGGGATGGTGTCCAATAATTCTAGAGAAACCACATTAGTAGGCATAACTTCAGAGGCCGATTCAACTAGTGTAGCAGGAGCCTCGGAGGTAGTCATGGATTCGGCTGAAGATTGACCCGTTTGCTCGGTTTCGACCAAAACAGAGACACTCGCGGTTTGCTTAACCATGGTTTCGGCCGAAACCGCGGACTGCGAGTGTCGATCTTTTTCTTTGCGTTTCTTAACAATTTGAGAAGTCGGTGGATCCGACGGCATAATGTACGCAAAATCTGAGCCGAAAAACTGTTCAGCAAACTCCGACCGACGCCTAAGCGTTCGTCGGTTGAAGGAAGCACAGGCTAAACAGGCTGCTACGTCGTGGTCTGGGCCTAAACAAGGCAAGCAGTAAGAGTGGAAATCTTTATGAGGTATTTGTTTCCCACAAGTTAAACAGTTATTCACTTTTTCTGACATCGGCTGAGGCAAGAAAGAGTCCCCAACGGGGTACTTAGCTTTTTAGAAGTCTTCGAAGTAGTATTCGGTAGTAGTAATCTCTGGATCTGACCGACCGGCACTTGCGAACAGCTTCTGCTTCGGACACCACGCGGCAAGAAAGACTGGGGAAAATGGCGTCGGCTGATGCCTTTATACCCGAAGACCAGCAGAGATGACGTCGGGTGAAGTGCGACACCAGCCGAGGCCAGACCCAGACTTTGGAATCCGGCCGACCGAAGGGCTGCCTGACGACAGGACAACCCATTTGTTAGGACTGCAGATGCATCCTTGAAGGACATCCACAGCCTGGTGCTGATGGAAAACAATAGATCAACCCGCTGGAACCTGATGAGACTTTAGTCACCAAGCAATGTGGTAGTGGCATATGTTGGTGATATCAATGGGAAGGTCCACAGGATGGGACAAAACTGATCACTGGACCAACAGTGTGCACTAAAGAACACACATGTTGAACCTTGCTAATGACACAAGACAAACAGATGCAACCAGTCAGGCCAAGGAGCTGAAGAACTAAGTAATCTGGAGGCTTCTGAGAATTTAAACTTCCCTGGTTTGGATCCACAGAGAGGATAGTCTAAAGGGAGGGAATCTGGTAATTTGATTAACAGTATCCAGATGGCAACCAAACTGCAGGAGTTATGTCAGTTCCAGACTGAACGTGTTATAGGTGACCGCGATGCACAAGGACAGACACGGTGGGAGCAAATGGTCTCTAGCCTGGATAAGAGATACCCTTGAGGTTGCAGTAAGAGCTGTGGTGAGCCCAAAGAGCAGTGCTCAGAACAGGTAATGGCTGGCTCTTAGCCAGAAGTGTACAAAGAAAGGGAATGTAATAACCTCTGGAAACAACTCTCAACACCCAAGCATCTGAACTGATGGCCTCTCAAGCTTTGGAATGGAGAGCAAAGCACAACCCCCCTCCCCACAACTGGCTCAAGAAAGCAGCAGTTGGACAATCCTTTAGGGGTGCAGAAAGGAATTATCGGAGAAGGGACCCAGAAGCCCTGCTCTGTGTACCTCCCCTCTCTTTGAGATGGCACCCACTGAAGCTCCCTCTTCTGCCACAGAGGGCACCTTCACATGAAACATCTTGGAAAAACGATTGTGATTTGCAAAAAAAATAGTTTCCCCCTTTATGGTTCTTGGAAAAGGTCTTCTGTGGGGTGTAGAAATGGACTCCTACAGCAAACATCTTCCCTTCTTGTTCACTCCTTCGCAATGTATCCTGACTTTGGAATCAAACACAGTGGAACCAATGAAAGGGGTTTTGAGAAAGGATGCCTCGAAGCAGTCTGTAAAATTAAATAAGAGCATCTAGGCATGGCAGTGCATAGTAGTACCAGCACCTGCGGCAGGAGCCAAATCATCTGCAGCATTTGATAGAAGCATCACACACATATTCATGATGAACTGCATCACAGACAGCGGAGCATCCAGAGACTTTTTATTCTCTGGGGGGCTACTGTGTCATCACTGTCTTTGACATCTCTGAGAGCAAATACCTTTGAAGCCTTGTCAAGTGAGCCATGTAATTCAGCATATGTAAAACAAATGTGGTTGACGCACAGGTGGGCTTCCCCAGACGAATGAATGCTCAAGGCTCCTCATTTGGGGAGTAAACCATACAGCTCTCATTGAAGATCTCTTTCTTGGCAGCTACAGCAACTGCAAAGTATCCACTACCTGGCCCTTGCTCCAAAATTGCCCATCCTTACATCCTTAGGATGTACTAATACTTTGTTAGGTTTCCAGGGAACTGGCTCCACCAAACTGGGTTCACTGCATGCCCCCAACTGTATCAAACTGATGCAGGCATCTGAAGGGGGAACCACCAAAAAGTGGATGGGCCCATGTCAAAGGCCTCAGAGAAAGAAAGACTCCTTCACTGATGGCACTTCAGTGGTGTATCCCCCAAAGCCCTCACCTCAATTCTAACAAATTGCCAAAAGAGGCATCCAGGGGGAAGATATGGGAGATCCTTCTTCATCAAGGTCAGAATCCTCATTCAGTGACTCATCACAGCAGTCCATATGTTTCCTCTTGCACTTGATATTCATAAGTGCCTCTCGGGTGGGAGAAGAAGCAGGGGATTCTGTAGCACAGTGAGTATTTAAGTCTAAGGATGCAGACTTTCCCAAACTAAATGAAACATGAAGTACCAAATGGATGAGAAGATTGGAGGAGATCCGACTTAACAGACACCCCAGTCTTATATCAAGACAGAATCCTCCCTGTGACACTGAAAGCAGATACAAAGCTGGGACATCTAGGCATGACACCTTTGGGATCTACAGACCTGAGAGAGACAGACTGGTGTCCATCACCGACCCTGTCAGATTCGGCAGAGACTGGTACTGGGCTATCCAAGGCCAAAATGCCCAAAGGAAGGGACAGCTCTAAAAGCCTGGCAGCAGATCCAGATTCCAGTCTGAGGCAATCAAGCTACTGGCACCGACAAAAGGGAAGGAAAAGATGCAGTCGAACTCATGGGCCCCTGCACCAGAGGGTGGAACAGCCAAAGTTACTGCTGAAGGTAGGGAAAGCCTCTAACCTTGGAAGAGAGGAAGAGGGGATGATCCCAAAGTCTGTCTCAGCCTTTATGAAGGTACGTATAAGCTGAAAACCATTAAAACATCCTGCAGACCTAGACAAAGCCATCAAGGATGACTATAAATGGGCAAGACCTGACCCCCAGATCTGAAATTAAGATGCTTGGATCTAAGATGGGGATGGTTCCGGCAAAAAATCTGGAGCAGGAGTGATGGGCAGGAAGGGAAAGTGTAGTTGACAAAAATACCTACAGAAGGGAGAAAAAAAAACAAACATATCTAGACAGTACTTATCTTGAAATGGAGCTTCAGAGATTGAATCGGAAGGCAGCAGTGGCAAATGAGATCTGAGGAGAGGAGGCAGAGGTTCAGACCTGAAGAGTCTAAGGTGCCAGCCTCAGATCCAATCAGAGCTGGTAACTGACAGGTTAAGGCTGATGGGAAAGGCAACACTGAATCAAAGGATACAGCAGTAAACTATGTATCCACACATGAACAGGTTCAGTAATAACCATATATACATACATGGGGACATAATATGCAGTAGTTAGGTGTATGGACTAAGAAGTATTCTAATATGGAAGATAAGGATATGTGGGAAGAGAACAAATAAAGGAAAATATAAAAATTAAAGAGGACACTCTTGACTATGGATAAGGACAGTAATATTTAAGCAGTGAAAAATGTTTCTAGTTTCTTTAGTTTTATATATATATATATATATATATATATGGGTCGGCATATTTTTATCAACCAGTACTTCTGAAATAACTAATAGAGCTGAAAAAATTGATTTGTGAGATGAATAAGATATGAGCTAAGTAGGATAAGTTGTTTCTTCATATAGGATAGGCTTGGTCTAGAATAAAGGAAAGTTATGTACTCACCATAATGAAAGATCTGTTTTGTCTGTTTCCATCCTTCCTCAACATATGGGTCTTCGGATCTGCTGCCTCCTTACCTATAATTTCATGTGTTAGCCGAACAATCTCGGATCGAGTTTGCTCCCAAGTCAAAAAGGCAAGTATATAGTGTCGAAGACAGATGTAAAAAAGAAAAAGAAAAAAACAGCAAATAAACTAAGTTTTGATAAGGAACCTCCAGCCAGAATAGTCCAGGAGCCTGAAATGTCAAATTGCATAAAATATGTGGAAGGGGGAAGGTGGTGGGTGGGTAATTGTGGACAGATGGAAATAGACAACACAGATATTTCGTTATGGTAAGTACATAACTTTTTGTATCTGATGTCTTCCTTCCGCTCTTCAATGTATGGGAGAGAGTACCAAGTATTGTACCACCTGGGTGGTCTTACGGAAGGATATTCTGAAGTACAGACAAACCAAAAGATGCTTTTGATCTGGATTGTATGTACCTTAGACTATGTAGCAGCTGCACAGATGTCATCATGAGGTATTCTGGAAAAGTAGGATGTCAACAAAGCTACTGATCTAGTAAAATGGACTTTTGGGTGTGTACATTGAGACAAACACCTTTGTTTGTAAACATAAGATATACACTCAGACAACCAACACGAATGTGTAAAGTACAGTTGTGTAAACTTACCATAAATGTATATGGTTGAGTGCATTCACTGTTGCAGCCCTAACTGATAGGATTTCTTTCTGTGGAAGCCCTAGGCTGGCCAGACTACAGGTGAAATTCCTCCCCCTCCAGGTGCCAAGTAGATACCTTGACTGACGTCAACACATCTGGGTATAAAGGGAGTCACTTGGCACCATAGCCAGTTTTTCATGCCCCTGGCTGGATCCTACGTTTTAGGGACTTAGCCCCTGGATACTACAGTGTGTAACCTTGAGCCTAATCTGAACACAGGAGGGGGAACAACCTGGATCTAAAGAGGAAATGTTCACCCCAACCTTTGGGGCAAGAGGGGAAGGAGGGAGGGAAAGGAAAGATTACTGCTACAGTGAACACACACAAACATCTACATTTACAGTACATTTACACAAATATACTATGTTCTTCACATTTGACTGTTACAGTCCTAATTGATGGGATGATTCTCAAAGCTGATAAAAGGGTGAATGGAGAATTTTGTGGAGAGGGCAGGATACCATGCAAAACTGCAGTGGCAAATCCAGCTCTAGACTTTGAAAAGGTTGATAGGTGATAGTGTTTGGTGAAGATACACACAAAGGATCACGTAGCTACTTCTTAAATGTCTTTAGTGGCTATCCCTATTAGAAAAGCAGTAGACGTAGGAGTAGCCCTGGTAGTGTGTGATCTAACAGAGTCTGGTGTTTTTTTTCCACAGTGGCTGTAGCAAAACAAAACGCAGTGGGAGATCCATTTGGAAATTGTTTAGAAACTAGCCTTCCTTCAGTTACAAGCAAAAGCCAAAAAAGCTGGTCAGATTTTCTGACATTTTTGTTCTGTCCAGATATTACTATAGTTGTCTATGCACATCCAGTGAGTGGAATACTCCTTCCCCCCTTACTTTGAGGGTTAATAAAAAAGGAAGGTAGATGGATGGTCTGGTTCAAAGAGATCTCTGCAGCATCTTTAGACATAAAGGAGGGTTTGGTTCCAACAGAGACTCTATCAGAGTGAAATGTGAGAAAAGGTTGCACAGACAATGGCCTGAAGTTTTGATAATAATCTAGCTGAGGTAATGGCTAGCAAAAAGGCAGCCTACCAGGTCAAGAACTTAATGTCTGCAGAGGCAGCTGGCTTCACAGGGGGGAGGGTCTGATTCTCCAAAATAAAATTGAGATCACACAGAGGAGTAGGAACTTTTCTCAGGGATCTAATGTGAATAACCCCTCTCAGGAACTGTTTCATGAGTGGGACTTGAGGGAGCAGAACATAGGGGAGTTATGATAGCTCCCTGCTAGGACCCAGCTGACAGAACCCTGTAGGCCTATTACAGTCAGTTTGCCACAGTTTCAGATGTTGGTACTGCCTTTGATTCTTGTCCTTTCTGCATCTCCTATTTCTTGCTTTAGACTGGTAGGCTTGAAAGGCCCAGTGATTGGTAGGATAGCTTCGGCTGAAGCTGTGTGGTTGATGAAAAAAAAGCCTTAAAAGTTCTGCATGGACTTAGCCTTAACCTCCATCTTTTTAAGTACTCCTTCAGCCTTAGAACCAAAAAGGTAGACTTTGTCCAAGGGAGCATCTAAAGGCTTGATTTTACATGCTCAGGGAGGGACTGTTCTCTCAGGTAGGCATTCTTCTAATAACTGATCCTGTAGCTGCTGCCATACTAGACGCTTCCAGAGCATCACGGCCACCGTGCAAGGAGTGTTTAGCAACTTCAGAACAGGAGTCGCACATGTCTAGCAGTTCCTTAGAAAGGGTCTAATTCTCAACCCTCACCAATTTTTGCTTCATCTGGTCCAAGAGGGTCACCTGATACTTGACAAATTTAGGGCCCTCATAGCCAGGGGTAGCACAGGTGTAAACTTTCTTCCCAAACCTGTGCATGGCTCTACTTTCTTTGTCGGTTGACAGTTTTTTTTTTTTGAGGTGCTAGCTTTGGCTCCCTCAAAACCGAGTCACCACTTCAGGATTCTGCTACAGGGTTCTTATAAAGCTGACTATGGGAATACTGAACTTTTTAAAATCTGTCTGGCTTCACAGGAGCAGGTGGAAGGGAGTCTGCCTGCAAGGAAGAATCCAACAAAGATACTCTCCACTACCTCAAAAACTGGAGGAATGGCAAGAGGTTTACTGTCAACAATTATTAGGAATTCCCTTACCTTCTTTCTTTGACGGAGGATAACCCTGAGTTTCCCACTTGAAGTGTTCCCTCAGGGTGTGCAGGGTCTCACCAAAAGAGGCTAGGTTCTCATCAGAATATGAATTACAACAGGAAGCAATAGACAAACCTTCTTCAAAGGTGGATTCCTCATCATTATATTCTGAGCTAAAAGAATCTGAAGACCCCTGGGGGAAGATTCTATTTTTCTTTTACCAGGAGAAGATTCAAGAGCAGAAACAGGGAGGTTAAAGCATCTAGGTCTGACTATAGTAATCAAATCCTGAGCCAGCTTAACCAGGTCCCGCTGATAGGTCTGAGTATGTGAGTGGCAGCTGGTAGACCCTGACTGGGGCAAGCTGGATACAGTCTTTTTATGCAAGGCCTTAAGGCTGGGCTTACGGGTGATGTCAGCACTACGGCCTGGGTTTGGAAAGGCAGCCTCTTCTCGAGAATGGTGAACTGAAGTGATTGAGGACAGGGACTCCACTCTCCCCTCTGACAGATGGAAAAGGGTCTTTGGAAGCAGGAACCCAACTGACGAGCTAAGTCCTTCAGCTTGTGCAGAAGCAGAGAGACCCAGCAGCATATCAGACTCCAAATGGGTCGTGATAAAAGCCTGTGCCACAACCTCAGTCAGTGGGGACTGCAAGAATGTCTTACCTTCTTCAACGATGACAAACTTGGGTGGACTGGCAGACAGCAAATGAGTGTCGTCCATGACCCTATACTTCAGATGCTTCTCTTTCTTATGCCTAGGGAGATCAACTCCAGCCTGACCAATGGAAGACATGGTGTGTGAAGGCCCTAATGACTCACTAAGGTGTTTAGCTACGATCTCAGCCCTATGCTTGATTATCCTACTGTTAAAGCAAACACAAACTCGACAGTTAGGTACAGTACAAGCTATGCAAAAGGAGTGGAAGTCCCAGTGTGGTATCTCCTTGCCACAGCGGAGGCAATTAACTTTCTCAGACACTAGTCAAAGAACATATAAAAAGTTTCCCAACAGAGTATTTAGCGTTAGACGTCCTCTTTCGCTGGTGTGGACCAACCAACACACTGACTGGTACTCTGCTTTGGGCTCCGACAGCAAGAAAGGACTGAAGTTATGGCACTGGCTGACTCACTTTACACCCGGATCTGGTGATGTTGGTCAGGGTATCCACTGGCTCCTGGTAGGGGAGGAAACTCTCTGGCAGTCAGACCAGCAAGGGTTTCCACAGGAGGAAATCCCATCAGTTAGGACTGCAACAATGAAATACGAAGAACACCCTTCAATACTCCATTTCCCATTTTGATAGGGTAGTGACAGAGAGAAACAACTGATCAGTCTTCTTGATGGCTAGTGTCTGATGTAAACTGATGGTGAACATCTAGTAAATGTAATGTGCATTCACCTTCGAAATTTTTGGGAAAAACACAGGAAGATTTACAGACTAGTAAGAGAATTCAGAAGCCACTTTTGGAAAAAAGGAAGGATTGGTTGTCAAACACACATGGTCTTTATGAAAAGCATGTATGAAGGTTTTGCAGACAAAGCATGGAGCTCAGAAATTCTAGAAAAAGTAAGAACAAAGTTTTCCATGACAAAAAAAAATAACTGACAGCAGGTTCAAAGGGAAGGCTAGTTAGGGCCTGCAGTAAAATGGTCATAACTCAAGGAAGAACTGTCTCTCTAAACAGGGGGTATAGCAGAAAAGATCCTCTATGAAAAGATTTAGATAGTCTTAAGGATACAACAGGAATGTGATTCTTGCCAATGTGAAAAGAAGATAACGCTCTTAATTGTACTTACATAGTGGAATAGCTGGCTCCATTCTGAAAAAGATCAGACAGGAATTCCAAGAATGCTGTAAGAGGAGGCAAAAAAGGATCAAGATTATTCTCAACTGCACAAATGGAGAATCCTTTCCTTTTGTTTTTATAAATCTTAAGTGTAGAAGCTTTCTGTGAAGAAATTAGAATATAACAACTGATGATGACAATCTGGACTGTATAGCCATCATTGGAAGTGGAAAAACCATGTGGTCAATTTCAAAGACTTAATGTCTGGGTGAGGCGACCTTGATGGGGGGACAGTAGATGTGGAGCTGAGTAAAGCACCCAGGGACAATGCACTAAATGATGTCACAAAAAAAGGAAAACATACTTATCGAGGCCAGTAAGGGGCTATGAGGACGACTGAGATCTTCACCAGTGCCTTCTGTAAATATTTTGGAATCAAAAGAATGGGAGAGAAAACATAAAAGGAATCTTGAGGGCCAGGTGTGGGACAGAGCATTCCTCAGTGACTCCACTTCCTGGTGGATCACAGCAAAGAACTTGCTGCATTTGGTGGTATGATGAGATGCAAAGAGATTGCAGCAAGGCCATTTACAGTCCACAGTGGCTGGCATCTGCTCTGTGACCGCTGGATTGAGAGACAACTCATGAGGGATTACAGACCTGCTCAACCTAACACACTGGACTTGCCCAGGATATGCACTGCTATTAGAAAGCAGTGCAAAGATATTGTCCACTGCCACACTCTTCGTGGTTTCTTGATACAACAGATAATATCCGTTTCCTCCCTGTTTGCTGATGTACCAGATGGCTGCCATGTTGTCCGACTGGACAGATATCAAATCTGACAGGCATGTGTGCAGTGAAAAGCCTGTGACTTTAGGAGGAATGTTCTCATATCCAATACACTGATGTGAAGACTGGCCTCTGACTGTGACCATATACCATGGACCGTCTTTCTCGGGTAATGCCTCCCACTGTGGGATGTGTCCCTGGTCACCATGGATTAGGGAGAAGGAAGGCTGAAAGGACACCCTTGAGAAATATGTGGGGACTCCAACCACCAATGGATATGAGTTTTGCAAATCTTTGTTAAAGACACTTGGAAAGACATGGGTTGCTGTCATATCGACCACTGGGTTGCAAGGCTCCACTAAAGGACTCTCATGTTGTACCTGGTCAGGGAAACCAGGGTGACTGAAGCTGCCATGGATGACAGATGACTGAGAATCATTCTTGCAGGTGGCTTCTGAAAAGACAAAACTATTAAAGCTTGATGGTGAATGGATAGGACTATTGCCTGGGGAAGTTTTGCAGTTTGAAGCTTTCTGTACAACTGGGCTAAATTAAATTCTAAAGATTGAGTTGGACAAATATGTACTTGCTATATTTGCTAGATTCACTATTATGTCTAGATCTAAACACGGGTGGAGCAAGGTGTTCCTAGCTTGGATAAGTCGATCCCAGGCAGGGATGGTAGCATCAGTTGACTAAATCAGGGAATACTCAGAATCCTACTGCTGCCATACACTTGGAGAACACGTGTGGGGTTGAACTGAAAAAGACTTGTCTCTCAGCTGAGAGCGGAGATGCTTCCCGGAGTGTCTGTCCATCTTTATGTGGTACTATGTATCTTGAAGATCCATCAAGCACATCCACTTATTCTCAGACTGTACCATTACCATCCAGAGTTTGATTTTTCTTACAAAACTGTGGCTTTAGGTCCCAGTTTTTCTTTGGCACTAAAAAGAGTCCTGAGTAAATTCTGGATGCTCACTGATCTGGTGAGACATCTGATTGTTTAGAAGTTTATTTCTGAAGGGGATGCGTCCCTTTGAGAAGATGGAACATTGGCAAGTTTTCTGGGGCAAAGGGGGAGTGCAGAAAGGGTTGAAGTAGCCTCTACTTATTGTCCTCTGCACCCAATTGTCATGAAGGCCCAGGTTGTTGGATGCAGGGATAAAGCATCCTCCTGACTGCCTTGATTCCATGGACCACCTCTGTCCCTAGGGCAATGACTATCATATGAGTTTTCCCCTCTACCATGGTGGTGGTGGTGGTGGGGGGGGGGTCTGTCTCCAGAAGCACCAGGTGAAAAATCCTGTGATTCGCATAACCAAATTTTCTTACCTCCTTTTTGATTCCTGGAAAAAGTACCTGGAAGATTGGACAATTTGATCCATATGACAGAAAAGGATTTGCCTTCCTTTTCGCTTCTACAGATTGCGTTCTTCACTTTAGGACCGACGAGTGTTGAACTGTCATAAGGGGCATTCACAAAGGACATCTTAAAATGTTCTGCAAAGTCACACAGCTTCATCCAAGCATGCTTCCTAATGGATATGACTGTGCTAACTGCTCTTGAAGCACCCCCTGTGGTGCTGGAGATAGATGAATAGAGATATTAGATAAATATTGGCTTGCTGCATGTCAATGGACGTTTCTGACTTGCAGGCATGATCCTTGGGAGAAATTTGGAGATCTTAAGTCAAATCTCTCTGAAAGCATGTAACATGCCAAATAATTCAATTCCCTCACTGAGAAATTAGACGAGGTGTAGACTCGCTTCCCAAATCTGTCCAACACATAAGACACCCTATTCAAAAGATGGACATAGGAACTTTCTTCTGCTAGTTCCTTCCTAGTGGCCGCCACCATTATCATGGAATCTATGGCTGGACCTTTCTCCAATGGTGAAGATCTTTGGGAGAGATGAGGAGCTTGTCTGATTTCTTGGGGATGGGTTCACCTAAGTCCGTCTCCTTCCACGCTCGTATAAAGTCAGGTCTATTATCTTTCCCACAGGTGGAACTACCCTTTGTCAGGGTAGATGCTACAAAATGATTTTAGCTAATGAAATTATTCTTCTGAGCTGGGATACAAGATCTGAAGCATCTAGACATAGTAAGGGCTTGTTAAGTTTAATGTTATTGTAAAAAATCAATTTATAGAAAACAGAAATCAAAATCTAAACCAACTGTAACTGCAGTACTGAACACTATAAAGGAGATAAAATAATGTGCCTGTGATATAAATAGCATCTGCTGGAAAGACAGTTATGTATTCCAGAGACCACGCCATCTCTGGAACAGGCCCCCCCCCATCCATGTGAAGCAGAGTTCCTCCCTAACCTAATTCAAGTGTAACTTGGATAACTGGATGGGAATTCATCTCTGGTTTGGCACCTATGTCTCTAATAGACACAGGCAGCCTGTAAATGGTTCATCTTCTGGACCCCTGCTTGAAAATGTTTCATCTCCCAAGCCCCTGCTTACACTTATCAAGAGTACCAGAACTTGTCATAGATTTGGGATGCGTGGCTAGGCTTAATAGGTCATTGTGGTCATTAGACTAGTAAACACTTATGAACCTACAAGGTGGAATCTTTAAAAAAAGTGAAGAAACAAATTACAAAAAAAAATGGAATTTGTGGGAACAATATATGCAGAATAATGTTCAGGAGGAGGAGGAAAATTTAAGGGAAGACAGAACTTGAGCAATTTATGTAACACCGGTGGTAATTATACTTACCAAAAAATAAAATATATATGAATAAGGCATTAAATTAATAAAAAATGTTTAAAATGGTTTCTCTTCTATAAATATATGCATACCCATGACATTGTTCAGTGTGTAAAGTTAAGAAAGATGGTTAAAAACAAAAAAGTCTCCCAATCTGGAAACAAGCCTATAACAAATCCCTCTAAAAGTTATCAAGCTCATACTCTTACTACCTTTCACCCCACATCCATCCTATCCACCCTTGGCAGCTGTGTAACTTTCTCCAGACTCAAGACTATTTTCTTCCGGACAACATGACTTCTGGATAGTCCAAAACACGTACATTGCTACAATACATGCTTACAGAATACATTCTTCTAAATTTTGACAAAGGGAATTCAGCCTGCACTGTCTAGAGAGATCTAACCAAAGTATTTGATCTCTGACCATTCACTCATACTTAACTCATTTAGTACTGTAGGAATTAACAACCAAACTCTACAATGGTTTGCAAAGCTTCGTATGAGAATGACACTTCAATGTCAAAATTGGTAAACTATCAGAAGCAATCCCACTACTGTCAGATGTACCCAAAGGTTCAGTCCTTTCTCCCCTATATTTCTCTTATCAACAAAATTCAGAGAGACCTTCCCCACATACCCGTCATCCTTTATGCCAATAATACGATGCTTTTCAGATCACATTACTCCCACTCTCTAATCTAAAGCTAACTTCAGGATGACATGTCCCTACTACTGTAATGCCCAAGTCAGAAAAAATACTTCTAAACACGATAAGGACAAAATGTACAATACTTGGGGCTAAATCCATACTTTCTAAAGTCACCAACAACTGGCACATCTCTCAAACTCCCTTGATTCCACCAAAAATTTCCGATACCTAGGAATTTGGCTTGATCAACATTTTAAACGTCTTACATCGTGAAATAAACAAAGCAACAATCAACTCAACTACTATGGGCAACTAAAACTTTCCACTTTTTCTCTCCTAAAAAATGCAAGGCCATCAGAAAAGGAGTGCTCCTTTCTTAACTCAAATTTGGGCTATCACTGGCTGCTCAAGGGCTCCGGCAAGAACCTTTCCTTCTTACAAACATTTGACAATATCTGTAGACTTATTACTCTTGCTCCAAGACATCACTACCAAGTTTTAGCCGAAGCTCACTGGTTACCCATCTCTCATCAGATAACACTTCCTCTTGGATCCCTACTATTCAAACTTAACAACATTCAATTCTTCCCTTTCTTAGCTGGCCATTACTTTCCACGCACCTTTGACTACAACCCAAGATCCCTTCCACCTAACATAACTTCTACCCAATAAATGAATAAATAATTGAAACTGCACTGCTCCCAACAAAATTTCTCCAAAACAGGTCCTGAAGTCTAGGAACCCCTTTCAGGTTCTCTTATAAATACTCATTCTTTAGTTTTTAGAACAGAACTCGAATGCTGCTTCTTCAGAAGACTGCTCCTGTACATGTTACACCAGAGATGCAATCACCTAATTCTAGTACAATTTCATTCTGGCACTTATTCATAAAAATACAGCATGGTTTGAAATAATAATCCACTATAATCTAACTCCTTATACATATGCTGTAAATAAAACTTATTCCACCATGAATCAGTGAATCATTCAACACTAAGAGTCTCTCTACACGTACTATGTGTCAAAACACTGGAACAAAAGCCCTACATACACTCAAACGAGAGAGACAAGGTCAAAATATTCAAAACCTTGCTTAAACAGCATCTAAAGCAAATCTGGCTCTGCTCTTCCTGCTCACATGGTCTTCTCCCAAGATCTCTCTCTCAACCAAATCCTGCAGAATCTCTCAACTTTCTAACCCACCTACTTTTATCTTGCCTCACAAAACCTCATCAACTCTCCAACTACCACTTTTTCACTGCCTTCTCCCCTCCCCAGTTACCAGCAATCCAGTCCGTCTGTCCTGCCTACCCTTTCATCAAAACACGTATATTTTCACTGTTAATACTAAATCAGATTACTAATGCATGTATCTGCAGTTACTACCATCCAAGAAAACACACTCAATTCAATGTCTTTGCTTCCATATTTTGAAAAGGTGTATACACTGCTTCTCTTCATATGTATTTCTTTAGTTATGCTTACCCTGTACATGTACATTTCTTTTACTGTTTTCACTGTGTGTGCTCCCTTTATTTTCATCCAAAAATGTATACTGTTCATGTAATATTTTATGTAGAATATGTGATGTAACTGAAGCTTTTCTCCTTGGGCCTCTGCTAAAAATATTTTTTTGTTCAGTTGGACTTTCCCAGTAACAAAGACAAATAAATATTCTTATTCTCCCTCTGCAGGGGCATCTTTCTGTCTCTCTACTTATCTGATCTCTCCCATACTCTTACTCTCCCCTTCAGGTGATGTGAACTCCAGAAAAGATTCTGTTCTCCTACTGACTGACCTCGGAGAGAACCTGGCAAAATACAGACACATATTCATGTTGTGTGTTGAAAAAAAAAAGGCAGAGGGAATGGAAATCTTTATACAGGATTTGGTTCCCACAATCAACACAGTTATTTTACTTAATAATTAATACTAAATCAGAGTCATTATCAGATATTACACAAAACTCTAAACGCAGCTACAAAAAATGGCAAAAGAAATTCCTCTATGTCCTCTAAGGGGTACTCATATGTCCAATGGAGAGAGGCTAATTGACACTCAAAGTTCATGTAACCATATTACTAATGTGGCAAGAAAGATCTGAAGACGGTATCAGATGAAGCCCCTCTTATACCACTGATGTCCTTGGACTCGAGAGGAAAGAGGCAAGTCAGAGGCACTGAGGAACACAGAACTTGAAGTCAAGCTAACCTGCAGAAAACCTGTTGGCAGGATATCCCACAGATGAGGAGTGCAACAGTTAACAGTATGATGAACATCTAAAGTTATGTTACGGTTTACAGAACCACTCTGTAAGCAGCTTTACATCATCTCTTGAAGCTCCATTCTCATTAAAATAGACAGTAGCACAAGCATGCCTGCTTACAAAACAGTACCTTTGCATGACTATCCTTTTCATTGCTGATTAATTCTTTTTCTTCATTTGGAAAGTCTCTGTAATCTAAAGGCATAAATTTCCATAGTAGCGATAAGTCAGTCAGCAGAAGTGGGACTTTCAGTGGGTTTTTGAATATTACCTCTACCGTAATGGGTTCTACAAATGCAAAAAAAAAAAAATAATGAAGTGTTACAACCAATAGCAGATTTTGTGAGACATTCTCCATGATGACAATTTTAAAACAATAAACTAATTATGTACAGACTACAATTACATTTTTGTAGGTTCAGGCATTCGCAGCATTTTACCTAATAACTACAGTGATAAGGTATGTTCATTTATTTATTTTTATTTTGTTTACCGGGGTATGATTTACTACAGGCTTGGTCCAGGTAGTAAAGTGCATCAAGAACCCAAAGAGAAGCAAATGCAGGAGAGCACATAAGGAAATGCGACATCACAGACAAAAAAAAATGTCATCGTCAAGACATAACCTTACAATACATTAATGTAGAGAATTGTATTTTTTACATTACAACAATGAAGAAAAGTATGGTTTCAAATATATGCTTAATCTGATACTGGTGTAAATGATGAAAAATAGTACAAAAAAGGAGAAAAATCTCTCCAAGTAGGAGACATCCTAAATGAGAAATGAACCAGACAATCAAGTTTTGTGAGGCAGCAATACAAGATAACTAACCTGACGACCCTGTACAGTTTTGTAATTGTCACAGCAAAGTGCAAGAAATTAAGTTAACCACTTGTACAAGGTTTGCTTGGTCATAAGGCAGCCCATGTTTCACTTCAACGAGACACACAATTATTCTCACATCTTATGTTACCTTCCAAACATTAATGCAGTTATCTGTAAGCACCGAAAGTGTGTAGCAGATATTCCCCTCTCCTGTCAAAATGGAGTCTGTATGAATTTGCCTGAATAAACAGATTGGGAGTTAATGGAAAGGAGAATGGAACCATCTACCAATCTTTCAATGGTGGCAAAAAGCAAAGAATTTATGAAACTGAGTAGAGTACAGTGTAGCAAACATACGCTAGTACAGTAGTGTTTCCACTTGACATAACTGTAGATGTTTCACTACATCAGTGTTGTAGTACTGATTCTTGGGTCTTTCTGTCATGCAAGAAGCTTGTAATCAGCCTGAATACCAGAGTAGTTTCACCATCCCCCAGCTGGCAGACATCTGTTAGGATCGATGTCTGAAAGTTGATGCATCAGGTAACATCATCTTCAGGTCTTTCTTGTCAAGACTAAGGAGTTTTAATGAAAGTGGAGTTTATAAGTAGGGTAGAAATAAACAAAAATGAGATATGCAGGAATTACTTAGAGAGGATGACAAAGAAAAGTACTGCAGAATAAGAGGAAGTATACAGAACAAGAAGAGGCACAACTGTAGACTGCTAAAGAGAAACTAAGGGAGTATCTGGATAATATGCTTGAGATTTAAAAAGACTGCTGTTAAGCCACTGTTTTTTTTATATTAACTCCACATAAAAACTTTCGGCACAGTGACTCAGGCAACAGAAAGTAGAAAGGGTTGTTGCCAAGCTTGGGGAGCATGCAACAAGAAAAATAACCAGAGATCCTGTAGAGATATTTTGGAAATTTTATGAAAATTTGTATAAAGCAGGGAAATGTGGAAGTCAAGAAACAGCATAAACAGAAATATTTATGGAAGACTTAAGTATGCCAATGTTTCAGGTAGATGAAGGTCAACAGTTAACGGTCAAGATAGGAGGAGATGAGATAAAAGCAGTGATGTACATTCAATCTGCAGGAAAGTCTCCAGAATAGATGGTATCCCTCTGGAAGTTTCGATGTTAGGAGGGAAGAAAGTGGTAAAGATCTGGAAGGTTTTACTTACCAGTATCTTAAAAGGAGAGGAAGCACCAGCATCCTGAAGAAATTTGTGGTGGCTGTAATAACTACATTTCATAAAGACCCATCTTCATATAGGCCAGTTTCAATTTTCAACCATGTTTAAAGTGTTTATGTCTATAATAGCTAAAATAATGGCAAATGTGTTACCAAAATTGGCAGACATGGGTCAGTGTGGCTTTGTGGAGGGGAGGCAAACATCTGACAGCATTAATACAGCAATGATGATCCAGAGGGAAGCAGAATTTAAGAAAACACTGCTGTTGTTGATGGGTTTTGACAAATAAAGTATTCACCAGAGTAATTTGAGATTTTATGAGTAGGGCAATGGAAACATTTGCATTCCATGATGTAACAATAAGGTCAATTAGGAGGACATATAAAGGAGGGGAGGCAAATATTAAAACCAACTTATCCTTAATCCAAAGAAAATGAAATTACTCTTTCTTCCTAAAAACCTTAACCACATAAAGTCTTCCTTCTCTATACTGTCACAAAGTAATACTCAAATACAGGTGGATACCAGTAAAAAAAACTCTTAGGTGTTACTATTGATGATAGACTAACCTTTGATTTACACGTTGATAATTGTATCCGAAAAACACATCTCAGGCTAGGTCTCCTCTACAGAAACAAAAAATATCTTACCAAAACAGTAAAGCTAACCCTTTCAAATGCCGGCCTCTTACCCACTTTACTTTATAGCTCCCAAATTCTCAACAGCCTCAACACTGGACTACTAAACAAATTAGAAACAACTTATAACAGGATTGCCAGATTTGCTGCCCAAAATTGTTACAAGCCTCATCACTGTCTCTAACTAAAAAGAACTAAATTGGCTACATTTACCTAACCTGCTTCAGTATAATCAGTTTCAGATTATTCATTCCATTCTCTACAAACCCTCTTTCTGTCCAAATATCTCATCTCTAATGTCTCATTACTTACCCACTAGATTACTCCGCAGTTCTGAACAAGGCCTACTAAAATCTACAAACCAAGGACCAAAATGGGTCACCTAGTCTATGGCATTAACCCTTCCAAGGCCTGGAATAGCCTACCGCTAGATATAAGATCCCTTGAACATCCCAATCAATTCAAAACCGTTACAAAAATATACCTTCATGAAAAATGGAGTTGCTAATGTAATTATCCCCGTAAACACTCCCCTATAACCTTCTACTTCTCTTCTCTCTTCCTTCCCTTCAATAAACAAACTTACTACTTTATCTTCTCCTCTTGGTACATCACTGTACAAATAAATATAACTAGCAAAATATTTCAGCTATGTAACTATTGCACTATTACGTATATATGTAATTATGAATGTATCCCTCTGATGAATGTATTTCTATGTATTTCACTTGCCACGGTTTAATGTATGGTACTGAGATGCAATAATGTGTGGCACTGTAAGGCAATAATCTGTGGTACTGATGAATGTATTTCTATATGTATTCAATATGTAAAATTTCTATTTTCTGTTGGAGCTTTTCTCCTCGGGCCTCCGCTGAAAATGGGCATTTGTAGCCCAGTCGGACAAACCCGGTCAACAAATATAAAATAAATAAATAAAATAAGTGGGAAGGTTCCTTTCTGATAAGCTGTGTCTAAAAAGAGGAACCATGCAGGGGTGCCCCCTTTCCCTTTGTTATATGTTTTATATTTTAGAGCCATTGGAAAAGAAAACAAGGGAGTCGGAAATTCAAGGATACAATTGGTATGGTAATCAAGAAACACTGGCTTTATTTGCAGGCAATATTATTTTGTACCTGATAAAACCAGAAAAAGAATATCTTAGTGTTGTGAAACATCTTGAGACAGTTTCAAGTCTTATACAGATCAGGCATATTTTTATCAACTGGAGGGGAATATGTGGACAATAGTTAACAGTTTGAAGATTTTATCTGTGAGGAGAAACAGGCAAGGGTCAAGTAGGATAAGTTGATTCTTCCAACAGACCAAGATGGTTTGGTATTACCCGATATGAATGAATACTTTGCAACTAAACAAGTAAGACTCATATACTTAATACAAGCAAAAAAAATATAACTCAAAGTTGAAATGGATGATGATGATTTGGGATTCAAAAAAAGGAGAGAGTGGGATTTTGGATGTAGATCCTTAAGGAAAACAGCCAGAATATTATATTCATAAAGTAGCAGAAAGTATTCTGAGAACTAAGCAAATGAGAATGTGGAAGGGAGACTTTGGGGATAGGTATGACTGCAATTAGAGGTTCAGAGAGCAGGCAACAGTAGTCTGGGAATTACTGGAGAAAACTGGTAAAGGAACCAAAGTACTGGGAGAAAATAATGAGAGAGAGAGCAATGTAAAAGAATGAGAAAAAACCAACAAGACATCTAGACTGCAGGCTAGAGACTGCCTACACTCGGGTATCAATCCCTGACAGCAAAGAGAAAGGG
Source organism: Protopterus annectens (assembly GCF_019279795.1). Lineage (NCBI taxonomy): Eukaryota > Metazoa > Chordata > Ceratodontiformes > Protopteridae > Protopterus > Protopterus annectens. Next base: position 1,344,521,133 of record NC_056731.1, read on the forward strand.
ATAGGGGAATCCCAAATGAAAGCTCTGCTCTGGTAGTGTTTTTAAATAAATTTATACCAGAAGCTACTGTTAACCAAGGGATATTAGTGGGGCATATAAAAACAGTGTACAGTAACTATAAGAATCAATTAGAGGAGGTTAGTAAAGATTAGGAAGAGAGACTGAATAAGCAATTCACACGAAGACAATGGGAGGACATATGTATGGTTCCCAAATATACAAAAAAAAGTCTAGAAGATTTAAGATTTTCCTCAAAAGTGTTTGGATTGGTATTTTTATACCCCAAGCAGACTCCAAATATTTTTTCCAAGGTAGATGGCAAATATTGGAGGTCTAAATGGGAAAGAAAGAGGTAACTGAGAAAATAAGTTTTGGGAGTGTAATGAGTTGGCAGACTTTAAAAATTTCCTACAGAGTAGTCAGAAATACTGGGTAAGCAAATGGATATAACTATGGAAATTATTTTTTTTAACTGGATACAGGATGGAAATTTGTTTAATTCTGGTAGCTATCAAAACAAGCAATCAGTGAGAATGGAAATCAAAGTCTAAACCAACTGTATTTGAAGTACTGAATTTTGTAACAGAGATAAAATCACTGGAAGTGGGTCTTTAGAAAACAGTACAAGCAAATTGCATACAAAAATGGAAACTGTGAAACAATACATGCAAAACAATGTTTTGAAGTAGGAGTAAGGTTTAAGAGAAAACAGGAATCAATCAATTTATGTAATGTTGGGCTGATGATACATTTATAAAACTGTGTGATGTATAATGTTTACAACTGGGAATATGTCCATATGGTTTGTTTTTTATATAAATTCATTGTTAACTATAGCACAAACAACAAATCCCACTAATGTCCAGGTGCCTGTATTCAACAAAATTAGTCCAATGAATAATAAACAAACTAATGCAGGCAAGGCATAAGGCTCCAGTATCTAAAACGTTTATTGTAGTAAGAAACAAGCACTTTCACCAAATGCTTCCTCAGGTGTTCATAATTCAACAAGAAAATCACAGCTCTTAAATAGCAATATAAAATCACATGACTACTGCAATGAATTTTCACAGGCTTAAAAATAATATGAGTGAGCATATTGTCTATTTAGCTGTCTGTCAAGTATGTAAAACATTTTATGTACGGAAAACTGAGAGATCACTAAAGGAAAGAATGAGAGAGGACATCTACCATATTAATAAGAAAAATAAACTCAATGCATTAGCAAAGCATGTCATAGACACTGATGTTACGCACAATTTTAAATTTATGGCTATAGCCAGGATTTATGAAAACAAAAGGGGAGGAGACATTAGGAATCTTACAGAAGAGGTAGAAGCTCAGTGGAGAATAAGATTAAGGGCCAATATGGGACATGGACTGAATGATCCTGTTCCACTAACACCCAAAGTGAAGTCCAGACCCTTACGTAGATAAGGGAGGGAAATATTTATTAATTTGTTTTTGTCCCCTTCGGTTTTATACACACATCAACCCCCTATTTAACTCCTCTTTTAAATTTAATTTATACCTTGAGATTTTTTATTATAGATATCCCATATTATTCTGTAACACAAACTGTTTATCATGTTTAGATATAGTTGTGTACATTTTTGATCCAAGGGATATCTTTACATTCTCTGTCACGTATATGTATTTTTTATAAACTTAAAATGAAGGTTTTTATATACAGAACTGTTAGTTGCAGAAATATATTTATACTATAGCTTATGAAGGTTTTAGCCTGTGAAAATTCATTGCAATAGTCATGTGATTTTATAGGACTATTTTAAGAGCTGTGATTTGCTTGTTGAATTATGAGCACTTGGGGAAGCATTTGGTGAAAGCGCTTGTGACTTACTACAATAAACGTTTTATATATTGGAGCCTGAAGCCTTGCCTGCATCTGTTTGTTTATTATTCATTGTTAACTACGTCTTGTCTGAAAAAAATTAAATAAAGGTGATAAACTAAAAACAGACTAAGGAGTTTGATGGTACTGAGGAACAGCACAACCTTCAAAACTGCCCTGAACACAGATCAAGGACTCTGACCTAAAGTAAAGAAAGGAAGGGGTGAGGGGATGACGAGTGGGAGGTGAGAACCACTCCAACCCAAGGGAAGGAAGCAAGTTTAAAAAAAAAAAAAAAAAAAAGGGAAAGGAGGGTGGGAAAGGGTACTATAACATTGATCTTCTTGAACATCTTCAATTATGGTAAGTGGAGGCATAAATATACTATGTTCTTCATAGTCAATGCTGCAGTATTGATAGGTGGACACAGACATCAGCTGGGGAGGGGACAACAATCACAGCAGGATGACAGAGGCAGACCCAACTCTTGCTCTTGAAATCGTAAAGCTTAGAGAAGGCATGAATGGATGACCAAGAGGTAACCTCTAGAATGAAATTCATCAGTACCCTCTTTTAAAAACGCAGCAGTGGTGGATTTATGCCTGGTGGAATGAGCTCTGACTTTAGAAGGAAGTTGTCTGCCACAGTGAGTAACAAAAGGTGATGCAATTAGCAATCCATTTGGAAACAGTTTGGTTTTTTACCGGTTTGCCTTGTTCACCCTCTGCAAAAGCTACAAACAGCTGGCCTGACTTCTTAAAGAAATTGGTTCTGTGCAGGTAAAATCTCAGCTGTCCATGTAGGTTTAAGGAATTCAGTCTCCTTTTTCCTTTTCTCTGTGTATTTGGAAATAATACAGAGATGAATGGTTTGATACAAAGACAATTCTGAAACCACCTTAGGCATAATAGAGGGGATGGTTTTAAGGGTGAACCTATCCATGTGAAAGATTAGGAATGGCTCCTTGGACATAAGGGATAGGAGCTAAGAGATGCGCCTGGCTGAAGTAAGAGCCAAAACAAGGTGGCTTTCCAATGCCAGCGGGTGCTGATGCTGTCAGATCAAATGGAGGTAGAATGAGTTTATCAAGTACAAAAGTCAAGTCCCAGGGAAGATCAGGTTTCCTTTCTAGGTGTCTTCAGGTGAATAATTCCCTTGAGAAATTGCTTCATGAACGAATGGGAGTAATCAGGAGGGGAGAGCTTGGAAGGCAGGCTGAGATGGCAAAGGCATGAACCTTGATGCTGGAGTAAAAATAAAAACTTCTTTGAACAGGGAGGAGAGATATTCAAGGATATGAGATTGAGTTAGATTGTGATACCTTTGGACTGGCACAAGATTAAAAGTAGCCTTCTTTTATAATTTTTAATAACCACGTACTCTGGGTTAAGTCTTGTCAATGGTGATAAAAAGCTGAGAGTCTTCCAGTTAGGGGGACTGGGTTGAGGAAGGATGAGATTTAGGAGGGGGGGTGGTTGCTGGTGATAATCACATTTGCTCGTGAGGTGGGGTAGGATCTTTGAGTTCCCTAGGTGTAGGGCACTGCTCAGTTTGTGGCTTTCTCTGTAATCTTGACTTGTTCCCCTTAGTCTGCCTGATCTTCTCACATTTAGGAGGAAAGTGCCAAGACTCGGAAGGGTGCTTTGATACATATGGAAGTGGGAGACATACAAAGACAGATTTCATTGGTTCCCCTTTCTTATCCACTTTATCAAATGCTTGCTCTGCTGGGGATCTAAGAAGGACCTCTTTGTCCAAAGGACCTCTTTGTCCAAGGGGGCATCAAGGTATTCGGCTTCCAGCTGGTCAAAGAGATGTTGGGTTTTCCGCGAGGCATGTCTACCTGTGACTGACCCATAGCAGACAAACTGCATGAAACATCTAGAGTCTCATAGCCACATTTAAGCAAGTGGCTAAACACCTGCAGGGTGACACTGCACAGGTCCTGGATGTCAGTCTGAAGGCTCTTGTCTTAGATCCTCTCTTTCTTGGATTAAATCTGTTCCTGTAATGACTCCACAGTATTTGAGCATGTGGAAATGGCAGATGAGATCCCTCATGGCCAGGGTGACTAAACTAAATGGTTTCTTATCACACTGGTCTAGCAGTCTGGTTTCCCTGCCATTTAGCAAAGGGTTTTTGGATGCACACCAAGGAACTCGCTTAGTGGATGGTGCAGGGCGGATGCCCATTTTACACCCCAACATCTGGATGTTGGTCCACACAGATGTTTATCAATTGTGGGGTGGTGAAAAAGACTCTGGTATTCGGGTTGGCCATGGGCTTCTGCTGACTGACCATGATGAACTTCAGGTTGACTGCACTTTTCTCCTAACAAACATGAAGTGTTTGAACAAATGCCTCTGTTTGCCATTTGTACACCAAGTACAAGCACCTGTGCAGAAAGCCTGTTATAATGCTATCCTCCCAAGTAACGTAAACTGATGCCAAATTCATTCTGATTTAATGCCCAATGATTGCTTCTCTCTGCACAAGTGATAAGCTGCAGTATTTATTTACCCGTTGACCACAATAATCTATCTGGGCTATACCACTCAACCTCTTAGAGCAAGAAATCTGGACAAAACCATAAATAAAAGTGGAACAAAGGCCCAAAAATTGGGACACTTTTTAAATATTGCTCTTATAAACTTAGAAAGCTGATAGAATAACAGGTTTTGTATTAACATGAACTTTTCTGAAGGACAGGAAGTTTAAAACTCAAATGTATGTCATTATTTTCCAACTTCAATCTTTAGTGATTTACCACTAATTTGCCAGAAAACCACAATTTTATGAAAATCATACCAAAAATATGAGGCAAAAATCTGTACAGTTGAGAGATATGAATTTTGGGCACACTCAACTTTTAACAAAAGCATAGAGGAAAAGATTTAAGTTACCAATGACAACTGACACATGAAACAAATTCCTAACACACCATAAAAATTTTCAACGTTATAAAAAATTACATTTGACACATGAAAGCAAATAAAACAAGGAAACAACAGAGTAGATGTGTCAGCACAGTCTTAGCTTACAATATTTAAAGGCACGATTTGCTATAGACGTAGTTCAGATACTACACTTCTAATACATTGTCTGTATTCATCTTAATATGAGTTCCTGGTCAAGTGTCTGAAAAGCTTTCAATGCCAGTAGCACTGGTTTTATCTTAGAGGCTGACATGAAGACGCTGTTCCTCTTGAATCTGGGTACTGTGAATTCTTTAAAAATCTAGATAGGCTCCTCAAAGACAATCTGATGAACTTACTGGTTGAAATGCACTGTTGTTGGACGGAAGCAGGTCCTTCCCACTGACAAATTTTGTGGCCGTGCCAACCATGCCAGTTTCTCTGTGAATGAAAATGAAGCTGGCTTTTATTTTAACAAATGTGATACTTGGTTCCCAAAACTTCTTATCAACTAGTCACTCTTGATCATGTCTAGTTTCCTACTGCTGAAACATAAGTATACATGAAGGCATGAACTCCAGAGACCTGACATAACACCTTGGTGAAACTCAAAGGAGTGTTCACATTTGAAGCATAAAGTTTATTTTGAGGGGTTCCCTCACAATTTCCATTATGGAAACATAAAAAGAAGTTATGTAATCACCATAACATTCCATGTTGGTAGTCCAGCTCACCCATCATTTTTACATATGGTTCGGAGCCAATCCTTGGCTCAGACTCGGCCGATTTATAAGTTCGAAGACTTCTGGTTGGCTCGTGGCTAAGCAGGTATCCCATGGTGCATCAGTGCAATCCCCAGATCTTGTTTGCTGCTCGCTAGAAACAGAAAAATACCCCTAACTAACAAACCAATACTAAAGGGTCACCAACCAAGAGAATCAAATTACCACCTCCAGATCTTCCAGGATGGGGGCAGGAGGGCGGGTTGGTAAAAATGAAGGGTGAGATGGATTACCAGCATGGAACGTTATGGTGAGTACATAACTTCTTTATGTTAGGTAGTCGAATCTCACCTTCATTTTCACATATGGGACAGCGTCCGTAGCGCCTTATTCTTGGGTGGCTCATTGGAAAATACTCCTGAGCACCGTGGAGCCAAAGGATGCTCTACCCCTGGATGCCAAATCCAACTTATAATAAGTAATAAAGGTGTGAGGTGTAGCCCACGTAGCAGCTGCACAAATATGATCAAGTGGAGACCCTGGATTGAAAGGCTGCAGAGGTAGACAGACACCTGGTACAGTGAGCCTTGATCCTATGGGGTAAAGGTCTGCTCTCCGAATTGTAGAGGAAGGCTATGCAACTAAAAATCCAATTAGACAATGTCACCTTAGAAACTGGTAAGCCCAATCTGGAGTCAGAAAAAGAAACGAATAACTGGTCTGACTTCCGAAATTATTTGGTCTGTTGCAAATAAAAACATAGCTGTCTCTGAACATCCAGCTGGTGGAAATGATATTCAGCTGCATTACAGTGATTGGAAAAGAAAACTGGAAGCTCAATGGACTGATTTAAGGTGGCAGTAGAACAAACTATGGGAACAAACGAAGGATTGGTATGTAAAGATACCCTGCCTTTATGAAAGATTAAATAAGGTGGCTTAATAGACGGGGCTTGTAGCTCAGATACACGTCTGGCTGACGTAATAGCTACTAAAAACACAATCTTCCAAGACAAATACTTTAAAGAAGATGAGTGGGAAGGTTCAAAGGGAGGGAATGTCAATTTGGACAACACAAAATTTAAGTCCCAAGAAGCCACAGGTTCTTGTAATGGTGGTCTCAGTAAAGTGGCTCCTCTCAAGAATGTCTTACATAGCTTGTGAGACATAAGGTTGGCATTTGGGGACCCTAAATAAAAATGAGAGATTGCCACCAACTGTACTTTGATGGTGGCCGCGGCAGATCCCTGCTGAAAAAGCTCCGAAAGGAATTCCAGAAACACGGGAATGGGAGCGGTGTAAGGGTCCACGTTCATTTTCTGTGCCCAAATAGAAAGCCTTTTCCATTTACTGTCATACAGCCTTCTGGTTGAGGGTTTATGCGAGGATAAGAGAACATGTGACACTGAGGAAGAAATATCATGAAGCCTGACTAGAGATGGAACTGGAGCAGCCATGCTGTCAATTTGAGGGTGTGGAGAGCGGGATGTAGGAAACCTGACATGTGGGTCAATAGATCTGGAACTGGGTCCAGAATCCAAGGATCATCCAGAAGAGGCTCGAGGAAGGAAAACCAGACCTGACGAGGCCAGTAAGGAGCAATGAGGATCAACTTGCTTCCCAGCTGATTGGCTTTCTGAATCACTTTGGGGCAAAGAGGGAATGCAGGAAAGGCATATAGAAGTCTAATGGGCCAATCGTTTACCAGAGCACCTCTGGGTGTTTCCCCCGGAGGGAGAATCAGGGAAAAATAGCTGCTACACTTGGGCATTTACTGGGCTGGCAAAAAGGTTGCAGCAAGGCTGTCCCCATCTCCGGAAAATCTGTTCCACTATTTCTGGTTTCAGAGACCACTCATGAGGCAGTAAAATTGCCCGGCTTAGCTTGTCAGCTATCACGTTGGTTGTCCCTGGAATGTGCATTGCCACCAGAAAGCACTGGGAAGTAATCGCCCATTCCCAAACTCGCATGGTCTCTCCACAGATTGGGTAAGATCTGGTACCACCCTGTTTGCTGATATACCACACAACCGACATGTTGTCTGATTGTATCGCAATCGTCCCTGGAGGAAGAATGTCCTGAAGTGCTTGCAACGCCCAAAGCACCACCCTCATCTCCAGAACACTGATATGCATATGAGCCTCGTGTCCTTGCCATGCCCCCCCCCCACCCGACCTGGGAGGCATCCGTGGTCAAAGTAGCAACGGGTTGGGCAGGAACAAAGGGAGCTCCCGTGAGCAAGTGGTTGGGGGCTATCCACCAATGAAGGTCCTTTTTGCATGATTCCATCAGCAGGATAGGGTGGACTCAGCGGTAGACATTGGAATGACCACTGGGAAGATAGGAGCCATTGGAGGATTCTCATGTGCAACCTGGCTAAAGGTATTAACAGAATGGTTGAGACCATCATACCGAGAAGTTGAAGAATGCATTTTGCTTTGACTTTCCGAAGTGGAAGACGACGCTGAACTTGTGAGATGAGGTTTTGTGCTCTTTCGGTAGGAAGACGAACTGTCATATCCACTGTGTCTACCTCTGCGCCTATAAAATTCACAGATTGCGAGGGCAGTAACGCAGATTTTTCCCAGTTTATGGAAATCCCTAGTTGAGCACAAAGTTGAATGGTGGCGTCCCTGTTAAGAATGAGTAGATGCCTGGTGGGGGCGGTCAGGAGCCAGTCGTCCAAATACGGAAACACCTGGAATCCCTGATGTCTCAAGTGAGCAGTCATTACTGCCATGCATTTGGTGAACACCCTGGGGGCTGTGTTAAGACCAAAGGGCAGAGCACAAAACTGATAATGACTGGCTCCCAGCCAGAAGCGCAGGTATCTCCTTGACGCCTTGTCCATTTTTATATGGTAGTAGGCGTCTTGGAGATCCAGAGAGCACATCCAATAGTCTTTCCCTAACAACAGGAGTATCGACTGCATTGTGACCATCCAAAACTTGTCCTTCTTCACGGATTTGTTTAATCTGCTGAGGTCCAACATTGGCCTCCAGTCTTCGGTTCGTTTTGGGACTAAAAAGAACTTGGAGTAAGTTCCAGATTCTGTCTGGTTTGCTGGGACAGGCTGGATGACTCATTTTAAGAGCAACTTGATCTCCACAGCTGCCTGATCCCTGTGATTGGGTGGAACATCTGGGATCGTTTTGGGAACAAACGGTGGAAGGGAAAATGGTATAATATAGCCTCTAGTAACAACTCTTTGTACCCACTTGTCTTGGGTGATATTTAGCCAGGCTTCTGAATACAAAGAGAAGCGACCCCTGACTGCCCCCAGAGAAACGCAGCCGGGCCCCCACATCAGGAGCGTTGATAAGGCCACCCTTGAAAGGAATTGCAGCCTTGCTGGTATTGCGGACTGCCCCTGCCTCTAGGGTGACATCTACCATTTCCTTGTCCTCTGCCTCTGAAGGAGGATTCACTGTGTGTGTCCGGAAAGACTCTCTGGGACTTTTTGAACCACATTTTACCTCCCCTTTGACCTTTGGGTTATGGTCGGGAGGGAACGGTAAAACGGATTCCCACGGCACAGAGAGTCTTTTCTTCCTGCTCGCACCGACTGCACGTTTCTTTCACCTTGGGACCAAACAAAGGGGCGTTGGTGAAGGTGGACTTGAATGGCTCTGCAAAATTACACAGGCACATCCAGGAGTGGCGCCTAAGGACAACCCCTGAACCCGCTGCTCTGCTCGCTCCATCAGCCACATGGGAGAAAAGCCACTTGGAGGAGTTAACTACAGAATTTAGGGTAGACATCTGAGCAGAGATCCTATCAGGGACTCCCTCAGGACAAGCACCCTGTATGGAATCTCCTAACTCCTTGAGGAGATCCCTCTGCAACCTCGTGAAGTAAGATAGTTCAGAGATCGAAGTGTAAAAGTTGCTGAACTAAATACACGCTTCCAAAATCTGTCAAGACTCCTTGTCTGGCAGATGAACAGAGGAAGAAGTCAACGCTAACTCCTCCTTTGCGGCCGCCGCCACCACCATGGCATCTACGGGAACGCCCTTAGACAATAACTCTTTTCCAGGAGGGGCAGACAGAAACTTATTTGGTCTCCTGGTGACTGGCTCCACGGCATTGGGAGTATCCCACACCTTCCAACTAACCAGATCCATTAGTTCGTCGAAAGGTGGAGACACCCAAGAGGCAGAGGGTTGAGACCCGAAAGCCTTCAGGTACACCGACTCCTCATCAGAAGGGTTGACAGTGGGCCAGTTGCACCTCTGTTTAAGGATCTCCAAGATGTCCACAAAGAAGACATCATCAGAGGACGACTTGGGGGACCCTTCAGACTCCTCGAGGTCAGTGTCCGATGTCAGAGACTCATCCTGGGAGTCAATATGCTTCCTCTTGCATACCCTCTTCTGAGGGAGCTCCTCGATGGGACATTCTGGGGAGGCCTCGGAAGAGTGGGGACCACCAGCCGGTGGCTCCTGAGGCTGCGGGTCTCTGCTGTCTCTGGAGAGTAGGTACTGAGACTGAAGTGGGTGCCCTTGGGGGGTGGAGAGTGCTTGTACCACTGGAAGGGGCTGTAGATTGAGACTGCATGCTCATCACCTCAAAAGCCGACCTCTCCAGCTCCTAAGACCTCCCCCGCTCCGAAGAGACAAAAGGTGGCACCGGAGCCAGAGCCATTGGCTCCGAGATAGATACAGGGTCCAAGCTCACCCTGGCGGAAGCACCGAGAGGAAGACTCAAAACCGAAGAAGATTGATTCAAACCTTCCCCATCAGCGCCAACAGAAGAGCTTCAGTCCCTGGACACGACGGACGAAGCCGAGCCTGTCGGAGCCAAACTCAACTCCAATGCAGCAGCAAGTGGAGCCGGAACCGAGGGTTCCTCCGCTGGTAACAAGCACTCTGGTTTTGAAAGGCCAACATGGCTCGGAGGAGGAATCAGAAATAAGGGCAAAACTGGATCGAGTGGCTGTGGAACAGACAGGGTCGGAGCCAACAAAAGTTTAGGCAGAGCGGATGATTTCAGGAGTCCCAGTACTACCCTCTCCACATCTTCTTTCAAAAGGCTCCTGGAAGATCTGGAAGATAAAGTAGGGGATCTCGACCTAGGCGGCACTGGAGACTTGATTAGCAAGGAAACCGGAAGGAATTCTACAGACCGGCTCCGAGCAGTAGATTCAACTATTTCCAAAGATTCAGAAGTCGGCACCGAAGCACCTGTGATCGACTCTGATACCATGGTGCTCTCCTTTGGCTCCGAAGGCTGAGGAGTCAAGGAAGCAGACTTTGGTAATTTGGAAGGTAGCTCTGAGACACCAGCCAGTGCCGGAGAAGTCCTTTTAGAAGTTTTAGGTTTGGATTCAGATCTAGAGTTTGTAGACTTGGAAGAAGCTGATGAACTAGATGAAGCTTCCTCAAAGGTTGGTTTCAGAAGACCCTTGAGTATCAGCTTGTTCTTTCTCTCTTGCAACACTCTAGGAGAGAAAGCATGACAGAACAAGCATGATTCCTGCAAATGGATGGCTCCCAAGCAGTAGACACAGCTGCTGTGACCATCCGTTAATGACATTTTCTGGGAGCATTTCATGCATTTTTTGAACCCAGAGGGTTTATGCTCTTTGCCATCCTTAGACATTGCAGACACACATGCAAAACCAGAGGAGACAGAGGAACAGAGAGAAAAAATGAGGACTAGGTCCTCTACCTAAAAACGGGCCTAGCCCTGCAGAAAAGTTACACAAGGACTAGGTCCTCTAAGTTAAACGGGCCTAGCCCGGTGTAAGAAAAAACTTTGTCTTCTAACTTAAACAGACCAAGTATTTAACAGACACACACAGAGATTCGGTCACAAAGGGAAAAATTTGAGATATCCAAATTACAAATACAAAGTCACACGAGGACTAGGTCCTCTAAGTTAAACGGGCCTAGCCCTGTGAAACAGAAAATTAGGTCTTGTAACCTAAATAGATCAAGTATTTAACACAGACACACACACGTGTAATCACATAGGAAACATTTTGTAACAGCAATCCTACAAATACAACCTTAGCGGATCCCCGCCAAAGACAACAAGTTAACAGTCAACAGCGACCAACAAAGGTCCGAGCAGTACAAATAAATCAACAAGAGCCCCTGTTAATTAAGAGCAGAAAAACTGCCAAAACAATGCTCTACCTAGGCAAAAAAGGTTCAACGGCGCCTAACTGGCACACAGAATACTAAACTACTACAGTGACAAAACAAGTCCACAATGACAACTTAGGCAAAGGCCTATAAGATAGCTGCATTAATATAACACTAAATATGCAATATCCACTAAGAATGTAAAGAATTGAAAAGGACTTAGCCAGAGCCAAGAGAAGCACATCCGAGCTCGTCGATGTGGCAAACAAGATCTGGGGACTGCACTGGTGCACCATGGGATACCTGTTTAGCCACGAGCCAACCAGAAGTTTTGAGCTGTAAATTGGCGGAGTCGGATCCGAAGATTGTTTCCGAACCATAGGTAAAAATGAAGGTGAGATTGGACTAGCTAACATTACATGTTTCCGGAGTACACGCTCATAGATGAATAAAACAATTTACAGATATAATATAGTGCCCATATGAACAGATTTTTTTCCCCTGGGGTATGCTGATGAAAAGGCAAAATGGGAGTGCTCTACGTTCATCTTTGGTCAACTGCTTTTCAATACATCAAAAACACCAAAGTTAGAGGTCTGAGATAGTTAAGTACTGCAACAAGCTTAAGTAATCTCAGGTAATTAGTGGTGGTTGCTACAATCATGGAATCTACCAAAGGGCCAGTGGACCAGTGCTGCCCATCTTAAGGAGGAGGAAATATTTTAACTTGGCATCCTATGAAAAGCCTCAGTGGAGTCTGGTTCTTGCCATGTTCTCCTAGCTTCCAAATATGGACAATTATGAGGGACCACCAATGATTTAAAATATATGAGCTAGTCAATAAAATGGCAGAAATGAAAGAAACAACTGACTTCTTGCATTTCTATTCCTCAAAAGCCGAGACTGAAATTGGTCATCTGCGATCAGTGCTCTATCACAGTTAAACTCAAATAAAGTTTGAATACTGGGGGAATAATTGCCAATATAACATATAACATTTCAGAATGCCTGATGATGCAGAAGATGACTGTGTTTTAAGTGGAACAGTACCTTAACGTCTGTACTTAAATAACATTTTTGTGATTCAGTCTGACAAAACTGCTTACTCCTGTCTGTAGCAATCATCAGTCTAAAACCATGCTGTGTTGGGGGAAGGGTTATGAGGTTTTGTGAAGGATGCACTCAAGTAGTTTTGTGAATGCACTTCTCCAGAAAGTTTAACAAAGAGACTTAAAATATGACAAAAGGTCTGAAACTGGTTATACCAAAGAGGTTCCTTCTTTATGAAGGAGGATGAAGAAGAAGAATATTTTCCATACACAAGGAAAGAACAGACGTGCAAAATAGTACCATAAAGTACAGTTGTGCAAAATCTTACCACAACAGTATATGTCTTTCACATCACTTTTGCAGCATTCTTCACCTTAAGAGAGGCAGACTGCCAATGACAGCCCAACATCAAGCCAGTATACCAAAGGCTTTAGAACTTGAATACTCAGTAAGTCACACGTATGCTCCCCGTACAGGACGTAGGGCATAAAGGTGATGTACAGATGCAGTTACCCAGAAGTAAACTGCCCCAGAAGAGAACAGTATCCACAGGACAAAGGAGGCTATGCACATCCAGAAGAAAATGCAGATGGATAACAGGGACCCCTTGGCCAGGAGGGTAACCAAATCAAAGCCTAAAAGAAAAAGGGATGGAAGGAGGGAACAATTACTGCAACAGTGAAGAGAAGGACATCTACTGTTATGGTAAGATATTACACAACTGTACTGCCATTTTATATCACTGTTGCAATACTCTTCACCTTAGGGAGAGTTCAAAAGCTCAAGAAAAGGAATGGGAGGTGGAAGGCTGGGAAGACTCCTCAACAAACCCATGCAGGGTGCCCCTAGCAAAACTGGCTCTGGCCATAGAAAGAATATCTACTTTATCATGTTTAGTAAAGGTATGCACTGAAGATCAAGTATCAGCTTCAGGGATGGATTTTTGTCTAAACCCATGAAGAAAGCACCAAGAGAGACAACAGCCCTAGTGGAATGAGCTCTTGAGCTCTAAAGGAGGCAGAGAGACACTTGCATGAAAAGAATAAAATGAAATGGCTTTAGATATCCAAGAGGAAATGGTTTGCTTAGAAACAGCCAAAACCAATGTCCCAGGATAAAAAGAAACAAAAAGCTCATCACATTTACAAATGCCCTTAATTTTATCCAAACGTCATCTGCATTGTCTGTGCAAATCTAAGGCATGCAGGACCCTTCTCACTAGCAGACTGAGGACAGGGGGAAAAAAGGAAGTGAGCTGTACTGCCCAATTCAAGGAAACCTCATTAACAACCTTGGGCATAAAAAAAGGATGAGTATGAAGGGGCATCCTGTCCCTGTGAAAAAACAAAAACTTCAGAAGGAATGGCCAGAAGGGCTTGAAGCTCAGAAACCCTCCGAGCAGAACAGCAGGCAATAAAACAGTCTTCCGTGTACTTTTTGCTATTCTAAAGCAAAATTAAAGTCCCAAGGAAGAGGAACAGGCTTCCTTGGAGGCCTAAAAAGCAGGATGCCTTTAAGGAATGGTTTGACCTCAAAATGAGAAGCCAAAGGAGGATTCAAGTGCAGACAGGCAGAAGCAGGTAACAAATGGGTCTTTACAGAAGAATAGGCCATGCCATACTGGAGCAACTCAGAAATAAGACAGAAGCACAGGGACCCCCACTGAAAAAGGGCCCTGGCTATGAGCATGACAGCAGACAGAAAATATTTTCTATTTGGATATCCAAGACTTTCAGGTTGCAGGTTTTCTTGCCTCCTGTAAAACCCTGAGCACAACCTCAGGAAAAAAGGTGCCTAAAAGCTATCAAAACCCTATCACCCACAGTATAGAGTTGAAGAGTGGACAAGTGAGGATGGATAAGTGACCCTTTGTCCTGTATGAGGAGGTCCAACCTGTGAGGTAACATGTGGTGACTGTTCCTGGTATTAAAAGGGGAAACCAAAGCTGTCTTGGCCAAAAGGACATCACTAGCAACATTTCTGGGGAGTCTAGCTGAATCTTCTGCAGGACTCCTGGAAATAGGGGAAGGGGAGGAAAGCATAGAGAAACATCCCCTTCTAAGGAAGGGGAAGGCCATTCAACTTCCACGCCAGATAGCATGGCAACCCGTAACAGAAAATAGGGAGCTGCCTGTTCAGAGGGGAGGCAAAAAAATCTACCTTAGGAATACCGCACCAAAGGACTATGTCCAGAAACACATCTCTATGAAGCATCCATTCGTGAGCCTGTGTTTTGGACCTGCTCAAGGAGTCTGCTGCAAGACTATGCAATGAAAAAGAAGTTATGTACCCACCATAACTTTCCATCTGAGTAGTTACACTTCATTTTTCTGCAACCTGTGGGTATTCAGATCCATATTGGATCCGAGCTGGCAACTTATTTTCTAGCATCTGCTCCGAGCTCCTCCCCCTACCCATAATACACCACCATCTCCTATCTTCCCTCAGATCGAGTTTGCTGCAACCATACACTTTAGCAACTAAAACTAAATAAACCTAACATGTTTATCCACATGAAAAGATCAGGGGGATGGAGGGTGGGAAGGCTGCAGAAAAATGAAGTATAACTACTCAGATGGAACGTTATGCTGAGTACATAACTTCTTTATCTGAAGTAGTTAACTTCATTTTATCTGCAACCTGTGGGAGAGTCCCCAGCTACTCCTGGGAGGCTCTCATGGAAGGATATTCCTGAGCACCGCAGAGCCAAAGGATGCACTCCCTCTGGAAATCAGATCTAATTTGTAATGGGAGATGAAAGTATGTGAATTTGCCCAAGTTGCTGCTACACAAATGTCATCCAAAGGATCCTTAGACCAAAAGCAGCAGAAGTCGCCGTGGACCTGGTAGAGTGAGCTTTAACCAGACCAGGAGGAGATAAACCCTTGGCTTTGTAAATATGTAAAATGCAAGCGTGATCCATCTGGCTAAAGAAACCTTGGAAATGGCCTTTCCCAAACGAGGTTTAGAAAATGAGACGAATAATTGTTTGGACTTACAGAAAGGTTGTGTTCTATGAAGATAGAAACAAAGTTGTCTATGAACATCTAACAAATGAAGTTTATATTTACCCTTGTTCTGAAAATTTAGAAAGAAAACAGGTAAATTTGTTTGGTTTATGTTTGATTGAGATGCCACTTTTGGTAGAAAAGAAAGATTTGTACGGAGAGAGAGATATGAACATTTATATTATATTAAGAGCCATAAAGTAGAAAGTGCATTAGCCAGACATACTGATGCCCATCCAGATCACATCTTTAGATTTAGGGCAATTGACTGTATTAATAGTGATGGCAGAGGTGGTCCAGAATCATTACTGCTGGAAAAACTAGAACTCTGCTGGCAATTGCGAACCAGGGCATGTTTACCACCTGATTTAAATGAAGTATATTCTATTACATGTGTATTAAAATTGAAAAACTTATTGAGGTAGTTTAAAGTAACTTTGTACCTACATATTTTACATTTTATACTTCACATCTTATATTTATATATGCATTTTTCAAATACACCTTTAAATATGTGTTTGTTTAATACTTATGTTTTAAGCATTGCCCTGTAGTGTGTAGCTGTGCTGTAAAGCTTTTAAAGTTGTTTTTAATAACCATTTGTAATACCACAGGTTAATTATTTATTATTCATTACTATTTTTTTAATTGTGTGTTCTAAATAAATTCTTCTTAAAAATGAGTATTGTTACAGGGACAGTTATATAGATCATGAGTGACCTTTTATGTAATATGTGTAACATATTTATTGTTTACGAAGTACTTGCACTTTGGTGAAAAGCGTAACCTTTATTTTTCATGTTACCCTTTAATATAGATGAAAGGAATTAACTAACAGGCTGATTAGTGTTAATTAGGAGAGAGTCCTTAATGTATTTAAACAGCACTGATTGTTTTAAACTGTTTGCCTGAAGAAGTCCCTTCCTTGTAAGGGACGAAAAGCGCTTTGCAACATTGGATGTAAACACTGGATTATCTTAGAAATTGTTGAAATTAAAGTGGTCTTGGTTGTCCTTGTACCTCTGTGTGTTTCCATTTTTTGCAGCTGCACAAATGTCATCCAAAGGAACCTTAGACCAAAAAGCAGCGGAAGTCGCCGTGGACCTGGTAGAGTGAGCTTTAACCAGACCAGGAAGAGATAAACCCTTGGCTTTGTAAATATGTAAAATGCAAAGCGTGATCCATCTGGCTAAAAAACCTTGGAAATGGCCTTTCCCAAACAAGGTTTAGAAAATGAGAAGAATAATTGATCGGACTTACGGAAGGGTTGTGTTCTATGAAGATAGAAACGAAGTTGTCTATGAACATCTAACAAATGAAGTTTATATTCACCCTTGTTTTGAAAATTTGGAAAGAAAACAGGTAAATTTGTTTGGCTTACATTTGATTGAGATGCCACTTTTGGTAGAAAAGAAGGATTTGTATGGAGAGAGACCCTGTCCTTATGGAAGACCAAATAAGGAGGCACGGCAGAAAAAGACTGAAGCTCAGAGACCCTTCTAGCCGACGCAACAGCCACTAGGAAGGTTGTCTTCCAAGATAAAAACTTTAAATCCGCTGATGCTGCAGGTTCAAAAGGAGGAGTTACTAATGACTGGAGAACCAAACTGAGGTCCCAAGGAGGAACAGAATCTTTGATAGGACGCAAAAGAAAAGTGCCTTTTAAAAAGGCTTTATGCAGCCTAGAAGAGGCTAGAGTGATCTTATTTTTCCCAACATGAAAAATTAGAAATGGCTGCCAGCTGTACTTTCACCGTGGAGGAACTAGCTCCTTGCTGAAAAATACTAGTCAAGAAATCCAACACTGCTGGAACAGGGGCTGTAAAAGGATACAGGTTTCTCTGAGAGGCCCACAGAGAGAAACATCTCCATTTACTGCAATAAACTTTCCTAGTAGAATCTTTAAGAGAAGCCACTGCTATAGATTTAACAGGGGATGAAAGACCAAGAGTCCTGGCAATCAAGGGAACTGGAGCAGCCAAGCTGTCAGCTTGAGACTGTCCAGATTGGGAGGGTAGGCACCCGAAGGATGCGAGATTAGATCCGAGCAGGGATCCAGAATCCATTGAGTAGCTAGAAGATGAGTCCAAAGGAAGGGGAACCAAACATAACGAGGCCAGACTGGGGCAATGAGGATCACTTTGCACCCCAGTTGGCAAGCTCTTTGAAGAAACTTCGGAATGAGTGGTAACAGTGGGTAAGCATACAGTAACCCAGGGGGCCAAACATGGACTAGAGCGTCTCTGGGCGCATCCCCTGGTGAGGGAATCAGAGTGAAGAACTCGCTGCACTTCGCATCATAAGGAGATGCGAAGAGATCACAGCAAGGCTGTCCCCATGCAAGGAATATCTCCTTCCCTACTGACTGTTTCACAGACCACTTGTACGGCATCAGAATAGCCCAACTCAATCTGTCTGCTAAAATGCTGGAGTGCCCCGGGATGTGCATTGCAATCAGAAACAGACTGGTGGAAATCGCCCACTCCCACGGCCTCGTGACACAGAGGGTAAGATCTGGTTCCCACCTGTTTGTTGATGCACTAGACAAACGACATGTTGTCTGACTGAATTGCAATCGTACCCAGAGGAAGAACAGTGTGGAAGGCTTTCAACGCTAAAAGCACTGCCCTCATCTCCAAAACATTTATGTGCAACTTGGTCTCTATCTAGGACCACGTACCTTGGACCGTCCTTCCTGAACAGTGCCCCCCCCCACCCGAGTTGGGAAGTGTCCGTGGTCACTGTGGCTTTGGCTGGAGATGACACGAAAAGGCATCCTGCTGCAACATCCGGTGAATGGAGCCACCAAAGGAGAGACATCCTGCAGGTGTGACTGATCCTTATCGGAAAATCCATGGGAAGGTCTAGCCAAGACAACTGAAGAGCTAGAGTCCACTGAAGGACCCACATGTGAAGGCATGCACAGGGGAGGATAGAGATCACGGAAGCCATAGAGCCCAGGGCTTGGAGAACATCGCTCACCTTTGGAAATCTGAGGTCCACAGTTAGAGCAATGTGGTACCAGAGGTTTAAGATCCTGTCTGGCGTTAAGAAGACTTTTAGTTGCAAAGAGTCTAGCCGTGCCTGATAAAATCTAAGACTTGTACAAGTTGCAAAAGGGATTTGTGAACACCCTGGGGGCTGTGGTGAGACCGAAGGGTAGAGCTCTAAACTGGAAGTGACTGGCTCCCAGCCGGAAGCGAAGAAACCCTCTAGAGCTTTTGTGGATCTTGATATGGTAGTAAGCATCCTGGAGGTCTAACGAGCACATCCAGTCGCACTCTCGGAGATAGGGCAGAATGGACTGTAGGGTGACCATCTGGAACTTTTGTTTGGCAACAGACAGGTTTAAGGTTGACAGGTCTAAAATGGGCCTGAGGTCCCCCGTCTTTTTTGGCACTAAAAAGAATCTGGAGTAAATGTCTAATCCGCACTGGTCGAGGGGGAAGACTTTTAGTTGCAAAGAGTCTAGCCGTGCCTGATAAAATCTAAGAAACCCTCTAGAGCTTCTGTGGATCTTGATATGGTAGTAAGCATCCTGGAGGTCTAACGAGCACATCCAGTCGCACTCTCAGAAATAGGGCAGAATGGACTGTAGGGTGACCATCTGGAACTTTTGTTTGGCAACAGACAGGTTTAAGGTTGACAGGTCTAAAATGGGCCTGAGGTCCCCCGTCTTTTTTGGCACTAAAAAGAATCTGGAGTAAATGTCTAATCCGCACTGGTCGAGGGGGACCGGTTTGATGGCTCATTTGTGAAGCAGCTTTGAAACCGCTAGAGCTGTGGCCTCCCTGTGAGCGGGTGGGACATCTGGGAGGCATCTTGAAGCACTTGGAGGGGCAACAAATGGGATAGTGTAGCCTCTGGATATTATTTGCAGCACCCAACGATCTGCAGTTATGGACTCCCATGCCACTGGGTGCAATGACAATCTTCCCCCGACTGCCTCCAGAGTAGGACAGTCGGGCAACCACTCAGGGCTGCTGTGTGGGCCTGTTAGGAAAAGGTTCCCTAGACCCGAAATTCCTGGGACCCCCTCTACCTCTGGGTCAGAGTCAATCCTGTCCCCCTCTACCTCTGGGGGATGAGTTGTCCTGAAACTCTCGAGAAAACTGTGATTTCCGGAACCACATCTTCTTTTGCCCTCTTTGGTTCCTAGAAAAGGACCGCTGAGGGTTACAGAAGCGGATCCCGATGGCAGACAAAGTCTTCCTGTCTTTTTTGCTCTGGACAAGAGTGTCACGTAATGTCTTCCCAAAAAGGGAGTAACCATCAAGAAATCTGGACACCATACACAGAAGTGGGACAAAGGCACACAAATAAGACAAATTTTAAATATTGCTCTAATAAACTTAGAAAGATAAATAGAAAGGTCTCTTGCATTAGTATGAATTTTCTGAAGGGTATAAAAAAAATCTGAATGTCAAATGTTTTCTTTTTTCTTTCATTTAGTGATTTTATTGTCACTAATTTGCCAAAAACACAATTTTATGAAAATGGAATAAAAAAAAAATGATAAATAAATAATATACACACAACACACTACCTGTCAAAGAAGGACACTTTTAACTTTAGTATTAAGTGCTACTTGAGCAGCTGACAAAATAAAAAAACACACAGTAATTCATAACTTCTAAACTTTGATTATATTATATTTATTATAATTGTAAACTCCATTGTTTTCTTCAGCAAACAGTACTAAAAATTGCTCTGTATAAATTGAGACAGTTGATGTCAATTTTATCATGGACAGAACAAAAACAATTTCAGCAGAGACGAGGGGGGATTAAAACTGCACACACATCTTTGTAAAATGGCAGGGCACCAGAAAAATCCACAAACACACACAGGCAGATGATGACTCCAAACAGAGCCCACCCAACCAAGACCCTCAAACAAAAAAGAAAACCTATAGCTGTGGCATACCACCACTGCACCACATCTCAATCCTGCAGATGGAATTAACCTGAAGTCTGAAATTCAAATGCCTGTCAATTTTACCAAGTGGACAGAACAAAACAATTTTCAGCAGAGAGGGGGGGATTAAAAACTGCAGACACTGTTTTGTAAAAAAGCACAGGGCACCAGCAACACAAATGCAGGGGGCAGGCACAGGAGGAGAAAACACCCCCAACCAATCCAAACCAAAAAACCTAAAAACCATAGCTGTGAGGCAACAATACACATCAATTATGCAGACATGTCTTTGTAACATGGGAGGGCACAAAAGCAACCCACACAAACACAGGGAGAAGATACACCCCCACAAAGAAGGAACCCCAGCCAAGATCAAACCAAGAACCCTGCAGCTGTGAGGCAGCAATGCTACTACTACACCATCAAATATCCCCTGTTACTGAAGATCACTCAGGGGTGGTAATTTGGGAGAGGAGCTAGAGACTGGAAATCAGATTTAAGTACTGTGAATGAAACAGGAATGTAGCAACCAAGGGGTAAAAAAAAAAAGAAAGTAGACAGTCTGGCATGAATCATCTTTCCATGGAGGAAAAATACAGTGGGTTGGGGCAGGAGAATAAGTCAAGCTTTTTTTTGAAAAAATCATCTTACACATTTCAATCAATTATATTTTTCTGGGAAGTGCATGCCACATTTCCATACAATCATCATGGCCCCACCAAAGACATTCTAGGGTATCATTCAAATTCTGATGTGTAACAAGTGTTATACACGCGACCAAGCAATATTCGATTTCAAACACAAACTCTGTACCATAGAAACATAAAACATAACACAGAAATGCAGCAGCACATTGATTGATAAAGTCTTTCTGACTGTTTTTTAGACTTTAGACTGCCCCTTATTTCCCAAGGCAAATATATTCATGAAAAGGTAAACCCACATGAGTATCAAAAAATGTGTGCAAACACACACACACCACAACACACACACACACACACACACACACACACACACACACACACACACACACACACACACACACACACACACACACACACACACACACACACACACACACACACACACACACACACACACACACACACACACTTCCTTCCCGACGCCGACGGCTCTGTCCCGAGTCCCTGCTGCTCTCCTCTTGCAGTCCTGATCGCCTATACTCTTGGTTTCTGGTAGCTGCACAAAAGTGCACCCTCTATTCCCTCTATGCCTCTGGGGACGACGGCCAGCTGTTGATACATGCGTGGGTCGGGAATAAGTCGGATGCGCTCATGCGCCGACTGAAGCTAAATTTGAACCATCATAGGGAGAATTGGTAAATGACGCCTTGAAAGGGTCCGCAAACTGGCACAACCTGAGCCAGGCATGTCACCTCATGACTACGCCTGTCCCAGCCACCCTAGCTGCTCCTTCTGTGGCATGGGAAAGGAGGTGCATGGATGTGTTTGATACAGATTTCAGAGTCGACATCTTCGCAGAGAACAGTTAGTTGTAAAGACTCTGGGGGGGGGGGGACTCAGCGAATTCTGAGACAAGGTCTCGCTGCAGCCGTATAACATGTGTCAAATAGTTCAGTGCACGGATGGAAAAGGTCACTGACGAATAAACGCGCTTCCCAAATCTATCCACCAACCTGGACTCCTTGTCCGGAGAGTGGACTGAGGAATTCTCCTGCGCCAGTTCCTTCTTGGTGGCTGCTGCTACCACCATAGTGTCAACGGGGGCTCCTTTAGACCAAGGTTGTCTGTTCGTGGGAGGAGAAAGAATCTTGTCAGGGCATTTGGGGATTGGCTCTACGGTGTCAGGCTCCTTCCATGCCCGTGGGGTGATGAGATTCACCAAAGGGTCCGCTGGCTGGGATACCCAGGAAGTAGATGGGCCTGTGCCAAAAGCCTCCAGGAACACAGACTCATCCGTAGAAGGTTTTGGGGCTAATCAACCTCCCCTCTGGCGGAGGATCTCTATGATGTCTCCGAAGGAGACATCCTTGGGAGGTGACCTGGGGGAACCTTCTCCTTCATCGAAATCCGTGTCCATAGTGAGGGACTCAGGGGAGTCTAAGTGCCTCCTTTTGCACTTGCGCTTACAGGGGCCTTCTTCAGTGGGACTCTCTGAAGAGGGCTCGTGAGCCACGTGGGGTTCCTCAAGGGGGAATAACCTGGGGCTTCTCTGGCACGGGCTGTCCCTGAGACAGGTTGAAGGGAGTCGTCACCAAATCCAGTGGAGTCTGGGTGGAATCTGAGGAGATGAGCTGAGGTCTCAATCCCTGGGAGAGAACCCTCTCCACCACTTCAAATGCCTATGGAGAACGCACCTCCTTGGCACCCAGCAAGGAAGATGTCTCCTTGCGTCCAAAGCAGGGATCGGAGCCGAAGCAAGGGTAGGCTGAGCTCCAAGGGAACGGTTCGGATCCGAAAAGGTCGGAGCTGAAGATGGATCCATTCCCTCGGGCTAGACTCCCTGTCCATGGCTCCGAGAGTCACTCGGATCCGAACTGGCCGGATCCGAGGAAGTCAAGGTAACAGCCAGAGTCGAGGTTGGAGGAACCGTCGGCACCGAGCTACCAGCTAAAAAGAGTCTCGAATCCAAAAACCCCGAAGCAGCTGCACGGATAGGGGAAGGAGAAATAGGAATGAAGAAGGGCATGGAGGTCCCCCCTCCAAAGGAAAAGGGGTCTGGCAAGACTCCCGTCTGTATTTGGGTCTGAATGAATCTCTGCATCATCCTGTCCATGTCCATGTCTGACCGACTTGGATCTGGCGGGTCTGCAAAGCAAAGGTAAGGAAGGCCTCAAATCTGAAGACTCCATTGGCTCTGGCGAGAAACGGGGTGAGCGTAGCCTAGGAGAAGTTGGACTCAGAGTCTTTGATGGTGGACTAGGGAAGGATTCCCTATCTGGAGACCTCTTGCGAGGCCTATCCCCTCTTCCTCGCAACTTTCTCTATCCTTGTGTTCTTTTTCTTTATCCTTATCCTCCTCCACACCAGCAGGAGTTGGAGTTTGAATCCCTGTCTGGGGGGGGGGGGGGGGGTTGGCGGGAGTACCAGAAACCGAGGCCGTGGCAGAATCCAGCATGGAGGCAGGGAGAAGACCCTGGCAACCAATTTGGCCTTCCTATCCCTGAGGGCCCTAGGGTTAAAACCAGCACAAGCCGCACACTGAATAGATAAATGAGGCACCCCCAAACATAACACACACAGAGTGTGACCATCAGCCGGTGAGAGCTTACGGCCACACTGTGCATTTTTTAAAGACTGACTTAGGCTGATCAGCCATAGCCCAAAACTAACAGCCACTCCCGAAAGAAAAAGCACAACACACTAGAGCACACACACTGAAGGGAAGTGGGTTTACAGACTACTCTATTAAGAAAAACCTTTTTTTTTTTTAAACTAGAACTGACGAACAGCGTACACTAAAAGGGAGGAAGGGAAGACTAACAACCACTTTCACACAGTAAAGATTGAAATAAACACACTTACAATCCCTGAAGCTCAGAGCAAGGGAGACCACGATGCTCACTATGGCACGGCAAACGAGATCTGGGGGAAGATAGGAGATGGTGGTGTATTATGGGTAGGGGGAGGAGCTCGGAGCAGATGCTAGAAAATAAGTTGCCGGCTCGGACCTGACATGGATCCGAATACCCACAGGTTGCATATAAAATGAAGTTAACTACTTGAGATCAAATATAACCTGCCTGAAGAGTTAGCTGATAGCTGACAGCCAGATGCCAGGCCTGAAGATCCATCTTGCAAAGAAGGAAAGAGTTAGTGAACCCCTGCTTGTTGATCTACCACATCACTGTGGTATCTGTGTAAACCTTCAGTGGACCTGGAGAGAGCATGGGGAGAGAATCCTGAATGGTCAGAATCAGAGCTCTCATCTCTTTTATGTCGACCTGAACTTTCGGGTGACCACAGGAAGCCTCCCATCCCATGAAGCATCAGTGAACAGTTCTTGAGAAGGAATTGGATGCTGAAAAGGCAGGCCTGGGCTGAGGGTAAGTTGCTGAATCTACCATTCAAATTCCTGCTTGAGACAGGGAAGGACAGGCACTCTGAAATCCAGACGATGGCAACACTGAAGCCAAACTGACTTGAGGTACCATCTTCCAAATATGCAGTCTGGCAAGAGGATGCATTGGAATAGCAGAGGCCATGAATCTTAGGGCCCAAAAAAGCTCCCTGGCTGGAATGGCAGGCAGAGGAAGAAGGGACTGAAAGAAAACTGTCAAGAGACAAAACCTTTTTGTGGTGGAAGTCTGAATCCTTCAGCCCAGACACACATGATCCTGAGAAGGAGTCAGAACAAACTTCTAGAAGTTGACATTGAACTCCAGACTTGGAAGGAGAGATATGGTGAACTCCAGAGCCTGAAACAGGCAACTGGGAGAAGGTGCTTGAACCAACAGGTCATCTATTTAAGGAAAAATCCGAATGCCTTGGAGCTTGCAGAACGCTATCACAGGAGCTAGGCATTTTGTGAATACCCTTGTGGCAGCAAAGAGACCAAAGGGCAAAGCAGAGAAATGAAAACGAGAGTAAGAAACAGAGAAATGTAAAAACATCCTGAAAAGATGGTGAACAGAAATATGAACATAAACATCCGTCAGATCCAAGGACACCAGAAAAGCCTGGGGCAGCGACAAAGAAAACAGGATTTGAAAAGAAATCATCTGAAAGGAAGGAGCCTTGAGAAAGGTATTGAACAAGGAGATCCAGAATATGCCTCTATGTGCCCTCCTTTCAACGGACCAGGAACATTCTGGAGTAGAACCTCTTTCCTACTTGGGAAGGAGGGAGAAGCTGAATATTTCCCTGGTCAACCAGGGACCAAAGAACCTCTGAGAAATGAGGAAGCTGCTCTCGAGGAGGTTGATGAATCCCTGAAAAAGGACGGAGAAACTTCCATGACATAAAGTAACTGGATGATGGGCAGAAACTAAGAATCTGAGATCATGGGTTACCAGACTGGAAGACAGAGGGAGAGCTGAAGAGACAAGGGCACCTGGCCAAGGGTTGGTGGGGCAAAATGTCAAAGAGAAGCAGGCTTGTCAGAAAAAAAGAGGTTTCCGAGTCACATGACCATGAGAAGATTTTTGCAGGTGGAGCTTGCCTACCACCCTTCATGGCTTCAGTGGCCTGACAAGGCTGCCTGCAAACAAAAGCAGACCAAGTAGGACAGGTCCTCTGGAACTTAGGGATGGGGGACACAAAAATATGTTTAGGTCCTGAAAATATCTACCTCTTTCATTGGGACTGATGCTGATATGTTTAAGACTTTTCAAAAGATTTTTATTATTCAAAAGAGCATTCAGCAACTTGGCTTCAGGTAATGACTGCAGATGAAGCCAAGAATAATGCCTCATGACAGACCAAAAGCAGCAGCTCTGGAAGAGGCATCAACAGCTTCATATCTGCACTGTGGCAAGCCACCGGAGAGGAAGAACCCAAAATAAAGCAGAAGACCTTCCTTCAGAATCAGGGAGGTCAGAAATAAAGTACAGTTGTGTACATTTACTATAAATGTAGATGTTTGAGTGTATTCACTGTTGCAGTCATTACATTTGGGTAATCTGCTGGCAGATTGCCCTTTGGTCCTGCGTCGGTTGCTGTCCCTTCTTCCATGACGTTAGGTCATCAGGGGTATAAAACATGCAGCCGACACCATTACATCAGTTTTTCTTGCCCCAGATGTCAGGTGCCCCCCAAATGGGAAGCAAAATATATATATATATATATATATATATATATATATATATATATATATATATGTGTGTGTGTGTGTGTGTGTAGAGAATAAAAAACACAAAACATATACCTCCAAACAAAAGCAAATACACCAAAAAGGCTTTTAAAGAAAGATAGTAAAAGAAATGAGAGGTATAGTTAGAGAAAAATCAGGGGGCTGGAGGGAGGGTAACCAGGAATGCAACAGTGAATACACTCGAACATCTACATTTATGGTAAGTGTACACAACTGTACTATGTTCTTCGTGTTTCACTGTTGCAGTCATTACATTTGGGTAGAATCCCACAGCTATGGTTGGGAGGATGGATGTATACAGCATTAGGAGCAGCTATAAGGCCCTACAGGACAGCAGTGGCAAAGCCTGCTCTGGATTTAGAGAAGAGAGGTAAATAGTAATGTTTGGTGAACGTGTGAACTGAGCTCCAGGTAACAGCTTCTAGAATGTCTCTGGGAGGAACCCCTCTGAGAAAGGCTGCAGAAGTAGATGCAGCCCTGGTGGAATGAGATCTGATCCCCTTGGGGACAGGTTTACCATGGTGCATATAGCAGAAAAAAATACAATGGCTTATCCATTTGGAAATAGTCTGCTTTGAAATAGCATTTTCCTCTGCCCCTGCAGCAAATACCACCAGTAACTGTTCAGATTTTCTTAGAGATTTTGTCCTGTTTAAGTAGAATCTTAGTTGTCGGTGTACATCCAACGAATGCAGAATCCACTCACCCTTGTTCTGTGGATTTGGGAAGAAAGTTGGCAGATGAATGGTCTGATTGACAGCCACACTAGATACCACTTTAGACAAAGGATGGATTGGTCCTGAGAGCCACCCTGTCCGGGTAAAAAATAATGAAAGGCTCCACTGCCATAAGAGCCTGTAGTTCTGAAATCCTTCTAGCTGAAGTAACTGCTAAAAGAAAAGCTGTTTTCCAAGAGAGAGAAATTTTAGGTCTGCAGTAGCAGCTAGCTCAAAAAGAGGTAGAGTGAGTTTTTCCAAAACAAAATTGAGGTCCCATGCAGGAGCTGGAGCTCTCCTGGGAGGTCATAAATTTTTGGCCCCTCTGAGGTACTTCTTTAGCAGCGGATGAGAAAAGAGGGGAGGCTCTGTGTTGTAATGAGCTGAAATGGCAGAGGCATGGATTTTTTGGAAGAAAAAGATAGGCCCTTGTGAAGCATCTCAGTTAAGTACTGCAGAATCTGAGGAATATTGGGCATTGCTGTGCTTATTCCTTGTGCTTGGTTCAGGCACAGAATCTTTTCCATTTGTCAGCATAAGATTTTTTAGTACTAGGCCTTCTAGCCGCCAAAATGACATTCATCACAGGTTTGCTGACAGATGTAACTGGTGAAATTAGTTGATTAGCCATGCTGCAAGATTCAGAGTTTGGAGTGGAGTGTGCAGAATTTGACAGTTCTGCTGAGAGTGTAGGTAAGGTGTCTGAGGCAGGTACCACAGAGGAAGGTGTGACATATTGCGAAGGAGTGGGTACCAGTGTTGGTGAGGCCAGTCTGGAGCAATCAGAATCATTTTTGTTTTTTCCTGTCTGACTTTTAGTAAGACCTTGGAGAGCAGAGGCAGAGGGGGAAAGACATAGACTGATAGGTTTTTCCTGCTGAAGGATAGAGCATCCACTTTCCAAGCTTTTTTGTGATGAATTCTTGTGCAGAATTTGTCCAACTGATAGCTTTGAGGTGAGGCAAAACGATCTATGTCTGGGCTCCTCCATTTGTGTGTCAACATGCTGAAGATTTGTGGATCCAATTTCCATTCATGTGGGTCCATAAGATTTCTGCTTAGTTTGTCTGCCAGAGTATTGTGCTTTCTTGGCAGGAATTGAGCTTGTAGATATATTTGATAAGTCAAGGCCGTGTTCCACAATGCCATGGCTAGTCTGCAAAGGGGGTAGGAATAGGTACCCCCCTGCTTGTTCATGAACCACGTGACTGTGGTGTTGCCTGTCTTTAACAGTAGTTGTCCTGGATGAAGATAGTCCTTGAAGGCTGTCAGAGCATTCTGTACAGCTAGCATCTCTTTCTGATTGATATGTAGGTGCATTTGATTTGGGCTCCATTGGCCCTGAATGCATCTCCCTGCCAGATGCACCCCCCCAAGCACAATCTGATGTGTCTGTAGTCAGGGTTTGGGTGGCAGGGGGTGAAATGAATGACAGTCCCTTGTTTTGGTGGCAGGCCTCTGCCCACCATAGGAACTCTAGTTGCAGGCAAGGAATGATAGGAATCATTGTTTCCAGGCTGTGACTATGTTGACTCCATAAGCTTTTGAGATACCACTGAAGTTTCCTCATATGCAGTCTTGCATATGGAATTAGAAGAATGCAGGAGGCCATGAACCCCAAGTCCTGCAGAATTTGTCTTGCAGATAGCTGGGTTTTTGTGGCCACCTGTTTGAAGTAAGTCATCAATTGGATTTGTTTTTCTGGCGTAAGGTAAGTCATCAGGGCAGTTGTATTCAAGCTTGCACCCAGGAATGTAATTATTTGAGAGGGTACCAGTTGTGATTTCTTTTCATTTATGGTGTACCCTAGACAAGCTACAAGCCTTTTTACAAACGCCAGATGTTTTAGAAAAGTGTCCTTGTTTTCTGCCTGAATTAGACAATCGTCCAGGTATGGATACATTTGAATATTTCTTTGCCTGCAAAATGCAATTACTGGTGCCAGACACTTTGTGAAGACCCTGGGTGCAGTAGATAAGCCAAAGGGCAGTGCAGAGAACTGGTAATGCAAATAGCCTGCTTTGAAGTGGAGATATCTTCTGCAAGATTCCCTGATTGGGATATGCAGGTAAGCCTCTTTTAAGTCTAGCATTACCAACCAGGCATCCTTGCCTAGCACAGGTAGTAACTGTTGGAGTCAGCATCTTGAATTTTGGAATGTCCAAAAATGTATTTAGAATGGATAAGTCCAGAATTAGACGTCATGATTTGTCTTTTCTGGGTACCAGGAAAAGTCTTGAATAAAAACCTTGTCCCTTTTCCTTTTCTGGTACTGGTTGAATAGCTCCCATATTCATGAGGGACATAACTTGTGTCTGGGCCTCTGCCCACTGATTTGGAGGCAGATCTGGCCATCCATTTGGGATTGGCAAGGTGTGGAAATGAAATCTGTATCCCTGGAATACTATATTTAAAACCCATTTGTCCTGGGTAATCAGTTGCCAGTTTCATGCATGAAGTGCCAGTTTTCTCCCCAAAGGGGCAGCCAAAAGATAAGTGCTTGGTGATTGTAGTGGAAAGTCATTGAGACTTTTTACTGTAGGAAGGTGCCTTGTTACTTTTCTAGATTTGGAAGTGGAGGCACCCCATTGCTTTGTTCTATAAGTTCCTTACGACTGAAACCTGGAGCTGTTGGAATGCCTGGGTTTGACCTGAGCGGCTCTAGTGTGTACTGGAAAGTACCAGTTCTTAGTAGGCCAGTGCCTACTGAACCTGGGTGGCTGCACTTGTAGGAAATCTTTTACAGTTTGCATAGATTTAGCTTTATCTTCCATTTTTTTCAAAACTTCTTCAGCCTTATTACCAAACAGACTGTCCTGTTGTAAAGGAGCATCCAACAATTTTGCTTTAACATGGTCAGTCAGATTTTGCTCCTTGAGTCAAGCATGCCTTCTTATCACAGATCCAGTTACAGCAGCCATGCAAGAGGCCTCCAAGGAATCAAAACCACATTGCAAAGTATGTTTTCCAACTTATTCAGCTGAATGCAATAAATCCTGCAACTATTTTCCACACAGTCAGAAATCAACATAATTTTCTGTTTAAGTAAACCCATGACATGCTGTTGATATTTAAGCATATGAGAGTATCAGTTTAATGCCCTGACTGCCAAGGTTGCAGACGTGTAAACCTTCTTACCCCATCTATCCAGTGCCCTGGAATCTCTATCAGAAGGGGTAGGATTTATAGCAGTAGAAGCCTTAATGCCCTTGGGACCCTGAGAAATGGTTTCAGGGTCAGCAGTAGGATTTTTAAAGAGGAATTTGTGGGAGTCAGGAACCTTGTAGTATCTGTCTGGCTTACAAGGAGCCGGAGGCAGGGAATCAGGAGCCATACTGGACTCTGAGAAAACATCATCAACAATGTCTAGAACAGGAGGTATAACCTAAGGCCTATGCTGAGGAAGAAGAAGAAAATCCCCAAGTCTCTTTTTAGATTCTGAGAAATCCTGACTCTCCCAGTGAAAGTGTTTCCTTAAGGTATGCAAAGTTTTTCCAAAAGAAAAATCTTCAGGAGGAGAAGCAGAAGGGATGGAATCTTCTGCATCAGAGTCCTCATAAGTGGGAATAGATCATTCCTGATCAGAAGAGGAATCAGAAGAAATAGAAACCTGATCTGAAGACTCATAGTCAGTGCCTTGCCCAAGCCTCTTAGCAGGAGGGGGATGGGTACCCCTGATCAAGGTAATTAAATCCTCAGCCATTTTGATAATTTGTTTTTTAGGCACTGGGGCCTGTACACGTGGCCCAAGCGTAGTTTTTTTAGACATAGAAGTAGTTTTTGGCCTTAGTTTTGAAGATGGCGTCGATTTAATATACAAATCTTTAGGCCTGAAAACACCCTCAGAAGCCGGTGCCTGCTCAGCGGCTCAGGACCCATCTAAGGTAGAGACATCCGCGGGGTCAATACTTAAAGTATGTTGTGGCATACCGGACTCCGAATGGGTCTCAGTAGAGGCCTGTGAATCAAAAGTAGCGGGTATCAGGGGCTGCGAAAGTGCCTCACTGAGTACTGGCAAACCGGCGACTGGCTTAGGAGAAGCTTCGTCTTCAGTTTTGGACCTCGACGGTCTGTCTCTGTCTTTTTCTTTGCATTTTTTTAGGTATACCGGTAGTTGGATTGCTAACCGATGACATTTCTGGACAGTTAAATCTCGAGCCAAAATATTTAGAAGCAAAAATATACCAACGTTTAATAGTACGTTGATTAAATTTAGCACAAAACCGACAGCAAGGCACGTTCTGGTCAGGGCCTAGGCAAGGAATACAGTACAAATGAAAATCCTTATGAGGTATTTGCTTCCCACAAGTAATACAATTATTAACTTTTACTGACAGCGGTAAGGAGCAAGAAAAAGTTTTCCCAACAGGGTACTTAGCTTTTAGTTCGGTTCTGAAACTCGAAAACAAAAATTTCAGGAGTCGGCCGACCGGCACTTGCGAAGTGCTTCGGCTTCAGGCACCGCCCGGCAAGAAAGACTGATGTAATGGCGTTGGCTGCATGTTTTATACCCCTGACAACCTGACATCATGGAAGAAGGGACAGCAACCGACGCAGGACCCAAGACTTTGTTAATCAGGCCGACTGAGGGCAACCTGCCAGCAGATTACCCAAATGTAATGACTGCAACAGTGAAACACAAAGAACATCCAGACAAGCCTGGGAAACCAAGGTCAGAGCATATCTAGTCATGTGAATCTGGTAACTGATGGCTCTAAAAGCCAAAGCAGAAGCAGTACAGACCTTCTTTCTAATCCTCTCCATGGTCCTACTATCCATACCCAAAGGAAGAAGCTTGGAAGAGGGCAAAAGCTTAGAAGGTTTGTCTGAGGAGACTGACACCATTGCAGGGTCAGCAACAGGACACTTAAATAGGAATTGACAATCCTCAGGAACCTTACAGAATCAGTCAGCTTTTTTTTTTTTGGAGCAGAAGGCTGACAATCAGGCATCTCGTTTTCAAATCTAGGTGCTTAGGATTTCCTTCTCTCTTCCCCCTTTGGCTGACCTGGTGTGACTCAGTTTGAACTCTACAGTTCCCTACAAAACGGTGACTATAGGACTGCAATCAGTTTCTCTCAGCTTTTAAGCAGATTGAACTCTACAGTTCCCTACAAAACGGTGTCTACAGGACTGCAATCAGTTTCTATCAGCATTTAAGCAGATTGAACTCTACAGTTCCCTATAAAACGGTGTCTACAGGACTACAATCAGTTTCTCTCAGCATTTAAGAAGATTGAACTCTACAGTTCCCTACAAAACGGTGTCTACAGGACTGCAATCAGTTTCTATCAGCATTTAAGCAGATTGAACTCTACAGTTCCCTACAAAACGGTGACTATAGGACTGCAATCAGTTTCTCTCAGCATTTAAGCAGATTGAACTCTACAGTTCCCTACAAAACGGTGTCTACAGGACTGCAATCAGTTTCTATCAGCATTTAAGCAGATTGAACTCTACAGTTCCCTATAAAACGGTGTCTACAGGACTGCAATCAGTTTCTCTCAGCATTTAAGCAGATTAAACTCTACAGTTCTCTACAAAACGGTGTCTACAGGACTGCAATCAGTTTCTCAGCATTTAAGCAGTGTAGGTTGCATACAAAAAGCATTTGTTAAGCTTTCACTTACAGTGTCACCATTTTGGTCAGCCATAGGGCTCTTTTTTCTACTTGAGTGTTTGCCTCCTTCCCCTATAACTTAAGTAAACTGACTCTTACATTAAGAACTATAATACTTACCTAATAGCTTTAGGACACCTTA
The DNA here is from genome assembly GCF_019279795.1 of Protopterus annectens. NCBI lineage: Eukaryota > Metazoa > Chordata > Ceratodontiformes > Protopteridae > Protopterus > Protopterus annectens. Next base: position 1,344,553,957 of record NC_056731.1, read on the forward strand.
GGAAACCTTGTAAATTGCAATAGCCTGACATTTGAACAAGTAACCCTTGCAAAAATTCCCCAAATTGTATACTGTTGGTCTGTCTTTCCTGCTAAACATAAGTGCAATTACAGTGCTGAGTGCAAGTAACATTAAAATTAAAGTACTGAGTGCAAATAACACTATAGTGCTGAGTGCAGATTTTAGGCCCTTACATTGGTGGTGCTGCGGTAGCGTTGTCGCCTCACAGTAAGACGTTGCCCTGTTCGATTCTCAGCTAGAGCGTCTTTTGTGTGGAGACATGCGTGAATGGGCGTACCTTCGCTGAAGGTTGTGCGTCAGGGCCGGCAACATGGCATGTAAAAATCTACTGCCAATCATTAGCAGACCGGAGTTGCGCTGTCGCGACCCCTAACCGGGAAAAGCCGAAAGACACATTCAACTTACCTCTGGTGTGGGGTCTTGAGTCAATCAGGGTATTACTACGTACTACTCTTTTCTCCCACCCCCCTCTTTTCTCAAACAGGTTAAACTGCTACAATTCAGTACAGGCATCATTTTCAAATCTAGGTGCTTAGGATTTCCCTCTCTCTTCCCCCCTTGGCTGACCTGGTGTGACTCAGTGTTAGTTTCTTCACTGTATGGATCTTTTACTGTTTTTTGTGCAACTGAATGACCTGCTGCTAAATTCTGATTCTGCACAGAATGCTCCATTTTATTGCAGAGGCTCTATAAGTAGCTAGTGACTTTACTGAATTTCTGTGGTAATATTTGTGTTTAAACTGAAACCGTACCTAGAGAAAGTGTATAATCAGAGCTCCTACTTGTTGCATGTGTTTTTAATGTTTAAATTGCACACACACACACACACACACACACACACACACACACACACACACACACACACACACACACACACACACATTGAAAAAGTGCTTTTATGACTTGAATAAATTGGGCTAGCTATACCTGAAGTGCTTTTACTGGCAATTTTCCAGTTGTACAATTGTGAACTGATTTAATTTTTCTGGTATATCTTTAAAATCTGGCAAGTGTTTATTTACTGCATTGCTCTCTTACTTAGGTTTCTTAGCTATAAATCTTAGTTCATTCTGAAGTGTGCTACTTTACCCCCCCCCCACCATCAAACCTTTCCAAATGTATTATAAAATAACTGCTTGTTGTTGCCTTCATACTTACCCTAGAATCTCTGCTTTTCTCTTTTCCTAGTTGAACTCTACAGTTCCCTACAAAACGGTTTCTACAGGACTGCAATCAGTTTCTCTCAGCATTTAAGCAGAGTAGGTTGCATACAAAAAGTATTTGTTAAGCTTTCACTTACAGTGCTGTGTAATTAAGCAGGTCACCATTTTGGTCAGCCATAGGGCTCTTTTTTCTACTTGAGTGTTTGCCTCCTTCCCCTGTAACTCTTACATTAATAACTATAATACTTACCTTATAGCTTTAGGACACCTTAGGAAACCTTGTAAACTGCAATAGCCCCGCTGCAGACGGGCTCTCTTCGCTCCCCTCCCTGCCCCCAATCCTCTCCCGCCCCCAGTACCTCTAAATTTATAGTACTATAGCCACTCCCCCACTTTCTAGATCCTATCTGCTTTCATCTGGGATAATTCCTCCCACCCCCATTCTTCTCCTACATTTTAATAGCACCTATTAGCCTTCATCTGGCATTCTCCCATCCCCCTTCTAGTACCTTTACCTCACCACTCTGTCTTCTGGTGTTGCATCACTAAGTAAAACAGTTCCTTAACTCACTAGCTGAATCACAGATAATGATATACTCCTCTTTACTACCCCTCTTGTTCGCACCATACCTCCTTACCTTGTATGAAAACCAGTTTCTCATGGGATTTCAGGTCCCAAAAGGCCATACTATCACCCCAGCTGTACACCCTCCCACTTTCAACCATACTTACAGTACCAGGTCCTATCCAACATCTTGTTCAGTCTATCAACATCTGAATCCCAGGCACATTAGCTGTAGATCCAAACACTACCACAAACTAATAAACAAATTCCTGAAGTTCATCACCAAGTATAGACTTAACCTAATAAATGGTGGTGATATTCACCCCAACCCTGGCCCACCCACTTCAGATACACATACCCCCTCTACTTGCAATCTAAGCTACAAACCTACTATTAACACACCAACTAACTCTCTCCTAGCCTGTCATCTCAATATTAAAAGCATTTATAACAAGGTACATGAATTGCATGCACTTCTGGATGTCCACTCCCCTGAGATTCTCTGTTTTTCTTAAACCTGGTTAAAACCTAACACTACAGACAATGAAGTGTTACCACCTGGGTACAACATACACAGGCTGGATCGTGCTTCGAGGAAGGGAGGTGGGGTAGCTGTACTCTATAAATCTGAGTTGAATGTCACCACAGATGTAATACAACCACCTACCTCAGATTAATAACTCTGAGATTTTTGCCACCAAATTGCAACTTAATAAAATAAATGCATTAATATCATCTCTATGTACATACCCGCAGGTAACAATATATCTACACTTGAAGATATCCTGCACTGGCTATCATGTCACTACCCCCAAGAAACCCTACTACTTGGAGACTTTAACATAGACTGAGGCACCTGTTCCTCAGAATCCCCAACCACCCATATTAACCTGCATGCATTTACACAAATCATATCCACCCCTACCAGGATAGGTAAACCCAACCAAAAAGAAAGCATACTTGACTGGGTACTCATAAAGAGTCACCCCCAACTGTATACCTCTGGTACCCTCCCGGACGGCCTAAGCGATCATCTTCTCACCTATGTAATTAGGCACAAAGCCATTAATTCCCAACAACCCTTACTCAGAAAGGTTAGAAACAATATAAACTTTGACCCTGCCAGCCAAACTCCAACAAGAACTAAACTCATGTAATTGGTCTATTTTAAAATACCTCCCCTTACAGGAAGCAGTAGCATACTTTAACAACAAATTCCTTGAGATCCTTGATTTGCATGCACCTGTTCGTTCAAAGAGAACAAAGGCAAAAACTGCGCCATGGCTTTCTAAAGCGTCTAAACTCAAAATTACCCTTAGAAACAAAGCATGGGCTTTATGGCGTTCTTCTAAAGACCCCCAAGATCACATTAAATACAGGCAATCCAGGAACGAAACTAAAAAATCCATTTTACAAGACAAAAAACAATACTACTGTAATTTACAGACAGTAAATCAAAATAACCCTCAGAAGTTTAGGGCAGGTTTAAATAACCTACTACATCCTGGACAAACTTCAACCCCAATCCCTGCTGCTATTATTGATAAAACCCCTGAAGATATTTCTGACAGTTTTAACTGATTCTTTACTGAGACAATTCAAGTCCTAGCTAGCCAACTACCTCCTAGCTCCCCTGGTCCTGAAAGTAGCACCCCTAGAATCTTAACCGCATTCAGCTTCCAACCAGTCGCCACTTCACTTATCCGTACCTTGATCAAAAAATGAAAACCCACTACACTTTTTGTTGATCAACTCTCTGCCGAGTACCTACAAAAATCAGCTAATGCTATTGCTTACCCACTCTCAATACTAATCAATTGAACCATAGTAGAAGCTAAAATTCCCACCATCTGGAAAATATCCTATGTAATCCCACTTCACAAAGGAGGCAGCTCTACTGAATTCTCCAATTATAGGCCAATAGCTATACTCTCTCCACTTGCAAAGATTATGGAAAAATGTATTCATAGACAACTTGTGCACCACCTAATCCAGAATCACCTTATGGCAGACACTCAGCATGGTTTCCGTCCTCATCACAGCACTACTTCAGCCCTCCTAGCCTTTACCTACACCATAAACCATAATCGCAACAATAATTATATATCCTCAGCCCTCTTCTTGGATCTTTCCAAGGCATTCGGTATGGTTGATCACCAACTTTTAATCCATACCCTGCAAACATTCTGTTTACATACTACTGCCCTTCAATGGTTTCAATCCTACCTGAATGGTCGACAGCAGGCTGTCCTCTGGCAGAACAAACTCTCTAACCTTCTACCTAACATCCTTGGAGTACCACAAGGCTCTATACTAGGGCCCTTGCTGTTCTCCATCTTCATTAACGACCTTTATACTGTCATCCCAAAAGTCAGCTGTATCCAATATGCTGATGATTCTACTCTGATTTGCTCGGCCACATCTCCAATAGAGTTATGGTCAGCTACCCAGACCACCTTTAATAGAATAGAAAACTGGCTTTCTGAACGTCGTCTGATCCTAAATCCCAAAAAACTAAAATGCTGTTATTTTCACCAACACGTACGTCTACTGCTTTCACCTTTACCATAAATTCAAATGATGGCACAATAATCTCCCCTGACCCCTCTACAAAACTATTAGGTGTCATCATAGATAATAATCTAAAATTCGACCTACATGTTAACCAAACTATCAAAACCATCAATAAAAAACTAGGGTTACTTTATAGAATAAAAGCCTAACTAACCCCTCCAGCTACAATTGCCATAGCTCGCTCTCACCTTCTTTCAACCCTTCTGTATGCGTCCCTTCTACTCTCGAATTTAAACAAGACTGTCCTTAACAAACTCTCAATTTGCTACAACCACATTGCCAGGTTTACCACTGGGCTGCCATTTAGGACACATCATTGCATCAATCTAAATCAGCTTGGGTGGCTTGAACTACCCAGCCTAATCCAGTATAACCAACTGATTATGGCCTATAAAATCCTCTTATAATCCGAACAAATACTCCTGCACTTAAAAATATTATCACCCCCTATAACAATCCTAGACCGCTTCAATCCTCTAACAAACTACTAATTCAGACTAGCAAAATTAATAACACAGCCGGTGACTCTCTCTTTGCAAACTCTGTAAGTAGATCCTGGAACTCTCTTCCAACTGATATTACCTTACTTTCCACCTTAGGTCAATTTAAAACTAGACTCAAACAACATTTAGGTTCATAGGTTCATAGGTTCATACTAGGCTATCTGCCCGAGGGCATTTACAAGCCTAGCCCAACGTTTTGTGGCTTACGCCACCCCTTTAGTATGGGGAACTATACCCATTATTTTGCTGTGCCTCTGTCGAGCAGTGACACTGAGGTAATCCCTGGGGTATATCTACGATCTCCCATCCATTGGTCAAGATTTCTCTTGAACAAGGCCAGCGAGGTGCTCTGCCTCACATGTACCGGGATTTTGTTCCACAGCATAGGGAGTCTTTGGGTGATGAATCTATCCCTCCAGCACGTCCTATTAATAGCCGTGTCGAGGTTTAAGTCTCCCGCCCTTGTGGCTCTGATGGATCTAGTTTTTTTGAGGTGAAGCATATTCATCAAATCTGGGTTTGACATGGCCTTGTATGTTAGGCAAAGGTCACCTCTGAGCAAGCGGTAAGTGACTGAATAGAGCTGGAGTTCTTTCAGTCGGGCAGCATAGGATAGATTTTTGAGACCCTTTATCCTTTTGGTGAGGAACTTTTGTGGCCTCTCCAGCTGCTGCAAGTGTCGGGTCAGATGCATTCCGAATGGGGCATTGTACTCAATCATTGGTCTGATGAGTGATGAGTAAAGGGAGACTATGACCTCCTTGATCTAGATGAGAATCCCTTCATGATAAGGTGGGCAATGTAGAAGGTCTTCCTAACTACTTTAGCTACATGGGTGTCGAATGACAGACTACTATCAACCTGGGTCCCCAGGTCCCTGATAACTTCTTCTGTGCTCAGTGGATTGCCACCTATTTGGTAGCTAGGGGTAACCTTGTTTTTCCCGAAGGGTATGACTATGCATTTTTGGCATTTAACTTTAGGCCGTGGCTCTGGCACCAGTTATCCATTTCTGTGAGACCCTTCTGAAGGATATCTGTGTCAGATGTGTTTTCTACTATGGCGCCCAGTTTGCAGTCATCTGCAAACTTTGTCAGCCATAACCCTCCTGTGTTTGCTTGTACTTCGGAAAAGTAGATGCCAAACAAGAGTGGGCCCAGGACTGAGCCCTGTGGGACACCACTTGTGACAGGCTTTGAGTCTGACATGGCGCCAGCAACTCTGACCCTGTGGGTTCTGTCACTCAGCCAGTTTGCAACCCTTAACTGGCTATATCACTGTATCAAGCCTGGCTAACTCTCTCTAGAATGTGTAAAAATCTGTTAACCAGCTTACTGTGTAATTTAATTTAATCCTGATTTACACTCGGGATTAACTTTAACCTGTGGAACTTGTTTAACTTCTTACTTATGTAATCTCTGTAAACAGTCTGTTTGTATTATGTAATGCTGTATCTGCTTACCCTTGGAGCTTTTCTCCCCGGGCCTTCGCTGAAAATGGACATGCATCCAGTCGGACTATCCCGGTCAACAAATGTAAAATAAAAATAAAAAATCTCAGAAGCAGTTATAACAGTGTCTACCAAACCAGCTAATACAGGCGGTACTGCAGTAGGTTTGGTAGTGCCTACCTGAAGCAACTCATAATTTATTTTATTTATTTATTTATTTTACATTTGTTGACCGGGCTAGTCTAGCTGGATATATGTCCATTTTCAGTAGAGGCCTGGGGAGAAAAGCTCCATTGGTTACTACAAGTTTAAACAGAGAGAGACAATACAAGGTTATAATTTATAAACAGAAGTAGATAATACAAGTGATTACAGGTATTATGATAAGAGCAGTGTAATAAAAATTTTTTTTTTGTTTTTTTTTATTTGTGGATTACAATAGTCATACAGTATATATATATATATATGTATATATATATATATATATATATATATATATATATATATATATATATATATATATACATCTACATAGATGTTATGAAAAGGGAAGGCTATCAAGGAAACAGGGAGAAGAGAAAAAAAGAATTATGGAAGAAGAAAAGAGAGAGAGGAAAAAGGAAAGTTAATCTGGGATAGTGTAGGAGCAAAGCCAGTGTTTATGGAGATACATTTTCAGTTGTCTTTTAAAAAGTGGGAGAGAGGTCAAAGATGAGATATCAGAGGGTAGTTTGTTCCATATTTTTCTAACAGAGTTGAAAAAGAGGCAGTCACCTGCAGAGTTATTGGGTTTAGTAGTATTGATCAGTAGTTTGTTTGAAGAACGTAGATATTTCAGGTTATTGTATGGTGAAATGAGGTTAGAGAGTACTGGTGTTTTAGTAGGTTGGTATAGAATCTTGTGAACTATTAAGAGCTGTTGAAGTATGAGCTGGTTAGGAAGTTCAAGCCAACCTAGTTGTCTTAGATTCAGGCAGTGATGAGTTCTAAAAGGGGATCCTGTAGCAAATCGAGCATTATAGCAAGATGTTGCTAGTTTCTTGAGGTTGTTTTTGGAGAGATTAGTATCTATGGGGGAAACAGAGAAGAGTAGAGATTAGGTGAGATCTGGCTATGGTGGTCCTTGCCACAGGTGTAAGGAAGGGTTTGATTCTGTATAGGGATCCTATTTTTTTATTAACTAATTTTATTGTGTTGTTGATGTGAGAGTCAAAGTTGAGATTATTGTCAATAGTTACTCCTAATAATTTTGTGGTTGAGTCAGGAGAAATGAGAGTACAGTCAGTGGAAGTGAGAGTGAAGTTTAGTGGGGTGGACTTACGGGTAGGTGAGAAGAGTAACAGTTTGGTTTTCTTGGGGTTAAGGAGTAGGCGGCGGTGTGAGAACCATTGTTCTACGGTGATAAAAGCTTTTTGGGTAAGAGACTGGAGTTCAGTTTGAGAGGTAGCTGTGCAGATTATAGTAGAATCATCTGCATATTGTATGCAGGTAGTGTTTGGGATAGCTGATTGCAGGTCATTAATAAAGATAGAAAATAGAAGGGGGCCTAGGATAGAGCCTTGAGGTACACCTAAAGAGATAGGAAGGAGATTAGATAGTGAATTTTTCCTGAGTACTGCCTGCTGACGGTTTTCTAGGTAAGATGTAAACCAAGTTAAGGAAGGAGGGTCAAGTGAGAGAGATTTTAGTATGTGCAGAAGACGTTTATGATTAACCATGTCAAAAGCGTTAGATAAGTCAATGAAGACTGAAGATGATAGATTATTGTTGTTACGGTTATAGTTGATGGAGTTTGTAAAGGAGAGTAATGCAGTGGTGGTGCTGTGGGAAGGTCTGAATCCATGCTGACAGTTAGCAAGTAGGTTGTTATGGAGAAGGTGGTTAAGTAGTTGTTTATGGATACATTTTTTCCATGATTTTAGCTATAGGTGCTAGAAGTGCTATGGGGCGAAAGTTAGAGAAGTCATTGGAGTTCCCTCCTTTGTGTTGTGGGATGATATGAGATATCTTCCAGATAGAAGGGAAAATTCCTTCGTTTACAGATCTATTTATCAGAATAGAAATGGGATAGGCAATGGCTTTAGTTCCTATTTGCAGGAATTCTGCAGGAAGTTTGTCTGCAGAGGGGGTTTAGATTTTAGTTTTTGGAGCAGTGATGAAATAAAGGAAGTAGAAACTGGTTGTAAGTGAAGGGAGGGAGGTGGATTTGAAGTAGGTAAGAGTAGCTTAGAGGTGTCGGGAGATAGGTGACTAGCAAGAGTTTGGATAGTATTAGTGAAGAAAGAATTAAAGTAATTAGCTATTTGTGTGGGATTCTCTGGGTTAGAGTCTTGAGGGTTAGGTGTAACAGAATGGCCTGGGGATAGAAGATTATTAATACTGGCCCAGAATTTATTATTTTACTTGTTCTACATATCAGACGCACAAGAAAAATCCCAGTTGAAATAATCCAACATTGTGGCTCCTTTGTCAACAGAAGACAGCTTCTCCAAAGCAGAATCAGGGCTAATGGACTCCTCTTCATCACAGCCATAAAGCAAAGGAAAAGTCATCTGGAAAGAGTAAGACAAAGACCCTTCATCAAATTCCAAATCCTCATCCGAGGAATCAGGTTCATTACTTGGTAGGAGTAGAGACAGAAACACTTTGGGGAGGTTTCAGGGCCATTAAAGCCTTAAAAAGGACCTGAATATGGCTCCTTCCATTCTCTTTGAGGGTCCATAGGATGTACAGAAGAATGTTTAGTTTTTCTTGGTAGGGACATCAGCCCTAACAAACAGTGGAATCCCTCTAGGGCCCTCTGAGTTAATCAACCGCAGTTCCCCCTTCAATGTCTGGGGAAGACACTTACAAAGGTCTCAGAGGATGTGTGAATGGAAGGATCCATCCCAGCCTCTGACAGGGTCACAGCAGAGGAACCAGAAGTCTACACTGGACAGCTTACGGAGCTATCACCTGCTTCTAGAGAGACGTCTGGTGGAGGCTGGACAGCCAAAAAATCCGGACAAGATTTCTTGGCCTACTGAAAGTACCCTGAAGTTAATCGATACTGCCATACTACCCTAGGCTATTTAATCCTCCGATTCTCCAGATAGATCACCAGGGGAGAAAACTGGCTTCTAAGAGTCTTAAGGACAAACACCTTACAAATACTGCAGGAGGTATGACCAAGGGAAGCAGCAAAAAAAAAAAAAAAAAAGAGTTCATGATTATCTTTTATGGGATGGGGAATCTACCTCCCCACACTGATATGTTCCCTTTTTGGATAACATGAACACCAGGAAATCAAAGGAAAATGAGACCAAAAGAAAAAGATCCAAATAGGGCACTTATTTTATGGCAAGGTATTCAGCACAGTAAAAGGTGTTCAGATCATTGAGTGAAGATGGCGTTTGGACTGGCGGCAAAGAAGTTTTGGGTAACTTATGTCAGCATGTCACCTTTATGCCCTATGTCTCGTACAGGGAGCATACTTGTGACATGCAGTGCATACAAGCTCAAAAAGCTTTGATATACTGACTGGGCATTGGACTATCCTTTGGCAGGAGATCTCTAAGGTGAAGAATACTGCAACAGTGATATACTAGGACATCGGCAGGTAATTTGCGATGAGTAGCCCAAAGATTCATCTCCTGACTTCACCTCCTCACCTGGAAGATCAGATTCTCTAGTCCTTTTGCCTGGAGTAGAAAGCCAAGGAAAAACTGGAATATATGAGTCCTGGGGGGGCCTCAAGGAAATCAGGACAGTGAACAAACCCTAGGTATAGTCCTGCCATTCCCTCTGAGGATCCTTAGCAGTGGGAGGGATATGTTTAGTTTTCTGAGTCTTCTTCAATGGGACATCAGCTTTGACCAATCTAGGGGGCTCAGAGCCATGCCTAGACTCAATAAGGGTACCAGGAACTTCTTCCCCAACAAGAATCTGGAGAACCCACCTTGACGCCTCGGAAATGATCAGCATTGGTTCTCCCTCAACATCCACGGCGGATTTGCACAGCCTCAGAGGATGTTTCATAGGTTCATAGATTAGTACTAGGCTAAGTGCCCTAGTGGGCTATTTTAAGCCTAGCCAATTACCCCATGTGAGAATCAAACCCTGCACCTTGTGTCTGTAAGGTAAACACCTTAACCATTATTCCAACCTCCCACCCCAAAGAAGCCAATTCCATGCAGGCCTACAATAGGGTTGCAGCAAAGGAAACCAGTGTCTGCACCAGTCTTCATCCATCTTGACAGAGAATCCTCATGGAGACTGGACAGCAGCAGAGTCAAACTAGGACTTTTTGGTTTTCTTTTTAAGAGACAGCTAGACCTCGGGGGGGGGGGGGGGGTTCGGTCATGGTACCCTGGGTGAAAAGTTTGAGATGTTGGTTCTCAAGGTAAATGGATAAAGAAGTCAAACGACTGCAAAAAGTTGTGGGAACAAAAGCTTGACAAATGGTACACTGGGTAAGATCGTGTGAAGCATCTAGACAGAATAAACTTCTCATGAGTCTGTATGAGGAATCTGCCTTCCAAACTGAAATTTTCCCCTCCTGGATGACGTGAACCCTAAGTACACAAAGAAAAGAAGTAACCCCAATAGGGCACTTATCTGTAAACAGCTCAGTAGAAACCAGCTCAGCAAAGGACATTCGGACTTAAGTTCAACCATGGTATTTGGACTGGTGGCAAAGAAGTTCTGAATATGGACAGTGTGTACGTCACCTTTATGCACTACACCCAAGTGGGAGCAAACATCTTGTGTACAATTCTGGGAGGATACAACGGCTTTGGTATACTGGCCAGACGTTGTGATATCCTTGGCAGGAGATTCCATATGTGATGAATACTGCAACAATAATAAGGACACTGCATGATTCCTTGATAAATCTAATATTTACGAAGACACAGGATAGGCTACAGAACTGGCAGCTAGCTTGATGTATTTTGCTGGGAAATTACCTGCTGAAGAAAAACAAGGTTTTAGTTTCAAAAGCAGTGATTTGATGCAAGAGGTCTGGATGGGCTTTAAGTGAAATAGGGGGTGTTTGCTGTCTGATGAGAGGACATTTCAGGATTATGTGGAAATTCTTTAGTAAGAGCTTTAATGCTTTCTATAAAATAAGGTGTTAATTCAGCAGCTACTTCAGAAGAACTGTTATTTGGGGCAGGACTAGAGGTGATAGTTGTTCCAGGATGTAGTACACTATTAACAGAAGGCAAGAATTTTTTAGGGTTGCAACACTGACATAATAAGGGGTTAATGTAGATTTTCTTGTCTGTGTTAATCTGTTTTCTATTACGGTTACATAATTCTTTAAAGTGTTGAAGGTTTTGGATACATTTATATTTTAACCATTCTTTCCAAGCCCTATCTCTTTAATACATTAGGTGCCAGTTATGAGTAGATAATTAAGAAATATGGTTATTCTTTACTTGTTTGTTCTAATTGAATGCAGACTACTGACAGTTTTCATGAAAAGTGTGGTAAATTTTTGTACAGCTTCATCGACTGGAATATTTTTCAGAATAGACCAGTTAAAGGAGCTTAAGATTCTATTAAATGTCTCATGGTTAAAATTAGTGAGGTTATGGGAAGTTCAAAGTAAGTGTTGTTTGATATTATGGGTACTGAGTGTTTGGATTATAGTGAACTGGTCTCTGAAGGAATCACGAAAGGTGCCTCTGGAGACATACTTAGTGGAATCCGACACTAATATCTAATCAAGAATTGAGCCACAGTTTTTGGGATAGTTATAACATGAGCTGGAATAAATTAGTTGAATCAAGCTAAACAGGTTGAGGCTAGTTGATGGGTGTACTGTGAAGATAATTTGTCAAGTGAAACTGGTGTCACCTAAGACTATCTTTTCATCAGAACCTGTATGTCAGATACAGTTTAGGATGTCTTCCAGAGATGTAGCATTAATCACTGTAGGAATATGGAGTACTAAAACATATAGTTGTTTATGGTTATTTAGTTTAGGATGGGAGAGGAGTTCGGCGTTATGAAATTTAGGTATATGTTTATTAAAGGGTAGGATTTCAAGATAGGTTATAATAGAGCTACTCCACCATTTTTTTAATCTATTAGCCCTGATGATATAATAACCAAGGAATGAAATTTTAGAGTCCAGTATATGGGGTTTTAGCCATGTTTCAGTTATGGCAAGAATATCTGGTTTATTATGGGAGATCCAGGCATGGAGTTCTGAAATGTTACTATAGATGCTACAAGAATTTAAGGAAGTAAATTTAAGTGTTTGGGTGAGTTTGAAGTAGGCAGGTTGGATTTTGAAAGCTTAGGTGATGGAGGTGTAGTCCACGTTTTGGAAGGTGATTGGTGGTCTGAGTAGGAAGGGGTGGTCTGAGTAGGAAGGGGTGTTTGGCTTGAGATGAGTTTTGGAAGCTATTGTGGAGTCAGGATGGGAGAAGGAGCTAGGTAAGGCATGCTTAGTACTGGAACAAGTACGCCCTTTCTAGTTATCAGCAAGGAAGAGCTTACAGACACATCTCTCTTTCTCGCTGAAGTGGTGGCCTATGTAGGCTAGCCTTGTAGTATAACTCACATAACAGATGTTTACAAGATGAGAAGTCTGCACAGTTTGATTATACTTTATTGCTCTTCTCCAAATGGCAAAATGCCCTACCTGCAGCACAGAGAAAGCTTCCTTTTCAGGAAGGAAAGAAAGTTTACTGAATTATTTCAGAAATGACAACACTCCTTGGCATGTTTAAGTCACTATGCTTAGGGGAAGTACTGGTCTTCCAATTTTACTATTGTACGTGTTTTGTTGCCATTGTACTATGGGGCTGCCCTTATAAATTTTATATGGGAACTGACTTCTGCCTCATTTCTTCAGCAAAGTGGCTTCTGAATTTTGATAAGGGGATGGTGTTTAGTGTAATACAGCTGTTGCTGGATACAATGCAGTGAATAGGATGGCTAAATCCTGTAAGGAAACACTTTACAGCGCTGATGGGGTGCACCCAACAAGAGTGCAGAAAGTAGGCTTTAGCTATTGAAGTGGCAATTTAAGTTGTATTTTCCTCTTTCCCAGCTATGTTGGCATTTAGGAGCTATGTACTTACCATAACTTGGCAACTGCATTGTCCATTTTCATTCTTCACTGATGGGTTTTGGATCAGACATCAGATGCTATTCAGCCGCATTTCCAAGACATATGGATCAGAGTCTAGAGAACCTCCCTCTCCCCATAATGCAATGCACATTCCTTAACTTGTCAGATTGAATTTGATGCCCTATTGCCCAAGAATTATTGAAACAAAACATGTAAGAGGTTTGGAGCCCAAACCTAGAACCTATGGGTTCCAAATTACCGTAGGTAACTTCTCAAAGAGACAAAACCGGGGGATGGCTGGGAGTTAAAGTGAGGAAGAATGAAAATGGACAACACAGATGTCAAGCTATGGTAAGCACATAACTCCTAAATCGGATGTTGCCCTTTTCATTCTTCCTCACTGATGGGTCAGAGTACCCAGCTGCGCAACTCTTGGGTGGCCCTCAAGGAAGGATATGCCAGAGCACTGTCAAGCCAAAAGATGTCCTGCTTCTGGTGATAATGTCCAATTTGTAGTGTGAGACAAAAGTATGAGTCTGACCAAGTGGCTGCAGCACAGGTTTCATCAATTGATGCTCTAGAAGAAAAAAGCAGAAAAGTAGCCATAGATATGGCAGAGTGGGCTTTTGGAGGTTGAGGTATTTTAATAGCCTTTTGGAAGAAAATGAGAGCAATACAACCTGTAACTCATTTAACCAAGGTAATATTGGAAACTGCTTGAACTAAGGGATTTGGTGAGAAGGAAATGAACTGGACATACTGTGCTTCTTTGTTCTGTGAAGGGAGAAATGTAATTGTCTATGAACATCAAGGAGGTACAACATGTATTCGCCTTTATTAGAAAAATTGAGAAAGAAGACAGGCAAATGAATTGACTGATTAATGTTTGATTCTGTGGCTACCTTAGGCATAAAGGAAGAGTTGGTTCATAGGGATACCCCTTGTCTTTGTAGAAAATTATGTAAGAAGGTTTGGCTGATAATGCTTGAAGTTTGGACACACTGTTAGCTGAAGTAATGACTACTAGAAAGACTGTTTTCCAAGAAAGATATTTCATGTCACAACTGTCTGCTGGTTAAGAGGGTTTTTGCATAAGGCGCTGAACAACAACAGTAAGATCCCAAGGGGGAGAGGGATCTTTTACTGGGGGGTCCAAGAAGAAAGATCCCCTCATAAACGTTTTACATAACCTAGAAGATGAAAGAGAGGAAGATCACCTTCCAGTATTAAAGTTGGATATGGTGGCCATCTGAAGTTTTATGGTAGAAAAACGATCCTGCTTTAAAAAAAAGAGTGCTAAGAAAGAGAAGGATGTCTTTGGCAGGAGCTGAAAAAGGGTCACAATTCTCCCCTTTGAGGGCCATATGAAAAACCTGCTCAATTTGCTGTTGTAGACCTTTTTAGTGGAGGCCTTTTGGGAAGCCAAAATTATGTCACGGACTGAAAAGGCAAGCCTGGACCTTTTTATTATCACTGGATGTGGAGTAAAGTACAGTTGTGTACACTTACCATAAATGTACATGTTCAAGTGTATTCACTGTTGCAGTCATTACATTTGGGTAATCTGGTGGCAGGTTGCCCTCAGTCGGCCTGAATAACAAAGTCTTGGGTCCTGCGTCGGTTGCTGTCTCTTCTTCCATGACGCCAGGTCATCAGGGGTATACAACATGCAGCCGACGCCATTTTATGAAGTCATTCTTGCCCCAGATGTCAGGTGCCCCGCAAATGGGGAGCAAAAATATATATATAAATATATAAACAGCAATATATATATAAATGCACTTTTAGCAACATAAACTTTACCTTCATCTAAAAGCAAATACACCACAAAGGCTTTAGAGTACAGTGAAGGAAAGAGAAGTAATAGAAAAGGGGGGTGGAGGGTGGGTAACCCGGACTGCAACAGTGAATACGCTCGAACATCTATATTTATGGTAAGTGTACACAAATGTACTATGTTCTTCGTGTTTCAATGTTGCAGTCATTACATTTGGGTAGAATCCCAAAGCTATGGATGGGAAGATGGAACTAAATAGCATTAGGAGTGGCTATAAGGCCCTGCAGAAGTGCAGGGGCAAAGCCTACATTGGATTTAGAGAAAAGAGGCAGATGATAATGCTTTGTGAAGGTATGAAAAGAGCTCCAAGTAACAGCTTCTAGAATGTCTTTGGTTGGAACTCCTCTGAGAAAGGCTGCTGAGGTAGATGCAGCCCTGGTGGAAAGTAACCTGATTCCCTTGGACACAGGTTTACCATGATGTAAGTAGCAGAAACAAATGCAGTGGCTTATCCACTTAGAAATAGTCTGCTTTGATATAGCCTTCCCCTCTGATCCTGAAGCAAATGCCACCAGTAGTTACTCAGATTTTCTTAGAGATTTGGTCCTGTTTAAGTAGAATCTTAGTTGTCTGTGTACATCCAATGAATGCAGAATCCGCTCCCCCTTGTTCTGCGGATTTGGGTAAAATGTTGGCAGGTGAATAGTTTGGTTAAGAGCCACACTGGATACCACCTTAGGCATAAAGGAAGGATTGGGTCTGAGGGACACCCTGTCCGGGTAAAATGTAATAAAAGGCTCCACAGTCATGAGAGCCTGTAGTTCTGAAACCCTTTTTGCTGAAGTGATTGCCAAAAGAAAAGCTGTTTTCCAAGATAAAAAAACTTTATATCCACAGTAGCTGCTGATTCAAAAGGAGGCAGGGTGAGTTTTTCCAGCACAGAATGCAAGAGTTGTTGATCTTCTGGGAGGCCTTAAATTTTTGGCCCCTCTAAGACACTGTTTTAGCAGAGGATGAGAAAGATGGAAGGCTCCGTGTTGTAATGAGCTGAGATGGCAGAGGCATAGATTTTTATTGAAGAAAATGATAGGCCCTTGTCAAGCATCTCAGTCAAGTATTGCAAAATCTGAGGGATATTTGGTTTTGCTGCATCCATTCCTTGTGCTTGGTTCCAAGCACAGAATCTCTTCCATTTATCAGCATAAGATTTTCTAGTACTACGCCTTCTGGCTTCCAAAATGACATCCATCACAGATTTACTGAGAGGTGTTGTTTGAACAGTTACATGATCAGCCATGCTGCAAGGTTCAGAGTTTGGAGCGGAGTGTGCAGAATCTGATTGTTCTGCTGAGACAGTAGATGAGTTATTTGAGGCAAGTATCAAGGAGGGAGTTGAGACATATTCCTTAGGATTGGGTGCCAGTGCTGACGAGGCCAGTCCGGAGCAATTAGGATCATTTTTGTTTTTTCCTGTCTGACTTTTAGTAAGACCTTGGAGAGAAAAGGCAGATGGGGAAAGGCATAGACTGATAGGTTTTTTGAACTGAAGGATAAGGCATCCACTTTCCATGCTTGTCTGTGATAAGTCCTTGTGCAGAATTTGTCCAGTTGATAGATCTATTTGCCTCTCCCCAAAACTATGTCTGGGCCCCCCCATTTCTGTGTTACCATGCTGAAGATTTGTGGATCCAGTTTCCACTCGTGCGGGTTCATAAGATTTCTGCTTAGGTCGTCTGCCAGAGTATTTTGTTTTCCTGGCAGGAATTGAGCTTGAAGATGTACTTGGTAAGTCATGGCTGTGTTCCACAATGACATGGCTAGTCTGCAAAGGGGGTAGGAATGTGTACCCCCCCTGCTTGTTTATGTACCACATAACCGTGGTGCTGTCCGTCTTTATCAGTAGTTGTCCTGGATGAAGTAAGTCCTTGAAGGCTGTCATGGCATTCTGAACAGCTAGCATCTCTTTCTGATTGATATGCAAATGCATTTGTTTTGGGCTCCATGTGCCCCGAATGCATCTCCCTCCCAGATGGGCGCCCCAAGCAGTCTGATGCGTCTGTAGTTTGGGTGGCAGGGGGAAAAGAGTGCATTCTTTTCAATCTTACCTTTAAGCATCCCTGTTACTAGCACTTTCTCTAATACCTAAAAAGATCATCTCTACTTGACTCCAAGTAGACTTTTCTCTATCTGTTAAACCTAGCACTTGCTCCTACAGTACTACTTATTACCTTGATACGGCACTCTTATAGATAGCACCCCAAAAAGGCAAACCCCCATTTCTCGGTCACCCACATCCCCCGGAATCTCTTTTAAAGTTTTTTGTCTAGTCCTTCTAGCATGTCGAGGGATCAGTTGCTAGTGTCCTCTCCTGCTCAGCTGGTGAACCTGGGAATATTGAGGCAATGTTACAATTGCCTCATGTACACAGACAACCCTCTCCTCCTCCCACAAAACACAAATACATGCGAGAGATGCAACTATACGGCCAAACTGGAGGCTGAGCTCTCTCAACATAGGACTGGCAAGACCAGTCAGGAGGAGAAGGTTACCACACACACTATAGACCCAGTCTCACATAGTACCATCACAACCTCAAATCATACACATAAACACACAAAGACATACTCGGCTCTGATCAAAAATCTACCAAAACAGCAGAGGCCACCAAAGCAGACACCCAAACAACCACCACCTCAGAACACAACACCTGCAACACATAGACCTCACAGTCAGAGTGTCAAACAGTCACAGCCCTTAAGGCCAAACACAATGCCAGACACACTAGTCATTGGTGACTCCATAGTCAGACACACTGACGCCCCGCCACCAGACTGAGTAAGGAGAAGGTCACAGTAAGCTGCCTGTCGGGCGCTAGAATCCGCCACATAACGCAAGCACTCAGGTCTCTCAACAGCAGGTACAAATACGACTCAGTCATTGTCCACGCTGGTGTAAACGACCTGAGACGTACCTCCTTGGACTACATGAAAAGAGACATTGAGGAGCTCTCTGATTATGTAGCCCAGGCAGGTATGACCCTGACCTTGAGCAGTATCCTACCTTCACCAAGAATGATGCCACAATACAGAGATAAGATGATCAGCTTTAACAATTGGCTTAAACTCTGGTGTCATTCAAAGGGGATCCAATGTCCGTCTGCCTGGGATGACATGCTGGACAAGCCACGCTGCTTCGCAAGGGACGGCTTGCACCTGTCACCCCTGGGATTCCGGATATTGGCAAAGGCTCTTGCCACCCCATAGTGCCTTTTTTAGGCAAGGCTCAAATTCTAAACCTACCACCCTAGAACACAAAAAAGGAAAAAAACTAAGGGTAATGCTGCTCAATGCCATAAGTCTAAATCTCAAAATGCACGCACTCGAGGCCCTTCTCAGTATGGAGAACATCGATGTCTGTGCAGTGACAGAAACCTGGTTCAAGGCTCCTGAGAGCACCCCAGCACTATCAGGTTTTACCTCTTATCATGCGTTCCGCCCCAAAATCCGGACAATACCAAGAAAGGAGGGGGGGTATCCATATTCATCAAAGACACCCACACCTCAAGACTGGTAGCAACGCACGATGCATCGGAGACCATCCAGGTGCAATTAACCATAGGCAAGACTGCTCTGCAAATTGTAGCATGTTACAGGTCACCCTCACAAACTCAGGAACCTCACATGGCCTTCCTGAAAACACTAGAGGATAAATGTATCACCAAACACCATCATACTAGGTGACTTCAATTACCCTAATATAGACTGGGAACACTACTCAAGCCCAAACACCCTAGCCCAAAAGTTCCTGGAATTCATAAACTCAAATGCCATGGAACAACTAGTCACCATCCCCACAACAGGAGAAAACATACTTGATCTCATCATCACGAACATGGGAGCACAATGTTCAACACCGAAGTATACCCCTCACTGGTGAGATCAGATCACAAACTAATCTCACTGGAGGTCCTCATCCCACCCCACCTGAAATAAAAAGACCACAGTAAAGAACTTCTCGAAAGCCAACTTCACACTTCTAAAGACTAGTGTGGTCTCCTTTAAGGCCCCGAGCCGGGGAAAACAGTACTCAAGCCGCTGAATCACTTACAAATGCCTTCTACCAGCACCTGCAGGACTGCATGGATAAGGCAATCCCAAGCAAAACAAAGACTCTTTGTACCAAAGGCAAGCGTCCAGTCTGGTGGACCCCAGCCATAAACAAACTCTACAACAAAAGGAGGAAGCTACTACAAGATAGAGCAAAATCCTTAAAAGGTAAGACACCCTTGATCACTATAAGTAAAAAACTAAGAGCTCTCATAAAACCATCCAAAGCAAATTTTGAGAGAAAAATAGCTAAAGACTCAAAAGACAATCATAAGGCCTTCTTTAGCTATGTTAGAAACCTGGGAGGAAACTCCCAGATATGCTCAGAACTAGTTCAAAATGATGTGAAGATTACTGATCCTACAGACATTGCCAACATACTGGCTGACAGGTTCAGTGCAAACTTCTCCCCCCCCAAAAGGAGAGATATCTACACCAAGCGATTGCAGCCCCCCAAACATCTCCAACGCCCAAGTGAGAACTGCTCTCTCCAAAGCAAAAACACAGCATCCATGGGACCTGATGGTGTCCCCGGCTGTGTGCTCCACGAACTCAACGAGGAATTAAACCCACAGCTAGGACAGCTGTTTAATCATAGTCTTACCTCTGGATACGCACTCCAGGAGTGGCGCACTGCAACTGTGGTCCCACTTCACAAAGGCGGTGCCTCCACCGACCCTGGAAATTACCGGCCCATTAGCTTGACAAGCCTTATCTGCAAAGCCATGGAGAGGATCATAATGGACCTCATAAATAAAGACATAGGGAATTTGCAGACTTTGGATCCATCCCAGTTTGGCTTTGTCAAAGGCAGATCATGCCTTCTAAACTTGGTTGACTTTTTCGAAACAGTCACCAAAGCCATTGATGAGGGAAAGGCAGTCCATACAGCCTACCTCGATCTGGCGAAGGCCTTCGATACAATACCCCAACTCGGGTATCATTGAAAAACTCATCAGCTTAAATGTTAACCCATACATCACAAGATGGGTTGCAAACTGGCTGAGTGACAGAACCCACAGGGTCAGAGTTGCTGGCGCCATGTCAGACTCAAAGCCTGTCACAAGTGGTGTACCACAGGGCTCAGTCCTGGGCCCACTCTTGTTTGGCATCTACTTTTCCGAAGTACAAGCAAACACAGGAGGGTTACGGCTGACAAAGTTTGCAGATGACTGCAAACTGGGCGCCATAGTAGAAAACACATCTCACAGAAATGGATAACTGGTGCCAGAGCCATGGCCTAAAGTTAAATGCCAAAAAATGCATAGTCATACCCTTCGGGAAAAACAAGGTTACCCCTAGCTAGCAAATAGGTGGCAATCCACTGAGCACAGAAGAAGTTATCAGGGACCTGGGGACCCAGGTTGATAGTGGTCTGTCATTCGACACCCATGTAGCTAAAGTAGTTAGGAAGACCTTCTACATTGCCCACCTTATCATGAAGGGATTCTCATCTAGATCAAGGGAGGTCATAGTCTCCCTATACTCATCACTCATCAGACCAATGATTGAGTACAATGCCCCATTCGAATGTATCTGACCCGACACTTGCAGCAGCTGGAGAGGCCACAAAGTTCCTCACCAAAAGATAAAGGGTCTCAAACATCTGTCCTATGCTGCCCGACTGAAAGAACTCCAGCTCTATTCAGTCGCCACCGCTTGCTCAGAGGTGACCTTTGCCTAACATACAAGGCCATGTCAAACCCAGATTTGATGAATATGCTTCACCTCAAAAATCTAGATCCGTCAGAGCCACAAGGGCGGAGACTTAAACCTCGACACGGCTATTAATAGGACGTGCTGGAGGGATAGATTCATCACCCAAAGACTCCCTATGCTGTGGAATAAAATCCCGGTATATGTGAGGCAGAGCACCTCGCTGGCCTTGTTCAAGAGAAATCTTGACCAATGGATGGGAGATCGCAGATATACCCCAGGGATTACCTCAGTGTCACTGCTCAACAGAGGCACAGCAAAATAATGGGTATAGTTCCCCATACTAAAGGGGTGGCGTAAGCCACAAAACTATGGGCTAGGCTTGTAAATGCCCTCGGGCAGATAGCCTAGTATGAACCTATGAACCTATGAACCTATAGAGTGAATGACAGTCCCTTGTTTTGGTGACATGTCCCTGCCCACCAAAGAAACTCCTGTTGTAGGCAGGGAATGAGAGGAATCGTTTCCAGACTGTGACAATGTTGACTCCATAAACTTCTTAGGTATCACTGAAGTTTCCTTACATGCAGTCTTGCATGCGGAATTAGTAGAATGCAGGATGCCATGAACCCCAAAGCCTGCAGAATTTGTGTTGCAGATAACTGGGTTTTTGTTGCCATCTGTTTGAAATATAAAGTCAGTTGCCTTTGTTTGCCTGGCGTAAGATAAGCCATCTGGGCAGTTGTATTCAAGCTTGCACCCAGGAATGTAATTTTTTGAGAGGGTACCAGTTGTGATTTCTTTTCGTTTATTACGTACCCTAGGCATGTTAGAAGCCTTTTCACAAACGCCAGATGTTGAAGAAGAATGCCCTTGTTCTCTGCTTGAATGAGACAGTCGTCCAAGTAAGGATAAATTTGTATGCTTCTTTGTCTGCAAAATGCAATTACTGGTGCCAGGCACTTTGTAAAGACCCTGGGTACAGTAGATAAGCCAAACGGCAGTGCAGAGAATTGGTAATCCATAGAACCTGCCTTGAAGCGGAGGTATCTTCTGCACGATTCCCTTATTGGAATATGCAGGTGTGCCTCTTTTAAGTCTAGAGTCACTAGCCAAGCGTTCCTGCCCAGCATAGGCAATAGCTGTTGTAAAGTCAGCATTATGAATTTTGGAATGTCCAGAAACGTGTTCAAAATCGATAAGTCCAGTATTGGACGCCAGGCATTGTCTTTTCTGGGTACCAGGAACAGTCTTGAATAAAAACCTTGTCCTTTTTCCTGTTCTGGTACTGGTTGAATAGCCCTCATATCCATGAGGGACGTCACTTGTTTCTGGGCCTCTGCCCATTGATTTTGTGGCAGATCTGGCCAACAGTTTGGAATTGGCAAAGCATGGAAATGAAATCTGTACCCCTGGGATACTATGTTTGATACCCACTTGTCCTGGGTAATTAACTGCCAATTTTGAGCATGAAGTGCTAATTTTCCCCCCAAGGGGGCTGCCAAATGATAAGTGCTTGGTGATGGAACAGGGAAAGTCATTGAGGCTGCTTACAGTAGGATTGTGCTATGTTTCCTCCAGATTTGGAAGTGGAGGCACCCCATTGCTTTGACCTGTAAGAACCCTGTGACTGGTATCTAGAGCCTTTTGAGCACTTGGATTTGCCTTGAGAGGCTCTGTTGGACACAGGAAAGGACCAATTTTTAGTAGGCCAGTGCCTGCTGAATCTGGGTGGCTGCACTTGTAAGAAATATTTTACAGTTTGCATAGATTTAGCTTTGTCTTCCATTTTCTTTAAAACCTCTTCTGCCTTATTACCAAACAGACTATCATGCTGTAAAGGGGCATCCAACAATTTAGCTTTAACATGATCAGGCAGAGATTGCTCCTTGAGCCAGGCATGGCTTCTAATCACAGATCCAGTAACTGCGGCCCTGCAAGATGCCTCCAAGGAATCAAAACCACATTGCAAAGTATGCATTCCAACCTGTTCTGCTGTATGCAATAATTCCTGTAATTCTTTATTTTCCACACAATCATAAATCAGCATAATTTTCTGTTTCAGTAAGCCCATAACATCCTGTTGATATTTAAGCATATGAAACCGGCAGTTTAAGGCTCTAATTGCCAAGATTGCAGACGTATAAACCTTTTTTCCCCATCTATCCAGCGCCCTGGAATCTCTATCAGAGGGGGTAGGATTTTTGGCTGTAGAGGCCTTTACACATTTGAGACCTTGTGATATAGTTTCAGGATCAGCAGCAGGATTTTTGAATATAAATTTGTGGGAGTCAGGAACCCTGTAATATCTGCCTGGCTTACTAGGAGCTGGAGGTAGGGAATCAGGAGCCATGCTTGATTCCGAAAACACATCATCAATGTCCAATACAGGAGGTATAGCCAAAGGCCTTTGCTGAGGAAGAAGGAAATCCCTAAGTCTCTTTTTTTGATTCAGTGAAATCCTGACTCTCCCAATGAAAATGTTCCTTTAAAGTATGCAAGGGTTCTCCAAAAGAATAATCCTCAGGAGGAGATGCAGATGGGATGGATTCCTCTACATCTGAATCCTCATAGGGTGGTAGAGAAAATTCCTGATCAGAAGAGGAATCAGAAGAAATGGAAACCTGATCTGAAGATTCATAATTAGTGTCTTGCCTAGGCCTCTTAGTGGGGGGTGGGGGGGGGGGGTTGGAACCCCTGACCAAGGCAATTAAGTCCTCAGCCATTTTGATCATCTGCTTTTTAGGCATAGGGGCCTGAGCATGTGGCTCATGCGCCATTTTTTTTAGACTTAGATGATGTTTTTGATCCTGCTTTTGAAGCTGGCATCTGTTTTATATAAAAATGTTGAGGCCTGAAAACACTCTTAGAAGCCTGCTCAGTGGCTCCGGACCCATCCAAAGGAGAGACATCCACGGTTTCAATACTCTTGAGAATCTCGCTGCATGCCGGACTCTGCATGGGTCTTGGTAGAGGCCTGCGACTCAAAAGTAGCGGGTATCAGGGGCTGCGAAAGGGCCTCACTGAGAACCGGCAAACCGGCGACTGGCTTAGGATAAAGCTTAGTCGTTGGTTTTGGACCTCGACGGTCTGTCTCTGTCTTTTTCTTTGCGTTTTTTGTGAACTCCGGTAGTCTGATTGCTAACCAATGACATTTCAGGGTAATTAAATCTGGATTCAAAATATTTTGAAGCAAAAATATACCGACGCTTAACAGTGCATTGGTTAAATCTAGCACAAAACCGACAGCAAGGCACATTATGATCTGGGCCTAAATACAGTACAAATGAAAATCCTTATGAGGTATTTGCTTCCCACAAGTAATGCAATTATTAACTTTTACTGACATCGGTAAGAAGCAAGAAAAAGTTTCCCCAACGGGGTATTTAGCTTTAGTTGAAGACTTCGGTTCTGAAACTCGAATGCGAAAATTTCAGGAGTCGGACGACCGGCACTTGCGAACTGCTTCTGCTTCGGGCACCGCAAGGCACGAAAGACTGAATAAAATGGCATTGGCTGCATGTTTTATACCCCTGACGTCATGGAAGAAGAGACAGCAACCGACGCAGGGTCCAAGACTTTGTTATTCAGGCCGACTGAGGGCAACCTGCCAGCAGATTACCAAAATGTAATGACTAACAGTGAAACACGAAGAACATCCATGCGATCAATTTAAGGGAATGGAAACTGGGGTGCTGCTGTTCAGACAGATGAGACAGGCGGTCTTGATTAAGTTCCAATATCCATGGAGAATGTTTTAGATAAGACCATAGAAAGGGGAACCATAATTGATGAGGCTAGAGGGGGGCAAATGAGGATTATTGAGCTCTTCAACCTGCTGGCTTTCTGTAGGTACTTTGGGAACAATGGGAGAGGGGAATAAGCATAAAGGAGACCCGGAGGTCAATTGTGGACCAGAAGGTCACTGAGTGGCTCCTCCCGAGGGGGGATCAGTTGTTGAGGGGCGAGGCAAACAGGTTGCAGCAAGGCTGGCCCTAACAGCTGAAAATCCTGTTTGTGACTGACTGATTGAGGGACCAGTCGTGAGGAATCAGAATGGACCTGCTGAGTCTGTCTGCCAGCATGCTAGTTTTCCCCAGAATGTGCACTGCAAGTAGAAAGCAGCTTGAAGAGATCACCCATTCTCAGACTCTCATGGCCTCTTTGCATAACTGATGGGATTGGGTTCCTCCTTGTTTGTTGATGCATCAGACTACTGGCATGTTGTCCGTGTGTAAGACAATAGTCTCCAGAGGGAGAATGTCTTGAAAGGTTGCAATGTTAGGAGGACTGCTCTCATTTAGAGGACATTTATATGCAGCTTGGTCTTGGAGGGGGATAACGTGCCTCGGACCATCTTTCCCATGTAATGCCCCACCCCCACCCCAATAGGGAAGAGTCTGTGATCACTGTGGCTATGAGGGGGGGGGCTGCTCAGTGTCAGGCCGTTTGACTGTATCCACCACTTTAGATGTTGTCTGCAAACTGAAGTCAGCTTGACGGGGACAGAGGTTGGTAAAGAATGGCCCATTGAACCGCCAGGGTCCATTGTAGAACTCGCATGAAAAACCTTGCTAAGGGAACTAGAATGATAGTAGCTGATATAGACTCCAGTGCTCAGAGCACTAACCTTGCTGAGGGAGCAGGGAGATCAGGTAAATCCTGAACTTGTCACATCAGAGATTTTACGCAATGTAGTGGTAGTGAAGCTACTTGAGTTACAGTGTTTAGTTGCATTCCTATAAATTCTAGGTCCTGTACAGGAGTCAGGTTTGATTTTGCAAAATTTATCATGATACCAAGGGTTTTCAAGCACCAAAATAAATAATCCTTGGCCTGGATCAGTTGATGTCTTGCTGGGGCAGTAAAGAGCCAATCATAGAGATAGGTAAACACCCGGAATACTTTTAGCCTCAGGTGAGCTGCTAAGACTGCCATACATTTAGTAAACATACGAGGGGGGGGGGGTGCTGAGTCCAAAGGGCAGTACTCTGAATTGGGAGTGATTGGCTCCCAACTGAAAGTGCAAGTGTTTCCTGTAGCTCATGTTCATTTTGAAATGATAGTACACATCCTGGAGATCTATAGAGCACATCCAATTGCCCTTGTGTATAACTGGCAGAATGGACTGGACAGTTACCATCTGGAAACTTTGACTTCTTGACATACTGATGTAAGTTGCTGAGATCCAGAACTGATCTTGGGTACCCTGTTTTCTCTGGGACCAAAAAGAAGCAAGAATAAGTTCTGAATCGCACCCAAGCATTGTTTGTTATACCTGTCCAGGCATCTAGGTGCTGGGATAGACAACCCCTTATCGCCTCCAGAGATGGTTAGACAGTACTTCAGGAGCTCTGATAAGACTTATTAGGAAAAGATTCCCCAAAGCCCTGATTTTGCAGACCCTCCCTGCCTCTGGGGTGGCACCTATCATAAAATATCCTGCTCTGCCACTTGGGGAAGCATCTCCACACAGGTCTTGGACAAAGGTCCCTGAGACTTCCTGAACCAACTTTTCTTCCCTCCTCACTGGTTCCTAGAAAAGGACTTCTGAGGGGTGGAAAACTTGATCATGAAGGTAGCAGAGGTATAAGCATACTCTCCATATCTGTCCAATGACCTGGACTCCTTATCTGGTGGATGGACAGTAGAGCTTTGCTTGGCTAGGTCCATTTTTGTGGCTGCTGACGCAATAATGGCATATACCAGAATGCACTTACTCCAATGTAAATGGTCAGAGGGTGGACTAAGGAACCTATCAGGATGCTTAAGTATAGGTTCAACTGCGTTCAGTTCCTTCCAAGCCTTGCAGGAAACCAAATCAATAAGTTCGCCTTGGGGGGAGGGGGTCACCTAAGACGTAGACGGGCCTGTCCTGAAAACCTCCAGGAACACAGATTCTTCAGAAAAAGTGGGTTGGGAGGACCAGCCACCTTCCTGTTTAAGGACTTCTAGGAGACATCGTCAGGTGGTGATCAAAAAGACCCTTCTCGAGAGACTCCAAAGGGGAGTCTATGTGCCCCCCTTGCACTTTTTCTTTAGAGGGACCTCCTCATGGGATGTTTGGGGGAGTTATCAGAAGAATGGGGGATTTCCTGAAGGGAAATGGTCTGGAGGCTCCTCGGGGGTAGGCTGACCTATGGCAGGAGTGATGGACTCAATGCTTACACCCAATGAAGGACGGGGGAGGATCCAAGACATGAGTGGTTCTCTGATCCTAAAGAAGGCCTTCTCTGCAACCCTGATAGCAACAGGCCAAGGGAGACCTCCCGCTCCCCCTCGGAGACAAAGCAGCCAAGGGAGAGAGAGCAGAGCCAACTCCAGATCACGGGCCTCCAGGTAGAGCTGGACCAGAGTTATCGACAGCCGGGGCACCAAGAGGAAGGAACACAGCCAACAGAGTCAGACAGACACCAACCACCCCAGAACTCGGCAGAGACTCCTCGGATCTGAGACCTACTCTGATCCGACAAAAAAGTAACAGGGCTAGTCAGAGACATAGTTCGAGTCGAGGAAGGTACTTTCCTCAGATCCAGTGGTGACTCTCACAGGTATCCAGGATACTGAGGTTCTGAAACTGTGGGTCAGATCGGAGAAGGAGTCTGTATCGAATGTGATGGAGCACTCACTAATCCAAGATGGGATGGAGTTGTGAAGACCTCCATCTGGATCTGAGCCCAGAGGAACTTCTGCATCATCTTGTCCACATCAGCCTTTGTCAAGCTTCGAGAAGACGTAGAAAGGGAAGCAGGTCTGGATTTAGTTGAAGTCTGCAAAATTTTGGAAGGGGGAGCTGGAGACATTGGTTTCAGAAGATCCACTGGTGTACGGCTCCTAACAGCCGGATCTGATGTCTTCAAATCCGAGGTGGAAGTACTTAGGGTAGGAGAACCTGAAATGACAATGGAACCTATTGGAGCTAAAGAGGTCATAGCATCCGAGGATGAATTAGCTTTGCTCGGATCCGAAGCAGTCAGATCCAATATTTTTTTATCTTTTCTCATATGGCTCCAACGAAATCCTTGGGGAAGCAGAGAGTGCTCATCTTTTTAAATCCTTGGAGCTGACATGCTTAGAGAGGGTTTGAGCCCCAGAAGAAGGTGACAACACAAGTAAGAAGGCCTTTCAATATGAGTTTGTTGCATCTGTCCAAGAAGACCCTTGGATAAGGCATACACACCTCGCACTCAACATTCAACTGCCATGGTCTTAAACAATAGATGTACTTCTCGTGGTCATCTGAATTAGAGATTTTATGGCCACAAGAAGTGCATCTCTTGAAGCCTGTAGGTTTATCGGCCATTATTTAGTCTAACACACACACACACACACAGACACACACACACAGACACACACACACAGACACACACACACAGACACACACACACAGACACACACACACACACACACACACACACACACACACACACACACACACACACAAAACCACCCAAAAACAGCAACTGCTGTATCTCTAAAGAAATATAACTAATAATGATAATAATAAGCAAAGGTGATAAGCAAATATTATAAGCAAACTTTTTTTTTTACATTAAACTAAAAAGCAGGTGCTGATGGCACTTGCAAAAAGGAGGAAAAGGGGAAAAAAGGCAGCAGTCACCAAGTCACTAACTCCTGCAAAAAGCTACAGATGGAAGGAGGATGAGAGAAAAAAAGGTGACAAACCAGATAAGCTTTTTTTAAAGAAAAACATAGCTCTACACGAGCTTTTGAAATTTCCACTAGAGACTCAAGACTCTGCATCTGGAGGCACAGGTGGCAAATGAGATCTGAGGAGTTAGGAAAGGTATGTTGCATTATGGGAAGAGGGAGGAGCTTGAGACTCGGATCCATTAGTCTTGGAAATGCGGGTGAATTGGATCCGATGTCAGATCAGAAACCCAGCAGTGAGGAAAAATTAAAAGAACAACATTAGATCTGGTAGTTACTGATCAATATGTCCATTTGACTGTTAGAATCTATTTGTGAAGAGTAGTGCATTAAGCTTACAACAGCTTAGCTTTAGAGGAGTTTACTTGTTCCGAGTGTTTGGAAAGGGGATTATGATACAAGTACAGCATTAACTTTTTTTTCTTTCACTCAATAAGGTTGAGTATTTTCTCCAGGGATGTGTAAAAAAAAATCAGGAAATCTTGCTCTTACTTGGGCGTCCAGTTCATGGAGATTAAAAAATCCATGATTTCAAATATTTTGCAGTATCCATGACTGTGAAAGCTCAGGATTTTTTTTCTACAGGTGTTTTACTTCCTCACCTTCTGACCAACACTCCCCCCTCCAAAGAGGCTCAGTCCATTCATTACCCATCAGTAACAATTTGGCCAAAGACAACAGCAGGAGCCAAATGGAGTAAGCCATCATCTAGGCAATCATGAATGTTGCCTGACTCCAGCTGTTTGTAGGACCATTAACCTTCATTTCAGCCAAATGCACACAAAATGGCTTTTCAATCCCATGGTAGAGGCCAGCTTAACTGGCAGCCTGACAGCTCACAGAAGACAGCTGGTATCACCACTGCATCCTGCCCTGAGTACAGCTTACTGCACATTAAATGGATCAACACTCACCTACTGCTGCCACTCCCAAAAGCAGTCTGAAGGGTTACAAATAATCCCACATTAATAACAACAACAAGGCAACGCATTAAGATCAGACCTTAACCCCTACTGTAGGTGGTTGATGTTAATGATCACATTACTGCAGATATACCATGCATTCCTTACATACTTGCGTGCTGCTATACATATGTTAGCATGATTTCAGGAGTTGTGTAGCCAAGATACTCTACTAAGGTGCATAATCTGAGCTATGTAGGACATAATTTATTCCAGATAGGTAAATCTTTGTAGGGACCAGCCCACCAGCTTATCACACTAGTCAAACAGTCCTGAATGAACAGATGGAAGCATAGATACTTCAAAACATATGCAGGTTGGTAGCCTTTTATGCAAAGTTAAACAAGTTCTAGGAGTAGCTTGCCTACAAGTTGGAGCACTTCTCGGACTTAAAATGATGTACAGGACACCAGCCCCTCTACTAAATGAGATACCGACAAAAGCTTTCCACCTGTGGGATACATAACTATAAAACAAATGTGGAAGTCCCCATTTATCCTTAACTTATCACAAATACTAGACTTTCTTTCACTTATTTGCAAGTCAGGATTGGAACATTTCTGCAATACCTGAATGCCTGAAAACATCCAGCAGAATAAGCAAACAACATCCAAAAGGGTGGGCATTATATTTCTCACCTAGAGATGTTGTGAGGTCCAAAGCTATAGGTGAAGGGCCTCTCAACCTCTGGAAGGTCAGTTGATTCCTTGTAATTACCACCCTGGAGGGCATTATTGCATTTAGAAAATGGGTTATCAGTTAAATTGTTTTGTATTTGTTTTAGCAGAAATGTGTGAGTGCACTTTATATATGTATGCTTACATGTATATAACTATACACATCGCACACAGTAAAATAGTTCCTCTACCTAATGTGTCAGAGTTGGTGTAGGATATGCATCACTGCTGGAAGAAACATTATGCATTAAAAATATACCTTATAAAAGTACATGCAAATATTTATCACAAACATAAAAGAGAGAGATGCAGACACGGTTTCTCTCACACACATACAGAAACTTAGATGTATACCGACACACTTATATGCACACAAAGATGCAGAGGCACAGTCTCATAGACACATACACAGACTGGCACACAAAAATGTGCCCAACTATTACACGCAATTTATTAACTGTGTACACCTCAAATGTGATACTTTGATGGAAAGAGAAGACATAAATAAAAGGCAACAATAATATATTTTAGGCCACTGTTCACAGATACCTTCAGTGCAAAGCACTAGAACTCTCCCCACTGCTGGTACACACACACACAGACACACACACACACACACACACACAGATGAATTCACTTTTATACAATTCACGAATCAGATGTCTGTCTGTAATAAAATGAATGATGTAATGCAGAAATAACAGCCACATTAATATACTTTAGCTTACTGTTGGCAGACGGAAGTCCAAGCCATTGCAAAACACTACACCCCCTCACACCCACAGATGTCCTTGCAACTGCTGCGTCAGTTAACCATTACCACCTTCCCCAATCACTACCTACAGCTTTTTAGGAGCCGCTGCTAGTGAGAGGAAAGGTAGGTCTTTGTAACTGCTGCTGTTACATGTGTTAGTTCCATTATTCTTATTTATTTTCCCCCACTTGCTAACTGTGGCTTTTTAACTCATTACATCTGAGTGAAGTGATGCCTCCAGCTACATAGGTTCATAAGTAGGTACTAGGCTATCTCCCCGAAGGCATTTATAAGCCTAGCCAGAATGTGTTGATTTTCGCCACCCCCTTGGATTAGTTCCCTGTGCCTTTGTCCAGCAGAGCCATTAAAGTGATCCCTGGGGTAAACTTTCTGTTTCCCATCCACTCGTCAAAGTTTCTCTTGAAGAGGGTTAGCGAGGATCTCTGCCTAATGTAGACTGGAATCTTGTTCCAAAGCATGAGAAGTCTCTGGGACAGGAATCTATCCCTCCAGCACATCTTATTTATTGTTGTGGTGAGGTTTAGATCCCTGGAGTGTGTGGCTCGAGGGGATATGGTTTTCTTTAGGTGGAGCATGTCCATCAATTCTGGGTTGGACATCGCCTTGTATGTGAGGCAGAGATCACCTATGAGTAGGCGGTATGCAACCGAGTACAGCTGGAGTTTCTTCAGTCGAGCTGCATAGGGCATCTGCTTGAGGCCAGTGATCCTCTTGGTGAGGTACTTCTGTGGTCTTTCCAGTTGTTGCAGGTGTCTTGTAAGGTACATCCCAAGTGGGGCATTGTACTCTATGATGGGTCTGATGAGTGATGCGTAGAGGGGCCCACATCGGCAGGTAACTCTTACTGCTTCTTCATATTTGCATCAATAATTCCAAAACCATGCTATATACAAAGTTTTAAAGGATTTTATCTTAAAGCTTACACAATGGCAAATTCAACTGCATTAATATTTGACCTCTGTCTAGAGCAGGTAAACAGATATTAGCTGTTGTTTTTATGATATAAATTTTTCTAAATATCTCAACATCCAAGTAACACAACAGATCTTCTTAGCCTCATATGACAGCTCTCAGTTAGCTCAATAAAATGCTGCCGACACTGCGTGCATAACTTGAGTGGTTGCTAAGATACAAGTTGTTTACAAAACATTACAAATGTAATACTTATTGTGTTTACTGTGACTTATAAAATTCAGTTTAAGACCTAGAACCTAAAGAATTCTACCACTATAAAAATAGTTTCTACTGAAACGTTTGCCCCTTGTACTTATTTCATAACCCCTCTGGTTCCGGAAATATGAACCTTTGTTTGACATGTGAGGACATAATTTGATTCTGTCAAAAAGCTTCATCTCGGCCCACTGGAAGTTATAGTGTAAACTTCCTGAGCTCCACTGGAGTGAATGTGTTAAGAGCTGGATTTAGTCAGGGACAAAAGTAGTGGCTCCAGTAAATGACTTCATACTCAACTTGCAGATTTTGTGCTGGAATAGGTATATTTTTTTCCATTACTGGACTCTCTGTGTACATTAATTCACAAAGTAGAGGATCAATAGTCCATTGGAGAACACTGATTCTACAAGCCTATTTTCTAAAATTCAAATCATGCACTGGAAAGAGGTTTACTCTCTCCCTAAAATTCTGTTTCTAAATACTTGTGGTACTCTTGTGGCCTGGATCCTGATGTAAGGTCAGGAATGGGAAACTTTATATTAAAGGATCTACTCCTTCACACTCTCACTGTTGAAAACATGGGATGATTTAAGAAACTTTTTTATTAAAGAAGAACGAAACCACTATCTAAGGTCCCTTAAGTCTGGTAAGGCCTCTGAGCCTTACAGGTGTATGAGGGAATGAAATAAAGCTTATGTTTCTGAAAATACTAAATTTTCATGGCAAAGGCTATACGTACACTCCTCTTTCTTCTGGAGATACTCAAAGGGAATCATGATTCTGAAATCAGGCCATAATCCAATGTCCTGTTCAAATTACAGATCCATATCCTTGTAAATGTTGACTATACTGGCTGGACACATTAAGCAGACGTTGAGCTGTTTGATTATCTGGGACTAGGAAGGTTTTACTACTAAAGACATGTGAAGGGTTCTCCCTGTATTTGTGGCAGCACACATTAGAAAGCCTCCTTTAATAACACTTACTGGATAAAAACAACAAAACAGAGCGGATCACAAACTGCAAAACTCCATTTTAATAAAAGTTTAGTGCTTTCGTCAGAACTGTTTCCAACTTCTTCAAAACACCAACACAGAAACTATAATCCCTCATAAAATCATCCAAGGAGAGCTTTGAAAGAAAAATTGCCAAGGACTCCAAAGATAACCACAAGACATTCTTTAGCTATGTCAAGAATCTAAGTGGCAATGCTCAGATCTGCTCGGAGTTAGTGCAGAATGGTACAAAAACACTGAACCGACCGATATCACCAACATCCTGGCAGACAGGTTCAGTGCAAACTTCACCCCCTCTCACCCCCAAAAGGACCCATAACCATACTAGAAGAATGTAGAGCCCCTGAAATCACTGACACTCAGGTTAAAACAGCCCTCTCCAAAGCCAAAAACACAGCATCAATGGGACCTAACGGTGTCCCAGGCTGCTTCCTACATGAGCTCAAAGACGAACTAACCCCTCACCTAAACACACTGTTCAAACTCAGCCTCTCCACAGGTTATATATCTGTAGAGTGGCGCAGAGCAATGATCATTCCGCTCCACAAAGGTGGAGCCACAACAGACCACGGGAACTATCACCCTATAAGCCTGACTAGCTTGGTCTGCAAGGCTATAGAGCGCATCATCATGGAACTCATTAACAGAGACAATGGGAACCCCCAAACACTGAACCCTACCCAGTTCAGCTTTGTTAAGGGCAGATCATGCCTCCTAAACCTGGTGGACTTCTTTGAGACAGTTACCAAGGCTATAGACGAGGGAAAGGTGGTACACACAGCCTACCTAGACCTCGCAAAGGCCTTCAACACCATTCCCCATTCTGGTATTATAGACAAGCTCACCAGCCTGAACATAAACCCCTATGTCACTAGATAGGTTGCCAACTGGCTCACGGACAGAACCCACATGGTAAGAGTTGCGGGAGCTAGGTCTGACTCTAAACCGGTTACAAGTGGCATTGCCCAGGGCTCAGTCCTTCAACCCCTCCTGTTCGGCATATACTTCTCAGAGGTATAGGCAAGCACAGGAGGACTATGGCTGACCAAGTTCGCAGACGACTGCAAACTAGGGGCTATAACTGACTCTCCGGCTGACACAGACATCCTCCAAAAGGGTCAAACTGAGACGGATACCTGGTATCAAAATCATGGCCTCAAGCTAAATGCCAAAAAGTGCATAGTCATCCCCTTTGGAAAAAACAAAGTACCCACAAACTACCACATAGGTGGTAGTCCCATAAATACGGAAGACGTAATAAGGGATCTGGGGACCTAAGTAGACAGTAATCTCTCCTTTGATAATCACATTGCCAAAGTGGTTAGAAAATCCTTCTACGTGGCCCACCTTATCACAAAAGGGTCTGCATCCAGATCAAAAGAGGTCATTGTGCCCTTATACTACTCAGACCCATCAAAGAGTACAATGCCCCATTTGGGATGTTCCTTACAAGATACCTGCAACAGCTGGAAAGACCACAGAAGTACTTCACCAAGAGGATCACTGGCCACAAACAGATGCCCTATGCAGCTCGATTGAAGAAACTCCAGCTGTACGCGGGTGATCTCTGCCTTTCATACAAGGCCATGTCCAACCCAGAATTGATGGACATGCTCCAACTATAGAAAACCTTATCCCCTCGAGCAACACGCTCCAGGGATCTAAACCTCACCACAAAAATAAATAGGACGTGTTGGAGGGATAGATTCCCGTCCCAGAGACTTCCATGCTCTGGAACAAGATTCCAGTCTACATGAGGCAGAGCTCCTCGCTAACACTCTTCAAGAAAAACCTTGACGAGTGGATGGGAAAAGTACAGTTTTGTACCTACCATAAATGTAGATGTCCGAGAGGTATGCATCTGCAGTCCTAACATATGGGTTGTCCTGCCTCAGGCAGCCCTTCGGTCTGCCGGATTCCAAAGTCTGGGTCTGGCCTCGGCTGATGTTGCACTTCACCCGACGTCATAGCTGCTGTGAATTGGGTACAAAGGCATCAGCCGATGCCATTTTCCTCAGTGTTTCTTGCCTCAGATGCCAGGTGCCCTCTAGGAAGGCTAAATTTGGATAAATGCAAAAGATTCCAAATAGTAGAGAGCAAACAAAATAAGCATG
The DNA here is from genome assembly GCF_019279795.1 of Protopterus annectens. Lineage (NCBI taxonomy): Eukaryota > Metazoa > Chordata > Ceratodontiformes > Protopteridae > Protopterus > Protopterus annectens. The sequence goes on from NC_056731.1 coordinate 1,344,589,226, forward strand.
TATATACATATATACAAACAAATACACCATAATAGATTCCCCCAGCTAGCTACAAGATGGGCAAATACCCTAGGAGTACCCCAGAGGGGAAGGAGGGTGGGTTATCCTGACTGCAGATGCATACCTCTCGGACATCTACATTTATGGTAGGTACAAAAAGTACAGTTTTGTACCTACCATAAATGCAGATGTCCGATAGGCATGCATCTGCAGTCCTTACAAATGGGTTGTCCTGTCGTCAGGCAGCCCTTCGGTCGGCCGGATTCCAAAGTCTGGGTCTGGCCACGGCTGGTGTCGCACTTCACCCGACGTCATAGCGGCAGTTCTTCGGGTATACAGGCATCAGCCGATGCCATTTTCCTCAGTGTTTCTTGCCCCAGATGCCAGGTGCCCTCTAGGAAGGCTTAATTTGGATACATGCAAATGGTTCCAAATAGTAGAGAGCAAACAAAAAATAAGCATGTATGTACATATATACAAACAAATACACCATAATAGATTCCCCCAGCTAGCTACAAGATGGGCAAATACCCTAGGAGTACCACAGAGGGGAAGGAGGGTGGGTAATCCTGACTGCAGATGCATGCCTATCGGACATCTACATTTATGGTAGGTACAAAACTGTACTATGTCCTTCAAGGATGCATCTGCAGTCCTTACAAATGGGTAGAATACCATAGCCAAACTGGGGGAGGAGGAGAAATAAGATTATGGTGTAACTAAGATCCCTTGCAAAACAGCAGTGGCAAAACCTGCTCGGGATCTGGAGTATAAAGGTAAATTATAATGCTTGGCAAATGTATGCACGGAGCTCCAAGTAGCAGCCTCTAAAATGTTTTTGGTAGCCACTCCTCGTAGGAAAGCTGTGGTAGTGGCTGTTGCCCTTGTAGAGTGAGGCCTGATGTTTTCTGGAGTTTTCTTCCCATGGTAGGAGTAACAAAATCTAATGCAATTTCCTATCCACTTAGAGATTGTCTGTTTTGAAATTGCTTTTCCTTCCACTCCTGTTGCATATGCTACCAGTAGTTGGTCAGTTTTTCTATTGCTCTTGGTCCTGTCCAGGTAGTAGCGTAGTTGTCTATATACATCCAAGGTATGCAACAGTCTTTCCCCCCTGTTCTGTGGGTTGGGGAAGAATGTAGGTAGATGGATAGCTTGATTTAAAGATACCCTGGAGACCACCTTTGGCATAAAAGTAGGATTTGTTCTCTTGGACACTCTATCTTGATGGAAGATCAGGAAGGGCTGTACTGCCATTAATGCCTGTAGCTCAGATACCCTTCTTGCTGAAGAGATTGCAAGCAGGAAAGCAGTTTTCCATGATAAGTATTGTAAGTCTGCTGTTGCTGCTGTTTCGAAAGGAGGGAGTGTCAACTTTTCTAGCACGAAGTTCAAGTCCCACACTGGCAATGGTGTCTTCCTAGGTGGCTTTACATTTTTAATTCCTCTCAGAAACTGCCTGAGCAGAGGATGTGAGAAGACTGGAGGATCCAAGTTGTATTCTGCTGAAATAGCTGATGCATGAATCTTAATGGAAGAATAGGACAGGCCGTTGTGGAAGAGCTCTGCCAAGTATTCCAAGATGTTGGCTATGTTTACCAGTGACACATTTTCTCCCTTTGTAGTACTCCAAATGTGATATCTTTTCCATTTTGCTGAATAATTTTTTCTTGTTGAGGGTCTGCAAGCCTCCAAGATAATGTCTTTAACCCTTTGGGATAAATTTGGGTCATTTGGTCTTATGCAATGTTCCAGGCAGTCAGTTGCAGTGTTTTCAGGTTTGGATGCAGGGTGTTGTAGTTGTTCTGTGTTAACAGTAAGGGAACTAGAGGTAGAGTCCATATTTGTTCCCGAGACATGCTCCTCAGTAATGGGTACCAATGTTGCCTTGGCCAGTCTGGAGCTATCAGGATGATCCTTGGACGGTCCTCTTTGATTTTCAATAGCACCTTGTGCATCAAAGGAAGTGGTGGGAATGCATATGCTGTCAGGTTTTTCCAACTGAAAGATAGGGAGTCCACTTTCCAAGCAAGTGGGTGGTACGTCCTTGTGCAGAATTTCTTCAGTTGGTGATTGCGTGGGGATGCAAATAAGTCTATTTCTGGTAGCCCCCACTTTCTTGTAATGGTTTTGAAGATGTCCGGATGCAGCATCCATTCGTGGGCATCTGTGGTAGTTCTGCTTAGTATGTCTGCTAGAATGTTTTCTTTTCCTGGCACAAAAATTGCTTGTAACTGGATGTTGAAGCTCAGGGCCACATTCCAGAGGTTCATTGCCATCCGGCATAGAGGGTACGAATGTGTGCCTCCCTGTTTGTTGATGTACCACATAACTGTGGTGTTGTCTGTCCTTATCAACAGTGGACCTTGTTGAAGAAATGGTTTGAATGTCTGAATTGCCAGTTTTACTGCCAGCATTTCCTTTTGATTTATGTGTAGGTGCAGCTGGTCTTCAGTCCATAAGCCTTGTATGCACTTGTCCAGCATGTGCGCCCCCCAACCGAGGTCTGAGGCGTCCGTTGTGATTGTCTGGCTTGGTTGAGTGCTGCGGAAGGGCAGTCCTTTGTTTGATTGACAGGCCTGAGCCCACCATTGGAATTCTTGTTTCAGGCATGGGATTATTGGAATTTGGGTTTCTAGGCTGTGCTTGTGCTGAGACCATAAATTCCTTAGGTACCACTGTAACTTTCTCATATGCAGTCTGGCATGTGGAACCAATATTATGCAGGATGCCATGTAACCCAAGGCTTGCAGGACTTTTCTTGCTGTTAGCTGGTTCTGCTTTGTTAATGCCAAGAAGTAGAGAGGAGTTGCTCCTGTTTTTCTACTGTTAGGAATGCCATTTGTCTTGATGTGTCCAGTTCTGCGCCCAAAAGGTTATCCTTTGGGATGGTATCAGCCTTGACTTTTTTATATTGACTGTGTATCCCAGGGCTTGCAGTAGATAAATGACCCTTTTCAAGTCTTCTGTCAGCTTGTTTTTGTTGTCCGCTTGTAACAGGCAGTCGTCCAGGTAAGGGTAGATTTGGATTCCCTGAAGCCTGCAATGAGCAATTACTGATGCCAGGCATTTCGTGAACACTCTGGGTGCAGTAGATAAGCCAAAGGGCAATGCTGAGAATTGATAATGCTCTGATCCTGCAAGAAATCTGAGGTATCTTCTGCAATTTGGTCGTATGGGGACGTGCAGGTATGCCTCCTTGAGATCTAAAGTTACCAGCCAAGACTCCTTGCCCAGCATGGGAAGAAGCTGCTGTAGGGTCAGCATTTTGAATTTTGGGACAATGAGGAATGTGTTTAAAGCGGTCAGGTCGAGAATAGGCCTCCATTGGGTTTCTTTTCTTGGTACCAGGAAGAGTCTGGAGTAAAATCCCTGTCCTTGCACCATAGATGGTACCTTTTCTACAGCTGTCATGCTTAGTAAGTGAGTTATTTGTTTTAGAGCTTCTGCCTTTTGATTTGGAGGTAGGTTTGGCATTCCTCTCTTCCTTGGTAGAGTATGGAAGTGAAACCTGTAACCTTGGTCTATAGTCTGCAAAATCCACTTGTCTCTTGTGATGTAATGCCAGTTTACTGAAAATAAGGCTAGCTTCCCGCCTAAGGGTGCTTCTAGTTGTTCCCTGGTAGGCGGTGCCAGAGCCAAGTCACTGTGATTGTCCTGTAGTAGTGGTGGTGGCTGTATCTGTGGCTGTACCTCGCTGGTTGTTAGCCTGCCACTGACGTCCCCTGTAGGCACCTCTGGATTGACCTCTGCCTCTTGAGCGCCTATTCCTGCCTCTCTGAGCTCTGGAGGTGTCTGGAAAGGACCAATTTTTGGAGGGCCAATTCCTGCTAAACCTTGGAGGTTGGACCTGTAAAAAAATCTTTCACTGTCTGGACAGATTTTGCCTTCTCTTCCATCTTCTTCAGCACCTGTTGTGCAGGAGAGCCAAACAAATTGATCTTGTCCATGGGAGCATCTAGTAGCTTTGATTTGACATGATCTGGTAAGGCCTGCTCTTTTAACCATGCATGTCTTCTGATCACTGTGCCAGTCATGGCTGATCTAAAGGAAGCTTCCAGTGCATTATAGCCGCATTTTATGGAATGATTACTGACCTGCTGAATGTTATGTACCATTTCCTGAACAGATTTTTTGTCTAATGGTTCATCTGAGGACAGCTTTTTAGTTAACTGGTCTAACATAAATTCTTGATACTGGATCATGTGGAATTGACAGTTCAAGGCCCTAGCTGAAAGAGTAGCTGAAGTGTAAACTTTTTTACCCCATCTCTCTAAGGACCTGGATTCCCTTTCAGAGGGGAGGGGGCTTTTGGCAGAGGTAGCTGCTACAGCCTTAGGTCCCTGGGAGATAGTTTCGGGATCTGCAAAAGGAGCCTTATACAAATGATAATGAGTGTCCGGGACCCTGTAGTACCTTTCAGGCTTAGCAGGGGCCGGAGGAAGAGAATCAGGAGCAGTACAAGCATCATTAAAAGCATCATCCATAACAGTAAGTAATGGAGGAATGGCTAAAGGCCTATGCTGTGGCAAATGCAGGAAGGTTATAAGCCTTTTCCTAGTGTCTGAAAAATCCTGGCCCTACCATTGAAATTGTTCCCTCATAGCATGCAAGGTTTCCCCAAAAGAAAATTCCTCAGGCGGAGAGGCTGAAGGAATGGACTCTTCTGCATCAGAGTCCTCATAAGGAGAAAAGGGGGCCTCTGGAGGGTTGGAATTATCTGATTCATCAGAGGAGCCATCTGAAGAAACTGGCTCAGGGGGCTCTACTCTAGTCCTCTTCTCTGGAGGTGGGTGAGAGGCCCTGTCTGGATGTGGTTGGGATCCCCGGATCAAAGAAATGAGATCCTCTGCTAGACTAAGCATTTGTGAACTAGAACTGGGCCTGTGAGAGGGGGTCTTAGCAGGCACAGTTTTGGTAGTTTTTGCTGCTTTAGCCCTGGCAAAGGCCTTAATCGACATGGATGCAGGAGGCCTAGCAGCTCCACGTGCAGGGGTAGAAATATCCAAAGGGATAGTATCGGATAAATCCTGTGAACCTGCAAGAGCAGGTGGGATTTCAGTAGCAGATTCAGCCAAGCTGGATGAGGCCTCGATAAGTGGCAAGCTTTCGGCCGAAGGAAGAACCGTGGACTCGGTTTCAGTCGAAACCGAGACACTCGCGGTTGGCTTAACCGTGGTTTCGGCCGAAACCGCGGACCGCGAGTGTCGGTCCTTTACCTTGCGTTTTTTAGAAATGTGCGTAGTCGGAGGATCCGACGGCATAATGTAAGCAAAATCGGAGCCGAAAAACTCTTCAGCAAATTCCGACCGACGTCTAAGCGCTCGTCGGTTGAAAGAAGCACAGGCTAGACAAGCTGCTACGTCGTGGGCTGGGCCTAAGCAAGGTAAGCAGTGAGAGTGGAAATCTTTATGAGGTATTTGTTTCCCACAAGTTAAACAGTTATTCACTTTTTCTGACATCGGCTGAGGCAAGAAAGAGTCCCCAACGGGGTACTTAGCTTTTAGAAGTCTTCGGTAGTAGTAGAAGTATTCGTAGTAGTAATCTCTGGTTCTGACCGACCGGCACTTGCGAACAGCTTCTGCTTGAGCCACGCGGCAAGAAAGACTGAGGAAAACGGCGTCGGCTGATGCCTTTATACCCGAAGAACTGCCGCTATGACGTCGGGTGAAGTGCGACACCAGCCGAGGCCAGACCCAGACTTTGGAATCCGGCTGACCGAAGGGCTGCCTGACGACAGGACAACCCATTTGTAAGGACTGCAGATGCATCCTTGAAGGACATCTGTACTATGTCCTTCAAGGATGCATCTGCAGTCCTAACATATGGGTAGAATACCATAGCCAAACTGGGGGAGGAGGCACTAAGATGATTATGGTGTAGTTAAGATCCCTTGCAAAACAGCAGTTGCAAAACCTGCTCGGGATCTGGAGAATAAAGGTAGATTATAATGCTTGGCAAATGTATGCACGGAGCTCCAAGTAGCAGCTTCTAAAATGTCTTTGGTAGCCACTCCTCGTAGGAAAGCTGTAGTAGTGGCTTGTAGCCCTTGTGGAATGAGGTCTGATGTTTTCTGGAGTTGTCTTTCCATGAAAAGAGTAACACAATCTAATGCAATTTCCTATCCATTTTGAGATTGTCTGTTTTGAAATTGCTTTTCCTTCCATTCCTGTTGCATATGCTACCAGAAGCTGGTCAGTTTTTCTGTTGGTCTTGGTTCTGTCCAGATAGTAGCGCAATTGCCTGTGCACATTCAAGGTATGTAGTAATCTTTCCCCCTTGTTCTGTGGGTTGGGGAAGAATGCAGGTAGGTGGATTGCTTGGTTCAATGATACCCTGGAGACCACTTTTGGCATAAAAGTAGGGTTGGTTCTCAAGGACACTCTATCCTGATGGAAGATAAGGAAGGGCTGTACTGCCATTAATGCCTGTAATTCAGAAACCCTTCTTGCCGAAGTGATCGCAAGCAGGAAAGCAGTTTTCCAAGATAAGAACTGTAATTCTGCTGTTGCTGCTGGCTCGAAAGGTGGAAGTGTTAACTTTTCCAGCACAAAGTTAAGGTCCCATGTAGGCAAAGGTGGCTTCCTTGGAGGCTTTACATTTTTAATTCCTCTCAGAAACTGCCTGAGTAGAGGATGCGAGAAGACTGGAGGATCCATGTTGTATTCTGCTGAAATTGCTGATGCATGAATCTTAATGGAGGAATAAGACAGGCCATTGTGGAAAAGTTCTGCTAAGTATTCCAGGATGTTAGCTATGTTTACTAATGATACATTTTCTCCTTTTGCTGCACTCCAAATGAGGTATCTTTTCCATTTGGCTGAATAAGTTTTCCTTGTGGAGGGTCCGCGAGCCTCCAGGATAATTTCCTTAACCCTCTGAGATAAATCTGGGTTATTTTGTTTTATGTAATATTCCAGGCAGCTAGCTGTAGTGTTTTCAAGTTTGGATGTAGGATCTTGTAGTTGTTCTGTGTTAGCAGTAAAGGAACTAGAGGGAGAGGCCATGCGTGTGTCCGAGACATACTCCTCAGTAGCGGGTACCAATGCTGCCTCGGCCAGTCTGGAGCTATCAGGATGATTTTTAGGTGATCTTCTTTGATCTTCAGTAGCACTTTGTGCATCAAAGGAAGAGGTGGGAATGCATACGCTGTCAGGTTTTCCCAACTGAAGGATAGGGAGTCCACCTTCCAAGCAAGAGGGTGGTATGTCCTTGTGCAGAATTTCCTCAATTGGTGGTTGTGTGGGGATGTGAACAGGTCTATTTCTGGTAGTCCCCATTTCTTTGTAATGGTTTTGAAGATGTCTGGATGCAGCATCCATTCGTGGGCATCTGTGGTAGTTCTGCTTAAGGTGTCTGCTAGTACATTTTCTTTTCCTGGCACAAATTTGGCCTGGAGTTGAATGTTGAGGTTCAGGGCCACATTCCACAGGTCCATTGCCATCCGGCATAGAGGATATGTGTGTGTGCCTCCCTGTTTGTTGATATACCACATGACTGTGGTGTTGTCCGTCCTTATCAGCAAATGACCCTGTTGAAGAAAAGGTCTGAATGTCTGTAGTGCCTGTTTCACTGCCAGCATCTCTTTTAGATTTATGTGAAGGTTCAGCTGGTCTTGTGTCCATAGGCCTTGTATACACTTGTCCACCATGTGCGCCCCCCAGCCTAGGTCTGAGGCGTCCGTGGTGATAGTCTGGCTTGGGTGAGGTTTGTGGAAAGGCAGTCCTCTGTTCATCTGACAGGCCTGAGCCCACCACAGGAATTCTTGTTTCAGGCATGGTATTATTGGAATCTGGGCTTCTAGACTGTGCTTGTGTTGAGACCATACATTCCTTAGGTACCATTGCAACTTCCTCATATGCAGCCTGGCATGTGGTATCAATATTATGCAGGATGCCATGTAACCCAGGGCTTGCAGGACTTTCCTTGCTGTAAGCTGGGTCTGTGTTGTTAATGCCATGAAATAGAGTGGTAGTTGCTTTTGCTTTTCTGCTGTGAGAAACGCCATCTGATTTGATGTGTCCAGTTCTGCACCCAAGAATGTTATCCTTTGGCATGGTACCAGCCTTGACTTTTTCATGTTGACTGTGTATCCCAGGGCTTGCAGTAGTTGTATAACCTTTTCCAAATCTTTTGTTAATTTGATCTTGTTGTCCGCTTGTATTAGGCAGTCGTCCAGGTATGGATAAATCTGAATTCCCTGGAGCCTGCAATGAGCAATTACTGATGCCAGGCATTTCGTGAATACTCTGGGCGCAGTAGATAAGCCAAAGGGCAATGCTGAGAATTGATAATGCTCTGATCCTGCAAGAAATCAGAGGTATCTTCTGCAATCTGGTCGTATAGGGACGTTCAGATATGCCTCCTTGAGATCTAGAGTCACCAGCCAAGACTCCTTGCCCAGCATGGAAAGAAGTTGCTGTAGGGTCAGCATTTTGAATTTTGGAACAATGAGATATGTGTTCAGAGCGGACAGGTCGAGAATAGGCCTCCATTGGTTTTCTTTTCTTGGTACCAGGAAAAGTCTGGAGTAAAATCCTTGGCCTTGCTCCATGGGAGGTACCTTTTCTATAGCTCTCATCCGTAGTAGGTGGTTGATTTGTCCTAGAGCGTTTGTTTTTTGGTTTGGTGGTAGCTTTGGCATTCCTCTCTTTTTTGGTAGAGTGTGGAAGTGAAACCTGTAGCCTTGGTCTATTGTCTGTAAAATCCATTTGTCTCCTGTAATGTAATGCCAGTTTACGGAAAACAAGGCTAGCTTTCCGCCTAAGGGTGCTTCCAGTTGTTCCCTGGTAGGCGGTGTCAGAGCCAAGTCATTGTGTCTGTCCTGTGGAAGTGGTAGTAGCTGGATCTGTGGCAGTACTTCTCTGGTTGTTAGGCTGCCACTTACGTCCCCTGTAGGCACCCCTGGATTGACCTCTGCCTCTTGGGCGCCTATTTCTGCCTCTCTGTGCTCTGGAGGTGTCTGGAAAGGACCAATTCTTCGAAGGCCAATTTCTACTAAACCTTGAAGGCTGGACCTGTAAGAAATCCTTTACTGTTTGGACAGATTTTGCTTTTTCTTCCATCTTCTTTAGCACTTGCTGTGCAGGAGAACCAAACAAACTTTGTTTCTCCATGGGAGCATCTAGGAGCTTTGACTTTACATGGTTGGTAAGGATTGTTCTTTTAACCATGCATGCCTTCTAATCACTGTTCCAGTCATAGCTGATCTAAAGGAAGCCTCCAGTGCATCATAGCCGCATTTTAAGGAATGATTACTGACCTGCTGAGTGTTATGTACAAAGTCCTGAAGGGACTTACGGTCTATAGGTTCAGGAGAGGACAGTTTTTTATTTAGTTGGTCTAACAAAAATTCCTGATACTGGATCATGTGGAATTGACAGTTTAAGGCCCTAGCCGAAAGAGTAGCAGAAGTATAAACTTTTTTACCCCATCTCTCTAAAGCTCTAGATTCTCCTTCAGAGGGGAGGGGGTTTTTGCCAGAGGCAGCTGCTACAGCTTTGGGGCCCTGTGAAGTGGTTTCAGGATCTGCAATAGGAGCCTTATACAAGTGAAAGTGTGTGTCCGGGACCCTGTAATATCTGTCGGGCTTGGCAGGGGCCGGAGGAAGAGAGTCAGGGGCAGTACAAGCATCATTATATGCATCATCAACAATTGTTAGTACTGGAGGAATGGCTAAAGGCCTATGCTGTGGTAAATGTAAAAAGGTCCTTAGCCTTTTCCTTGAATCTGAAAAATCCTGGCCCTGCCATTGAAAATGCTCTCTCATAGCATGTAAGGTTTCCCCAAAAGAAAATTCCTCAGGAGGAGAGGCAGAAGGAATGGAGTCTTCTGCATCAGAATCCTCATAAGGGGAATATGGGCCTTCTGGAGGTTCTGAGTTTTCTGAATCATCCGAGGAATAGTCTGTAGAAACTGGATCGGGGGGCTCTGCTCTAGGCCTCTTCTCTGGAGGGGGTTGAGAGGCCCTGTCAGGGTGGGGTTGGGATCCCATGATCAAGGAAATGAGATCCTCAGCCAGGCTGAGCATTTGGGAACTAGAGGTAGGCCTGTGAGAGGGGGTTTTAGCAAGCAAGGCCTTAGATGATTTAGCTGCTTTAGCCCTAGCAAAGGCCTTGATAGACATAGATGCAGGGGGCCTAGCAGCTCCACGTGCAGGAGTAGATATGTCTAAAGGAATAGTATCTGATAAATCCTGGGTGCCTGCTGCAGCAGGGGAAATTACAGTAGCAGATTCAGCCATGCTGTGTGAAGCCTCGGCTATAGGAGGCATGCTTTCGGCCGAAGGAAGAACCGTGGACTCGGTTTCAGCCGAAACCGAGACACTCGCGGTTGGTTTAACCGTGGTTTCGGCCGAAACCGCGGACCGCGAGTGTCGGTCCTTTTCCTTACACTTTTTAGCTAATTGTGAAGTCGGAGTCTCAGACGTCATTTTGTAAGCAAAAGCGGGACCAAAAAACTCCTCTGCAAACTCCGACCGACGTCTAAGTGTCCGTCGGTTGAAGGAAGCACAGGCTAGACAAGCTGATACGTCGTGGTCTGGGCCTAAGCAAGGAAGGCAGTAAGAGTGGAAATCCTTATGAGGTATTTGTTTCCCACAAGTTAAACAGTTATTTACTTTTTCTGACATCGGCTGAGGCAAGAAAGAGTCCCCAACGGGGTACTTAGCTTTTTAGAAGTCTTCGGTAGTAGTAATCTCTGGATCTGACCGACCGGCACTTGCGAACAGCTTCTGCTTCGGGCACCGCGCGGCAAAAAAGACTGAGGAAAATGGCGTCGGCTGATGCCTTTATACCCAATTCACAGCAGCTATGACGTCGGGTGAAGTGCGATATCAGCCGAGGCCAGACCCAGACTTTGGAATCCGGCCGACCGAAGGGCTGCCTGAGGCAGGACAACCCATATGTTAGGACTGCAGATGCATCCTTGAAGGACATCAGAAAGTTTACGCTGGGGATCACTTCAGTGGCTCTGCTGGACAGAGGCACAGGGAACTAATCTAAGGGGGTGGCGAAAGCCAACACATTCTGCCTAGGCTTATAAATGCCTTCGGGCAGATAGCCTAGTACCTACCTATGAACCTATATAACAGTGAAATTTTAAATAGATACACCACAGTCACATGATACTAAAACCACTCCCATCTGTACAATTTAAAAATACACCAACGTACAACAGTGAAATGTTTAGATACATAACAGTCACACGATACTAAAACCACTCCCATCTGTACAATTTAAAAATACAGACTTCCAAAAAAAGCAAGTTTTTACATAGTGCGAAACCTTGCATGTTACAAAAAACACACTGATAAAATATGTGTATAAAAACACATACATACTGTATGAACATAAATAGCAGCATTGTGACAGCTAAAAAAACTCAAACACAAATCTAAGAAAAAACATATTCAGCCTTTAGTTTCAAAACATTGCTTATCGAGGCAGCCTCATTTAGCCCAGGGGGGGTTCCAGTGCATTACTCCCGAGTTGCCAAATCAACTCCTTGTATTCTAGGAGCAGTTCATGAGATCCACCCCTTTGATCGAAGACCACCTTTTCTATACAAGTGTATTTAAAAGAATGGTTGGGACTTTTTCTCACATGTTTTACAAGAGTATTTCTTTAGTCATTCTTGTTTATGTCACATTTTTGCTGATAGATCCTACTTTTAAATTTATTCTTGGTCTTAACAATGTAAAATGACAAACATTGTTGACACTCAGCAAGATACATAACATTACTGCTCTGGCAGTTCTACTTCTGACAAAATTTGACAACTCCCCATCTGGGTATACAAATTTCTTCACCTTCCTTTACATACCAAAATTGATTACAATGTCTGCATTTGAACATGCGGCCAGGATGACTTGTTTTCTTTTGTCTTTCAAGTGTTTTTGAAGCACAGATCTTTCTTATACACCAGTACAGAGTCCTTCCCCATTTTCTCCACATCCTCACTGTCAGCCCTAAAGATGTCCCAGTTATGTTGTATTATGTTCCTAATGCTGTCAAAATGTATGTTATATGGCAATATTAGGGCTTTTTGAAAATTCACTGTCTCTCTTAACATTCATGTTAACTAAATCACAGTCTGTCCCAAGTAGTGGCTTAAAAATGCCTTCCTGCCTTTTCCTAATGTCCTCCCAAAACATATTAGCCAAGAATATAGCTGGATACCCTCTACTGATCAACATATCTTTCAAAATTGCACATTGTTCACTAAAAATGGAGTCATTACTCACCATACAGGCGAGTCTCACAATCTGGCCTTTAATCAGGGACTTTTTTTGATAGATAGGGTGGGGACTTTTAAAATGAAGTAACGAGTTAAGAGTAGGTAGGTTTTCTGTATATCTTAGAGCCAAAGCTACCTTCACCTCTGTTCTTTGAGATGGTCACATCCAAATAATGGACATCCTCTTCAACTACTTCCATGGTAAACTTAAAAAATGATGCACTGCTGTTCAAATGTACAAAAAAAGTGTTAAGTTTTTCCCTACCACCTTTCCAAAAAATGTCTGTCTTCTAAATATCGTCCATAAAGTGTCCAACAGTTATTAAACTCAGACTTCAGGACATATTGACTCTCCCATTGGGCAAGGACAATGTTGGCAAATGTGCGCGTACAAACTGCACCCACTGCCACACCTTTAAGTTGTCAAAACGAGTGATTTTCAAAAATTACAGTTGTTTCCTAACACCAGGCACAAAGTGGTAATAGTCAATGCTTTGTTGTGGTCTATACTAGGGTGGTTACATAAAAACTCATAGAACATATCCAACCCCTCAGGGTGTGGAATGACAGAATAAAGATCACATACATCGATAGTGACAAATAACAATTCTTCAGAATATAAATCATCTGAAACTTTTGATAAAAAATTCTAAGAATCCCTGAAAATATATTTATGTCCACTCAAGAGATTCTTAATGTTCAAATCTATGTATTTAGCTATAGGCAGGGTTTCTGAGGCCTTTGCATCCACAGTAGGCCTCAATGTGGGGGGGGGGGGGTCTTCTAAACTCTTATGCGTCTTGGGTATGCCAAAAATGGTAGGGGTCCTAGTGTGCAGTACCTTCAGAAATCCAAGGTCACTCACACTAATCTGACTATTCAACATCAAATCTTCTAGTCCACGGTCAATCCTATCATATGAAATATTAATTTCATTGACCAAGACTTCTTCGTATGTATCTGTATACAGGACAGATAACATTCGGTCAATATATTCGTTCACATCCATAACCTCTAGGCCCCCACCTTTCATTACCCTGACTTGATGCATGCCACTGATGTCTTTTAACAAAGTTCTTTCTTCATGTGTTAAATTATGATGAATATTGACCCCATTTTTCTTCCCTACCTTTTTCCTAATGTCATTTTCACACATTCTCTCGAATATTCTAATCAAAGGCTGCAGGGGTGGGTTGAAAGTACTGGGTCTCTTACATACAGTGTTCACATTTAAATTAGGATGTTCCTGTGGACCTTGATGGAAATACAGACCTAAGTTCAACTTTCTCACAAATAATTTATGCTGTACAAGGGATTCATCAATGCTAGCCTGTCTAGAGGGGACAAAGATAAGCCCTTTATCAAATAAGTCTGCCCATTCTGATGTTACTTGAGCAGAACTGTAATTGAATATCTCAAAGTCCTCTATTTTATTCTTGAGAAGCTTGCATCTAGATGTGTTATTCACCACCTGTACCTGCCTCTCCCCCTCCCCCTGCCATTCCTCGGGGGTGTTTCCCTCATGTAGTGTGGTATTTGAGAATAATTCCCATTGCTGTTCCCCTGCCAGCCCTGCTGTTGCCTCTGCCTCTGATTCATCAGTCTCTCAGACCTCCTCAGAGGCTGCACTTCTAAATGGCCGTTAGGTTCAACATCATTTTCATCCACAACCTCATTGTTAACATCATAATTATTGACTTGGTCGACATGGTTGTTGTTCCTACTCTGCCCTTGTGGTGGGTGTGGGTATGCCTTCCCAGACTCATAGTCCAATTTACCTCTAAGTAGCTTTTTCACTTTTCTATCTTTTAACATCACCATTTGATATTTTACGTCTCTAAACACTTTAGTATACTCAGAACTTTTAAACAGAAACAAATTATTGCTGATGTTGTTGTCAAGAGTCTCAATGTTCTTTTTAAGTTCAACTATTTTCTTTTCATTGTGTTTAATTAAAACACTATGCAGTTCACATCCTTGTTTGTTAAAAAGTTCAAGCAATTCACAATGTAATTATGTTTCTTGTATAAGTCCTGTCGGGTATTTCCAGTTTCAAAGTCCTTTTGGCACTTGCTGTCTCTTATAACACTCTAAGTAAGTTTTCAAGCTGTAATATCCGTTGCTGAAATGTTTGGTCCTTAACTGCTCCAATATGCTTGTCCAAGTTGCCATGATTTACTTCACTCGCTGCTGCACTGAAAGAGAATTCTCTCCGCTCCAACCAAGAACGTACAGAAAATGATTCATTCCGTCTTTCCTCATTGGCTCTATCATTGCCATGGAAACCAGGAAGTAAATTATCTGAACTCCTTATAACCCTTTCTGTTCTCTGTGCTGGGGTTATTAGATCACATTCAGATGTTTGTGTGGAACAAACTCCTCTACTGTCTTGATTAAACAAACGAGGCTGAAAACAAGCAAGGTTCTCTTACATCCACTGTGTCAGCACCTGAACAAGTGCTGACAGATTCCCAATGCTTGTAGAAAGTCTGTGACATAACTGGAATCGCTGTGAACGTTACCACTCTCACTCAAAACTTCCACCAGGAAAATCACAAAATACACTAATAAAAAACAGTAAAAGAGAGCGGACAACAAACTGCAAAACTCCACTTTAATAAAAGTTTAGTGCTTTCGTCAGAACTGTTTTCAACTTCTTCAGAACACCAACATACAACAGTGAAATGTTTAAATAGATACATCAGTCAGTTGATACTAAAACCACTCCCATCTGTACAATTTAAAAATACAGTCTTCCAAACAAAGCAAGTTTTTACATAGTCCAAAACCTTGCTTGTTACAAAAAACACATAAAATATGTGTATAAAAACACATATATACTGTATGAACAAAAACAGCAGCACTGTGATAGATTTGTGTTTGAGTTTTTTTTAGCTAAGAAAAAACATATTCAGCCTTTAGTTTCAAAACACTGCTGATCGAGGCAGCCTCATTTAAACCCAGAGGGTTCCAGTGCTTTACTCCTGAGTTGCCAAATCGACTTCTTATATTCCAGGAGCAGTTCATGAGGTCCACCCCTTTGATTGAAGCTCACCTTTTCTATACAAGTGTATTTAAAAAAAATGTGTGGGATGTTTTCTCGCATGTTTTGCAAGAGCATTTTTTTCGTCATTCTTGTTTATGTCATATTGGTGCTGATAGATCCTACTTTTAAATTTATTCTTGGTCTTACCAATGTAAAATGACACACATTGCTGACACTTGGCAAGATGCATGACATTATTGCTCTGGCAGCTCAGCTTCTGACAAAATCTGACAACTCCCCATTTGGGTATATAAATTTCTTCACCTTCCTTTACAAAACTACATTGATTACAATGTCCGCATTTAGACATGTGGCCAGGATGATTTTTTTTTTGTTTTGTCTTTCAAATATGTTTTTGAAGCACAGATTTTTCTTATAGACCACTACAGGGTCCTTCCCCATTTTCTCCACATGCTTACTATCAGCACTAAAGATGTCCCAGTTATGTTGTATTATGTCCCTAATGCTGTCAAAATGTATGTTAGATGGCAATATTAGGGCTGTTTGAAAATTCACTATGTCTCTCTTACCATTCATGGTAACTAAATCACTGCTTGTCCCAAGTAGTGGCTTAAAAATGCCTTCCTGTCTTTTCCTAATCATCTCCCAAAAATATTATCCAAGAATATAGCTGGATACCCTCTATTGATCAACATAACCTTCAAAACTGCACATTGTTCACTAAAGGTAGAGGCATTACTCACCATACGGGCAAGTCTCACCATCTGGCCTTTGACCAGGGACTTTTTTTTTATAGATAGGGTGGTGGCTTTTAAAATGAAGCAATGAGTTACAGTAGGTAGGTTTTCTGCATATGTTAGAGTCAAAGCTACCTTCACCTTTGGTCATTTCGAAATAATGGACATCCTATTCACCTATTTTATGGTAAACTTAAAAAATTATTTTCCTTTTTCTTGTATGGACAGGATGATTGGCTGATAAATGTATTGTGCATGATTTATTAACCTGTTTCCAAACTAAGTTATGGCACTGTGATGTGGTTACTGTCGAAGCACTCTCAAACTGTAGCAGTAGCATCTATTCTCCGGCTTTATCCACACTATCCTCAGATTTGTATCTTTTACACCCTCCTATCTCCTCATTACTTCCTTTGACCTGTCTTTGTCTCCTTCTACTAGCTTCATCCTCTCTTTTTTTCTCTCTCTCTTCAGAGCACACTCAAACAAATATGCAGTCTGCAGCTACCACTCCACCCATACAATTGTTGTTGTGTCTTTCGGCTTTTCCCGATTAGGGGTTGCCACAGCGGAACTCCGGTCCGCTAATGATTGGCAGTAGATATTTATGTGCTGAACTGCCGGCCCTGACGCACAACCCTCAACGAAGGTACGCCCATTCACGCATGTCTCCACACAGAAGACGCTCTAGCTGAGAATCAAACAGGACAACGTCTTACTGTGAGGTGACAACACTCATGCAGTATAAGAAGGAATCAGTACTGAAAACTAAACAAGGATATACATTTTGAGCCTCAAGAGCAGGGTCAGTCCACCCAGGCATTCTACTTGTATGTTTTATGAGAGTGAAGCTATTGCATTAGCAGTATTTCTTAGTAGCTCTCAGCTTGCTAATAAAACTGACTGTTGTAGCCTTGTGTCCTCCCCACCCCCGCGCTAGTACAGTAATCCTAACTGTCCAATAGACAGTATACATTTAATTCACATCCTTGTGACTAAATTAACCATCAAGCAGCCCTCTCAGTGCTTTCTGCCTTAGTTTGTATCACTTGGAGGCCCACCTGTTTATTTGCATCTCTATACATGGCCCACCTGTTTATTTGCATCTCTATACATTCCCCTTCATTGCTAATGTATCTCCCTACTCTAATCTGTGCACAAACTGGTTACTAATCAGCAAGTCAATGTGAAGACACACTCCCAACCTTAATAAACTTTGCTGTCTCTTCTCTCCTTCACTTTACAGGTAGTTTGAATTATTATTTACCTCCTCTGAGGCCTTCACTGATTTCCACTGATTGCCTCTCTGGTTTCTTAGCATTCCACCTGGTTTACACCCCTTGTGCTATCTCCCTCCCCCAATACAAAGTCTACATTAGAATCCTGCTGAGCATAGAGTCATCTTTAAATTTCTAGTCTCCCACCAGGACACAAGTGCTCTTCAGCAATTACATTCTGCTTGCCGGTAAGCCATTAGACCTCAGGAATTTGTTTAAAGTGTTCAGATTTGTAAAGTAATACTTACTTTTTTCTCTTGTCTTGGTTGGCTCTGCCCCGCTCAGTTCACCCTCGCTAACGTTCGGGCTCTCTCCACTCCCCTGCCCTGCCCCCTATTCCCTCCCTCAAAACAGTCTCCACCACTTCAATCAAAAGCATGCTCTCCAAACTAAAAACCTCATCAACAGCAGCCAACCTACTCCCCAGCTATTTCTTGAAACTCACAGCAGATGCTATTGCTGTCCCAGTCTCCACTCTCATAAACAGATCAATTGTTGAAAACTAGGTGCCCAAACTCTGGAAAATATCCTATGTCACACCCATACATAAAGGCGGGACCTCCACTGAACTTAATAACTATAGACCCATTGCTTTACTTTCCCCCCGGCCAAAATCCTAGAAAAATGCATCCATACCCAGATGCTAAACTATCTCCTAGACAGCAACATCCCGTCACCTACTTGGCATGGTTTCAGACCTGCCCATAGTACCACTACAGCCCTCCTCTGCTTCACAGACACAGTAAACCATCTCAAAAATGAAGGTCCACAAGTGTCAACTCTTTTTTTGGATATGTCCAAAGCATTTGACACAGTCTTACACCAAATCCTGCTAAACAAACTAAACCAATATCATCTATCAAATTCCACTCTTACCTGGTTCCAAAGCTACTTAACTGACAGGTACCAAGCTGTGAAATGGAAAAATTCTCTCTTTCCTCAGCTGCCCATAACTATAGGAGTCCCAAAGGATTCTATCTTAGGACCACTACTATTCACAGTCTTCACAAATGACCTCCACACAGCATGCATCTATAATTCAGTATGCAGATGACACTACCTTAATCTGTGCTGCACAAAACATTCCCACCCTCCTGCAAACAACTCAACTAGCATTCTCTGACGTTGAAAACTACCTTACCAAAGCCCAACTTATCCTCAATCCAAAGAAAACTCAGCTTATGATTATAACCAGTTCTAACAAAAACACTAACAGTCAATTCACTATCTACTCCACAAATGCTACTCCATTTGCTCCAGTGGCACAGCCTAAGCTATTGGGAATAACCATAGACTCCCACCTAAAATTTGATAGTCATCTCAACTTAACTATTAAAAAAGTACATGCCAAACTGGGGTCACTCTACCATATCAAACCATTTCTTACCAACAACACAAGATCAGCCATTGCTCGCTCCCAACTTCTATCCACCCTACTCTATGCATCTCCTATTCTGACTAATCTCAACAAAACTGAACTAAGCAAAATGGAAGCCTGCTATAACAGAACTGCCCGCTTTGCTGCAAATTGCTCATATAGAACTCATCACTGTACTGCTTTGAGACAGCTCCACTGGCTTGAACTGCCCAAACCACTAACCTACAATCAGCTCTGCCTCTGTCATTCTATTACCTCCCCAATAAGTGTCCTGCCTTCAAATACCTAGTACATCATCACTCAGTCAAAAGGCCTCTTAGATCATCAAGCAAACTACTATTAGAAGTCACCAACAGCTACAATAGCTTTGGAGATGCACTATATAGTAGTTCAGTGGCTAAAAAATGGAACTCTGTCCCTACTAGCATTCAAAACACATCATCCAAAGCCTCCTTTAAAGACCTCATTAGGCAACATCTCAAGCAAAGTTGGCAGTGCCATGATTGCTCCCCAGGCTAGTGAAAGCGGATAACATATACATACTAAATCTAGAGCACTTGATAACAGTTTTCAATCTTACTCACAAACACTGGCTAATCTACAATGTATGTACTGTACCTGTGTACTATGTATGTAGTCTACCTATGTTTCAAATTTCAGCTGTATACCACAAATCTATTAATTAACTTTATTTTTAAAATTAATATTTTTTGGTTTGTTCTCTCCACTGTAACTGTTTATGTGCCGCATACCACTCACTGTAAAAACATGTCTCTTGTAATTTGTGTGTATACTGATCATGACTAAATATGTCTGTAATTTTTCTTTGTGGCGCTGTTCTCCCCAGGCCTCTGCTGAAAATTCGGCTCAGTCAGACACCCCCGGTTAACAAATGTAAAATAAAATAAAAATGGACAAAACATATGTTAAATTTTTCCCTACCACCTTTCCAAAAAATTACAATGCCATCTAAATATCTACATGTGTTAGCGCCATTATTCTTATTCATTTTATTTCCCCCCACTTGCTAACTGTGGCTTTTTAACTCATTACATCTGAGTGTAGTGGCTCCTCCAGCTACATCTGCAGTTAACTCCTACTGCTTCTTCATATTTGCATCAATAATTCCAAAACCATGCTATGTACAAAGTTCTAAAGGATTTAATCTTAAAACTTACATAATGGCAAACTCAACTGCATTAACATTTGACCTCTGTCTACTGCAGGTAAATAGATATTAACTGTTGTTTTTATGATATTAATTCATATAGATATAATTTTCAATTCTTTCTAAATATCTCAAGGTCCAAGTAACGAAGACAGATCTCCTTAACCTCATATGAAAGCTCTCAGTTGACTAAAATGCTGCTGCCAGTGTGTGTATAACATGACTGGTTGCTGAGATGTAATTTGTTTACAAAACATTACAAAAGTAATACTGTGTTTACTGTGACTTATAAAATTCAGTTTAAAACCTAGAACCTAAAGAATTCTACCACTATTAAAATAGTTTCTGCTGAAAAGTGTCCCACTTATATTTATTTCATAACACCTCTGGTTCCAGAAATATGAACCTTTGTTTGAAATGTGAGGACATAGTTTGATTCTGTCAAAAAGCTTCATCTCCACCCGGTGGAAGTTAAAGTGCAAACTTCCTGAGCTCCATTGGAGTGAATGAGTTAAGAGCTGGATTTAGTCAAAGACAAAAGTAATGGCTTCAGTAAATGATTTCAAACTCAACTTGCAGATTTTGTGCTGGAATATGTATATTTTTTTTTCATTACTGGACTCTGTGCACATTAATTTACAAATTAGAGCATCAATAGTCCATTGGAGAACAGTGATTCAACAAGCCTATTTTCTAAAATTCAAATAATACACTGGAAAGTAGTTTATTTACTCTCTCCCTAGAATTCTGTTTCTAAATGCTTTTATGGCACTATTGTGGCCTGCATCCTGTTGCAAGGTCAAGAATGGTAAACTTTATATTAAAAGATCTACTCCTCCCCACTCTGACTGCAGAAAACATGGGATGATTTAAGAAACTTTTTATTAAAGAAGAATTAAACCATTATCTAACATCCCTTAAGTCTGGTAAGGCCTCTGAGCCTTACAGATGTATGAGGGAATGAAATAAAGCTTATGTTTCTGAAAATACTAAATTTCATGGCAAAGGCTATAAGTACACTCCTCTTTCTTCTGGAGGTATTCACAGAGTATCATGATTCTGAAATCAGGCCAAAATCCAATGTCTTGTTCAAATTATAGATCCACATCCTTGTAAATGTTGACTATATGGGCTGGACACATTAAGCAGGCGTTGAGCTGTTTGATTATCTGGGACTAGGTAGGTTTTACTACTAGAAGACATGAGAAGGATTCTCCATGTATTTGTGGTAGCACACATTAGAAAGGCTCCTTTAATAACACCACTGGATAATTTGCATGCGTTTGATTAACACTAAATGTAAATAATATTTAAATACTACTGCAATGAAGGTGATGTAGAAATCTGTGACTAAAATGTACGAAAAGAAGTAGGAGGAGAAAAAGAGAAAATGAAAAAGATACCTGGAAAATTAAGAAACATTTAGAAGAGCAAGTTAAAAATGGAAGAACTGGTGAAAAAATAGAAAAGGAAGGGAGGATGGAATCTGCAATAGTATTAGACAGACTAATTTATGGATAGTATAAAGCACTGAATGAAAGTAAAAAAGTGTTTGTTGAAATACAGAATGAGTGGTCGGAAGGAAGTATAAAAGACGAGATATGTGGTGGAGTGATTAAATGTATATGAGAGAAGAATGAAAATAAATACATAAAATGGAAATTAATAACCTTGAGAAATGCAGATTACAAAATTTTATGAAAATAATGCAAAAATGGGTGCAGAAAAATTGGACAAAGTTATAGACAGCAAGGTTTTGGCTGGGTAAGGAAAAGAGAGAAAATAAATGTTAATAATAGTAAAAGTGACAAAGACAGAAGTAATGGTAAAAGTGATAGATATGACTTAAAAAAATGTGCAGGTAAGACTGGCGGCGTGATGTAGCAAAGGGATTTAACAGGAAGAGTCATGAAAAAATGTGTAAGATACTAGAGGCATATGGAATTATAAAGAAAATAGTAAATGTAATAAGAATGCGTTATGAAAAATGATCTGTAAAAGTTACAGTAATTAGCTGGATACGCAGGAAAATAAGTTTTAGTAGAGAAGAAAGCAAGGATGTTCCTGGAGTATGTTTTTCTGTTTTAGAAATGAATGCCATATTACAAACATACTTGTGGAATAAAAGTTAACATGGAAAATGGAGAAAGAAATTACAATATCTGTGTATTTGTCGCATGTAGATGATTTGGTTATTATTACTATAAACAAGGAATAAATGAATAACATTTTAGTAAGGATTGAAAAGTACAGTTTTGTACCTACCATAAATGTAGATGTTCGAAGATCCACATTGCTGCAGTCATAACCTGTGGGTAGTCCGCTGTCCTCGGTCGGCCCGAATACCAAAGTGTTAGGCTGGCGTCGGTCATGGTCGCTCAGATCTGACGTCAGTACGCCGTGGTATTAAAGCGCATGACCGACGTCATATCCTCAGTCTTTCTTGCCCCAGATGTCAGAAGGCCTTAAAAAGAAAGGCCATAGCCAAAAACAGAAAACCTCCAAAACCCATGTACAAACAAAATTTACAACCCAAAACACACAACCACTCCAAACTACAGAGGGGAAGGAGGGAGGGAAAATTGGACTGCAGCAATGTGGATCTTCGAACAGCTTCATTTATGGTAGGTCAAAACTGTACTATGTTCTTCATCTCACATTGCTGCAGTCATAACCTGTGGGTAGAATCCCAAAGCAAAGGTAAAGGGAGGTTGGCAAAATCATAAAGCATTGGGAGCTGCTAACATGCCCTGTAAAACTGCAGTGGCAAACCTAGCCCTAGATTTGGAATAAAGAGGGAGATGGTAATGTTTAGAAAAGGTGTGCACTGAACTCCAAGTAGCTGCTTCCAAAATATCTTTAGTAGCTACACCCCTTAAAAAAGCAGTAGAAGTGGCAGTAGCCCTAGTGGAATGAGGTCTGATTCCAGCCGGAATCTCCTTACCATGATGAGAATAACAAAAAGCAATACAATGGCCAATCCACTTAGAAATAGTTTGTTTTGAAACAGGTTTCCCCTGAGAGCCCAAAGCAAAAGAAACAAACAACTGTTGAGACTGTCTGAACCCTTTAGTTCTGCTCAAATAATAACGCAACTGCCTGTGAATATCCAAAGTGTGCAAAATTTTCTCCCCTTTATTTTGGGGATCAGCATAAAATGTAGGCAAATGAATGGAGTGGTTCAAGGCCACATTTGAAACCACTTTAGGCATAAAAGTAGGGTTAGTACGCAGGGATACCCTATCCTTATGAAAAATCAGGAAGGGTTCAACTGCCATTAGAGCCTGTAATTCAGATACCCTTCTAGCAGACGTAATGGCCAACAAAAAAGCAGTCTTCCAAGACAAAAACTTCCACTCAGATGTAGCTGCAGGTTCAAAAGGAGGTACAGTGAGTTTTGCCAACAAAAAATTGAGATCCCAGGAAGGAGTAGGAGCTCTACGCGGGGGTCTTATGTTCTTTGTCCCTCTAAGAAATCGCTTTAACAAAGGATGAGAGAATAATGGTGGGTCACAGTCATAGTGAGCAGAAATGGCTGCAGCATGAACTTTTACAGAGGAGAAAGACAAACCCTTGTCTAATAATTCTGTAAGATACTGAAGTGAAACACTCAAATTAGGCCCTGAAACATCAAAGCTCTTTGCTTTGCTCCAGATAAAAAATCTCCTCCATTTATCAGCATAAACTTTCCTTGTACTAGGCCTTCTGGCCTCCAAAATGACATTCAAAACTTGTTGAGGAAGCTGCGATCCTCCAGGTACTAGAACAGAATATGCCAGGCTGTCAGATGCAGGGACTGTATCCTGACATTGAGGAAATGATTGCCTGCCTGGGACAAAAGGTGTGGAATTGATGGCAAAGGCCAAGGAGGCTCCCGTACTAAACTCCTCAGCAGAGGGTACCAGTGCTGCCGTGGCCAATCTGGAGCTATTAGAATCATGGACGGCTTGTCCTGTCTGACCTTCAAGAGCACCTTGGGAAGGAGAGGCAGAGGAGGAAAGGCATAGACGTGAAGATTGTTCCAACTGAATGATAGAGCATCCACTTTCCAAGCTTTTGGATGAAACATCTTTGTGCAAAACTTTGGCAACTGGAAATTTAGTGGAGAAGCGAACAGATCTATGTCTGGAGTCCCCCAAATCACTGTCAACTGTCGAAATACATGAGGATCCAATTTCCACTTGTGGGGATCCACCATCTGTCTGCTCAAAACATCCGCTAAGGAGTTCTGTGCTCCTGGCAGAAACCTTGCCTGAAGAGTGAGGTGCAAACTGAGAGCAGTCTCCCACAAAATCATAGCTTGCCTGCAAAGAGGGTACGAATGGGTTCCCCCTTGCTTGTTGATGTACCACATGACAGTAGTGTTGTCTGTTCGAATCAACACTTGTCCTGGGTGAAGTAGATCCTTGAAAGCCATCAATGCAAATTGGACTGCTAACATCTCCTTCAAGTTGATATGCAAATGTTGAAGTCTGGCAGGCCACGTGTCTTGAACCCATTTTCCATTGAGGTGTGCTCCCCAAGCCTTGTCTGAGGCATCTGTCGTTAAGATCTGACTCGCCTCTGGTCGGGTCACAGAGAGTCCCTTGTTTAGGTGACATTCCTGAGCCCACCACAAAAATTCCTTTTGAATGCAAGGTATTATCTGAATGACAGTGTCCAAATCATGGCAGTGTTGAGTCCATACACTTTTGAGATACCATTGTAGCTTCCTCATATGCAGTTTGGCATTGGGAAGCACCAGAATACAAGATGCCATGAACCCCAAGGCTTGAAGGACTGTCCTTGCAGTCAGCCTGGACCGTAGAGACAATTGTTGGAAGTAAAGTGTAAGATTTCTTTGCTTGTCAGGGGTCAAAAATGCCATCTGAGAGGCTGTATTCAGTCTCACACCCAGAAAGCACATTTCCTGAGAGGGTACTAGACTGGACTTTGTTTCGTTCACAGAATACCCTAGGCACCTTAACACTGCCATAACATACTGTAGATGGTGAAGTAGCTTGTCTTTGTCTTGAGCAAGAATCAGGCAATCGTCCAAATAAGGATAAATTTGTATTCCTCTTAACCTTAAGAAGGCTATCACCGGAGCCAGAACCTTTGTGAACACCCTGGGCGCAGTAGATAAGCCAAAGGGCAATGCAGAGAACTGATAATGTAAAGTCCCAGCCCGAAACGCAGGAATCTCCTGCAACTGGGCCTGATAGGAATATGAAGATAAGCCTCTTTGAGATCCAGAGTTACCATCCAGTGATCTTTGCCCAACAGAGGCAGAAGTTGTTGCAAAGTCAACATTTTGAATTTTGGAATGTCCAGGTATGTGTTGAGGATAGATAAATCCAAAATTGGCCTCCAAGTGTTTCCTTTCTTTGGTACAAGAAACAGGCGAGAATAAAATCCTAGGCCCACTTCTGACAGAGGGACCTGCTGTATAGCCCCATTTGAAGAAGTAAAGAAATCTGTTTGTGAGCTTCCACCCTTTGCTGAGGAGGAACGTCTGGCATGCCTTTGAAAGGAGGCAATGTGTGGAAATAAAACTTGTAGCCTCGGTCTATAATGTCCAACACCCATTTGTCCTGGGTGACTAAAAGCCAATTTTGCCTGAAAAGTGCCAACTTTCCTCCCAGAGGAGCTGCCAGACAGGAAGGATCTGGCAGCTGAAGATGCAGGTCATTGGGTCTGTTTACGAAAGGACTGGCCCCTGCCCTCACCTGTAGATTGTGCAGGGGAACTCCACGTTCTAGGCCTGAAAGAACCCTGAGCTCTGCCCCTACCACGTCTAGATCTGCCCCTAGACTGTAAATCAGAAGAAGGGTAAGCCCATCCCTTAGTAGGCCAATTTCTGCTAAACTTAGGGGGCTGCACCTGCAAAAAATCCTTAACAGTCTGCATAGACTTAGCTTTGTCTTCCATTTTCTTCAAGACTGACTCCACAGGAGAACCAAACAAAACTTCAGACTGAAGAGGAGCATCTAAAATTCGAGCTTTAACATGCTCTGACAAGTTCTGATCCTTAAGCCAGGCGTGCCTACGAATAACTGATCCAGTGGCAGCCACCCTGGAAGAAGCCTGCAAAGCATCGAAACCACACTGCAAAGAATGCTTACCCACCTGATCAGAGGCATGAACCAAATCCTGTAATTCCTTACACTCTATGCCCTCTGCCAAAGCATCTACTTTAGACTTTAACTGAGTAAGGAGAAAATTCTGCTACTTCAGCATATGAAACTGGCAATTCAAAGCCCTCATTGCTAGAGTGGAAGAGGTATACACTTTTTTACCCCACCTATCCAAAGCTCTAGAATCTTTATCCAT
Source organism: Protopterus annectens (assembly GCF_019279795.1). Lineage (NCBI taxonomy): Eukaryota > Metazoa > Chordata > Ceratodontiformes > Protopteridae > Protopterus > Protopterus annectens. Next base: position 1,344,615,342 of record NC_056731.1, read on the forward strand.
AGGAACTGGATTCTTTACAACAGAAGCCCTGACACCCTTAGGTCCCTGGCTAATAGTTTCTGGGTCAGCCCTTGGGCTCTTATACAGATATTTATGAGCCTCTGGCACTCTGTAATACCTATCTGGTTTAACCGGTGCAGGAGGCAAAGAGTCTGGATTAAGGGAAGCCTCAGAGAAAACATCCTGAACAACATCCAAAACAGGAGGTATAGCCAAGGGCCTATGTTGTGGTAAAACAAAAATTCCCTAAGCCTCTTTCGGGAATCTGGGAAATCCTGACCTTCCCATTTAAAATGCTCCCTCATAGAATGCAGGGTTCTGAAAAGAAAAATCCTCTGGAGGAGAAGCAGAAGGACTAGAATCCTCTGCGTCTGAATCAGAATAAGGAGGAAAATCCTGAATGTCTTCAGCCGAAGACTCTGAGTAATCTGAAGAATGTTCCAAACCTTCCACCTCTGGCTCCACCCTAGGCCTCTTATCTGGAGGGGGCATAGAACCTATGATTAAGGAAATCAAATCTTCTGCCATTTTTAGCATGTGTTTTTTAGGTACAGAACCTGCAGAACTAGGACTGACACCAGAGGAAGACAAACCAGGCCTGACCTTGGGAGGTACCTTAGAGACAGAAGGGGAAGGCCTAACCACCTTATGCAAAGAAAGGAGTACAGCAACCTGAGAGGCCCCCTCAGCCTGACCCGACTCCTGAGAGGCCACATCTTGCAAAATTAACGGCTCCCCCTGAGACTCAGCTGAAACCTCGGCTGGATCCACAGATTCCACCGTAGTTTCTAAAGAACCGGCGTCCGGAACGGACGACTCATCCTGCTTGGACTTTAACGATTTTTCCTTGCGCTTCTTAGTGGTACGGGCGTCGGAGGATCCGACGGCATATTGTAATTACACCGCTTACCGAAGACAAGCCTAGCGCAATCTAACCTACGTTTAATGGTGCGCTTATTAAATCTAGCACAAAAGCGACACCCGACTACGTCGTGCTCAGGCCCCAAACAAGGAATACAGAGAGAGTGGTAATCCCTATGAGGTATCTGTTTCCCACAAGAAATACAATTATTCACTTTTTCTGACATCCGGATTTAACTGAGGCAAGAAAAGACAAAAATATTCCCCAACGGGGTACTTAGCCCAACTTGGTTTTCGGTCTGAAACTCAGAATACGAAAATTTCAGAACGCCGAACGGCACTTGCAAACGCTGCTTCTGCTTCGGACCATGCGGCAAGAAAGACTGAGGATATGACGTCGGTCATGCGCTTTAATACCACGGCGTACTGACGTCAGATCTGAGCGACCATGACCGACGCCAGCCTAACACTTTGGTATTCGGGCCGACCGAGGACAGCGGACTACCCACAGGTTATGACTGCAGCAATGTGAGATGAAGAACATCATTAAACAATTGTTTATTAAAGTTATATAAAATGAAGAATAAGGGGTTGGTAAAATTAAGAAAATGAAGGCAATATACTAGGAAAGAAAAAGTATCTGGGGGCAAATTCAGACAGCATGAAAATATTCTACACAATACAAAGAAATAATGGAAGAAATTAAGAAATTTTTGGGTCAGTGGAAAAATTTCAAATGACTCTAAAACAAAGGTGCACATCAAACAAATATGCACAACAAAACTAGTTTATACAGGGGTGTTCTATATATTTCCAGCAAAGATGGAGGAAAAAATACAGTTGTGCAAGTTACACTTACATTTATAACAGCAGAAGTTTGAATTCTTCTTTATTGCAGTAGCCTAAGGATTGTATCCTGGCAGGGACACAGCAACTGACCCACTACCAAAAGCTTTCATTCACTCCCACACTGTCATTCTTGCTGGTTTACAGGTACAGCCCTTTTTAGAAAACTATGTAAACAGTCAGAATAACTAAAAATCATCAAGGCATTCGTGCCCCTCGACAAGAACATGGTGAACGCATTCTGAACTATCAAAGATATACAAACAACAAAACTTTATATATTGCCAAACGATTTACAAGAGTGGGGAAGAAGGGTGGGTGTGGCTACTGCAACAGTGGATAATTCAAAAATCTATTGTTATTGATAAGTGTAACTTACACAACTGTACTGTGTACATCATTCTCACTGCTGCAGTAGCCTATGTGTAGATTATCATAGCTTTTTTTCACACCTTTACAAAATTAGCATGCAAAACATTGGCACACAGTAATAGAAAACAACTCATACTAACATTTTTTTCCATGTACGCACATTATAAATGTTTTCTTTCCTTACAACTGCCCTTCACTCCAACATTACATAAATGTCTCAGTTCCTGCCTTCCCTTAAACCTCACTCCTCCTCCTGAGCAGCATTCTGCATGCATAGTTCCCACAAACTCCACTTATTTCTATGTAGGTTGCTCTCTTTTATTAAAAATCACTCTTCCAGATCGTTTATCCCTTTCACAATATTCAGTGCTCCAAATACAGTTGGTTTAGAGTCTAATTTTCATTTTCTAGTAACTGCTTTGTTGGCAGTCAACTGAATTAAACTTAATAAGGCTTGGCAATTCAAGTCCTGTGTCCCAGATCAAAACAAGACGTTATGTACTCACCATAACGTTCGATGTATGTAGTCCATCTCGCCTCACATTCTTACCCGTGGGTTCGGAGCCAAACCTCGGCTCCTACTCAGCCATACTCTAGCTCGAAGTCTTCAATTGGCTAGTGGCTAAGAGGTATCCCCATGCTGCAATGCACCTATCCCCCAGATCTTGTTTGCTACGAGCTCACATACACACACACACAAACACGCTGAGAGGAAGAACCAACGCAACATATCAAGAAGGAGTGCTGAAAACAGAGACTCTACCTCTAGGCCCCCCAGGAGGGGGTAGGTGGGTGGGTTAGTAAGAATGTGAGGCAAGATGGACTACATACATCAAACGTTATGGTGAGTACATAACTTCTTGATATTATGTGGCCCAGTCTCGTTTACATTCTTACCCGTGGGACAGTGTCCCTAGCACCTAGACCTTGGGCGGCTCACTGGAAAATACTCCTGAGCACTGTGGAACCAAATGCAGATCTGCCCCTTGATACCAGATCCAATTTGCAGTGACTAATAAAGGTGTGAGGAGATGCCCAAGTAGCTCCAGCACAAATATCATCCATAGACATCCTAGCCTGAAAGGCAGTAGAAGTAAACACCGAACGTGTAGAATGAGCCTTTACTTTAAAGGGTAATTCCTTGCCATTTGAAGACTAGATGAAGGAAATGCAGCTAGAAATCCATCTGGACAGAGTTACTTTAGAAACTGAAGTCCCTAGTCTACTGTCTGAAAACGAGACAAAGAGCTGATCAGATTTCCTAAAATCTTTTGTTCTATGTAAATAGAAACGCAATTGTCTGTGGACATCTAGCTGATGAAACTTAAATTATGCCTTGTTAGAGAATTCAGGGAAAAACACAGGCAGCTCAATAGACTGGTTGAGGTTGACCACTGAAGCAACCTTAGGCATAATGGAAGGATTAGGTCTTAGCGAAACCCTATCCTTGTGAAATACCAAGTAAGAGGGCCGAACCGATAAAGCTTGGAGTTCAGAGACCTGTCTAGCTGAAGTGATGGCTATCAAAAATCCAAGACAAAAATGTAATGTCGCAGGTTGCCGTGGGCTCAAAAGGAGGCGAGGTAAGCTGCTGTAGCACAAAATTAAGGTCCCATGGCATTACAGGATCAAAGATTGGAGGTCGAAGTAGCACAGTCCCTTTCAGAAAATCCCTACAAAGTCTGTGCGCCATTAGATTGGGTTCATTAGCAACATGAAAAGTAGAAATGGCAGCCAACTGCACTTTGATAGTTGCCCACAGCTGATCCCTGGCTAAACAGTTGAGAAAGAAACTCTAAAACTGATGAGATGGGAGATGTACAGGGATCAATCTGCCTTTCATGAGCCCAAAGGAGAATCTCTTCCACTTACTGGAATAAATCTTCCTAGTAGAAGGCTTGTGGGAGGAAGACAGAATATGAACCACCTCCGGTGAAAAATCATGAAGCCTGACTAGGGATGGAATTAGAGCAGCCATGCTGTTAACCTGAGGGTCTGAATGGAGGGGTGGAACAGCCCTGACATACGAGTCAACAGATCTGGCTCTGGGTCCAGAATCCACGGATCGTCCATTAGATAAGGGCGAAGAAAAGGAAACCAGATCTGACGAGGCCAGTGTGGTGCAATCAGCATCATTTTGCTTCCCAAGGACTGTGCTTTCTGAATAACCTTCGTTATCAGCGGAATTGGAGGGAAGGCATAGAGAAGACTGGAGGGCCAATCGTGAACTAGAGCGTCCCTGGTGCTTCCCCCTTCGGGGAAATAAGGGTGAAGTAGCTGCTGCATTTGGCATTGAGGGGGCTGGCAAATAGATCGCAGCAAGGCTGACCCCATCTGCGAGAAAATCCGTTCCGCCACTTGTTCGTTCAAGGACCACTCATGAGGCATCAGAATGGCTCTGTTCAGCCTGTTGGCAATCACGTTGGACTTCCCCGGTATGTGCGCTGCCACTAGAAAGTGCCGGGAAGATACTGCCCACTGCCACACTCAAAGTGCCTCTCTGCAAAGGGGATACGACCTGGTTCCTCCCTGTTTGTTCAGATACCACACCACTGACATGTTGTCTGAGTGAATTGCAACTGTCCCATGAGGAAGAAATCTTTGAAGTGCTTGCAAAGCTAACAGCACCGCTCTCATCTCTAAGACGTTGATATGCAAATGGATCTCATGTTCCTGCCACATGCCTTGGACTGTCCTGCCGAGATAATGCCCCCCCACCCGATCTGGGAGGCATCCGTGGTCACAGTGGCAATTGGATAAAGAAGAACGAAAGGAATACCCGCATTGAGATTGCTGGTCTGAAGCCACCAGCGCAGATCCTGCTTGCACCTGTCAGTTATTACAATAAGATGGGAGATCGGGAGATGCTGAAGAGACCATTGGGCAAAAAGTAGCCACTGAAGAAGCCTTATGTGAAGTCTTGCAAGAGGCACTAGCATAATCGTGGCAGCCATGATCCCTAACAACTTGAGGACCACTTTTGCCTTGACCTTCTTCAGTGGCAGTAGAGCGTAGACCTGCTGATGTAAAACCTGAATTCTCACTTCTGGCAGGAAAACCTTCATGAACACCATGTCTAATTTGGCACCGATAAAGGTAACACGCTGCGTGGGCAACAATGCAGACTTTTCCCAATTCAAGGTAATTCCCAGACTTTGGCACAGTGCAATAGTGGCATCCCTGGTCTGTAGTGTGGATGCCTGGTGGTGGCAGACAGGAGCCAGTCATCCAGGTATGGAAACACTTGGAATCCCAGACATCTCAAGTGAGTCGTTACCACTGCCATGCATTAGGTGAACACCCTGGGAGCTGTGGTGAGACCAAATGGAAGGGCACAAAAAGTACAGTTGTGTACACTTACCATAAATGTAGATGTTTTAGTGTATTCACTGTTGCAGTCATTACATTAGGGTAATCTGCTGGCAGGTTGCCCTCAGTCGGCCTGAATAACAAAGTCTTGGGTCCTGCGTCAGATGCTGTCTCTTCCATGACGTCAGGTCGTCAGGGGTATAAAACATGCAGCCGACACCATTTTATTCAGTTTTTCTTGAACCAGATGTCAGGTGCCCCACAAATGGGGAGCAAAAATATATAAACGGCACTATAAATATAAATGCTCTTTTAGCAACATGAACTTTACCTTCATCTAAAAGCAAATACACCACAAAGGCTTTAGAATACAGTGACGGAAAGAGAAGTAATAGAAAAGGGGGGTGGCGGGTGGGTAACCTGGACTGCAACAGTGAATACACTCAAACATCTACATTTATGGCAAGTGTACACAACTGTACTATGTTCTTCATGTTTCACTGTTGCAGTCATTACATTTAGGTAGAATCCCAAAGCTATGGATGGGAGGATGGAACTAAATAGCATTAAGAGCGGCTATAAGTCCCTGCAGAACTGCAGTGGCAATGCCTGCCCTGGATTTAGAGAAAAGAGGCATATGATAATGCTTTGTGAAGGTATGAACAGAGATCCAAGTAGCAGCTTCGAGAATGTCTTTGGTTGGAACTCCTCTGAGAAAGGCTGCTGAGGTAGATGCAGCCCTGGTGGAATGTGACCTGAATTCCCTTGGGCAAAGGTTTACCATGATGCAAGTAGCAGAAACGAATGCAGTGGCTTATACACTTATTAATAGTCTGCTTTGATATAGCCTTCCCCTCTGATCCTGAAGCAAATGCCACCAGTATTTACTCAGATATTCTTAAGAGATTTGGCCCTGTTTAAGTAGAATCTTAGTTGTCTGTGAACGTCCAATGAATGCAGAATCCGCTCCCCTTTATTCTGCGGATTTGGGTAAAATGTTGGCAGATGAATAGTTTGGTTAAGAGCCACACTGGATACCACCTTAGGCATAAAGGAAGGATTGGTTCTGAGGGACACCCTGTTGGTGTAAAATGTAATAAAAAGCTCCACAGCCATGAGAGCCTGTAGTTCTGAAACCCTTCTTGCTGAAGTGATTGCCAAAAGAAAAGCTTGTTTTCCAAGATAAAAACTTTATATCCGCAGTAGCTGCTGGTTCAAAAGGAGGCAGGGTGAGTTTTTCCAGCACAAAATCGAGGTCCCATGCAGGAGTTGGTGATCTTCTGGGAGGCCTTAAAATTTTGGCCCTTCTAAGATACTGTTTTAGCAGAGGATGAGAAAAGATTGGAGGCTCCGTGTTGTAATGAGCCGAGATGGCAGAGGCATGATTTTTATTGAAGAAAAAGATAGGCCCTTGTCAAGCATCTCAGTCAAGTATTGTAAAATCTGAGGGATATTTGGTTTTGCTGCACCCGTTCCTTGTGCTTGGTTCCAAGCACAGAATCTCTTCCATTTATCAGCATAAGATTTTTTAGTACTAGGCCTTCTGGCTTCCAAAATGACATCCATCACAGATTTACTGAGAGGTGCTGTTTGAATAGTTACATGATCAGCCAAGCTGCAAGGTTCAGAGTTTGGAGCTGAGTGTGCAGAATCTGATTGTTCTGCTGAGAGTAGATGAGGTATTTGAGGCAAGTATGAAGGAGGGAGTTGAGACATATTCCATAGGATTGGGTACCAGTGCTGGCGAGGCCAGTCCGGAGCAATTAGGATCATTTTTGTTTTTTTCCTATCTGACCTTTAGTAAGACCTTGGAGAGAAGAGGCAGAGGGGGGAAAAGCATAGACCAATAGGTTTTTCCAACTGAAGGATAGGGCATCCACTTTCCATGCTTGTCTGTGATAAGTCCTTGTGTAGACTTTGTCCAGTTGAAAGTTTTGGGGAGAGGCAAATAGATCTACGTCTGGGCTCCCCCATTTCTGTGTTGCATTGCTGAAGATTTGTGGATCCAGTTTCCACTTGTGTGGGTTCATAAGATTTCTGCTTAGGTCGTCTGCCAGAGTATTTTGTTTTCCTGGCAGGAATTGAGCTTGAAGATGTACTTGGTAAGTCAAGGCTGTGTTCCACAATGACATGGCTAGTCTGCAAAGGGGGTAGGAATGTGTACCCCCCTGCTTGTTTATGTACCACATAACCGTGGTGTTGTCCGTCTTTATCAGTAGTTGTCCTGGATGAAGTAGGTCCTTGAAGGCTGTCAGGGCATTCTGAACAGCTAGCATCTCTTTCTGATTGATATGCAAATGCATTTGTTTTGGGCTCCATGTGCCCTGAATGCATCTCCCCGCCAGGTGGGCCCTCCAAGCATAGTCTGATGAGTCTGTAGTTAGGGTTTGGGTGACAGGGGGTAGAGTGAATGACAGTCCCTTGTTTTGGTGACATGTCTCTGCCCACCAAAGAAACTCCTGTTGTAGGCAGGGAATGAGAGGAATCATTGTTTCCAGACTGTGACGATGTTGACTCCATAAACTTTTTAGGTACCACTGAAGTTTCCTCATATACAGTCTTGCATATGGAATTAGTAGAATGCAGGATGCCATGAACCCCAAAGCCTGCAGAATTTGTCTTGCTATCTGTTTGAAATATAAAGTCAGTTGCCTTTGTTTGTCTGGCGTAAGATAAGCCATCTGGGCAGGTGTATTCAAGCTTGCACCCAGGGATGTAATTTTTTGAGAGGGTACCAGATGTGATTTCTTTTCATTTATTGTGTACCCTAGGCATGTTAGAAGCCTTTTTACAAATGCCAGATGTTGAAGAAGAATGTCCTTGTTCTCTGCTTGAGTGGGACAGCCTTCCAGGTAAGGATAAATTTGTATGCTTCTTTGTCTGCAAAATGCAATTACTGGTGCCAGGCACTTTGTAAAAATCCTGGGTGCAGTAGATAAGCCAAAGGGCAGTGCAGAGAATTGGTAAGGCATAAAACCTGCCTTGAAGCGGAGGTATCTTCTGCACGATTCCCTTATTGGGATATGCAGGTATGCCTCTTTTAACTCTAGAGTCACTAACCAAGCGTTCCTGCCCAGCATAGGCAGTAGCTGTTGTAAAGTCAGCATTTTGAATTTTGGAATGTCCAGGAACGTGTTCAAAATCGGTAAGTCCAGTATTGGACGCCAGGCATGGTCTTTTCTGGGTACCAGGAACAGTCTTGAATAAAAACCTTGTCCTTTTTGCTGTTCTGGTACTGGTTGAATAGCCCCCATATCCATGAGGGACGTAACTTGTTTCTGAGCCTCTGCCCATTGATTTTGTGGCAGATCTGGCCAACCGTTTGGAATTGGCAACGTATGGAAATTAAATCTGTACCCCTGGGATACTATGTTTAATACCCACTTGTCCTGGGTAATTAACTGCCAATTTTGAGCACAAAGTGCTAATTTCCCCCCCCAAGGGGGCTGCCAAAAGATAAGTGCTTGGTGATGGAAGAGGAAAGTCATTGAGACTGCCTACTGTAGGGTTGTGCTTTGTTTCCTCCAGATTTGGAAGTGGAGGCACCCCATTGCTTTGACCTGTAAGAACCCTGTGATTAGTATCTAGAGCCTTTTGAGCACCTGGATTTGCCTTGAGAGGCTCTGCTGGACACAGGAAAGGACCAATTTTTAGTAGGCCAGTGCCTACTGAATCTGGGTGGCTGCACTTGTAAGAAATATTTTACAGTTTGCATAGATTTAGCTTTGTCTTCCATTTTCTTTAAAACCTCTTCTGCCTTATTACCAGAGTATCCTGCTGTAAAGAGGCATCCAACAATTTAGCTTTAACATGATTAGGCAGAGTTTGCTCCTTGAGCCAGGCATGCCTTCTAATCACAGATCCAGTAACTGCGGCCATGCAAGAGGTTTCCAAGAAATCAAAACCACATTGCAAAGTATGCTTTCCAACCTGTTCTTCTGCATGCAATAATAATTTTTTATTTTCTACACAATCAGAAATCATCATCATTTTCTGTTTCAGTAAGCCCATAACAATGCTGTTGATATTTAAGCATATGAAACTGGCAATTTAAGGCCCTAATTGCCAAGGTTGCAGACGTATAAACCTTCTTTCCCCATCTATCCAGCGCCCTGGAATCTCTCTATCAGAGGGGGTAGGATTTCTGGCTGTAAAGGCCTTTACACCTTTGGGACCCCTAGTTTCAGGATCAGCAGCAGGATTTTTACTAGAAATTTGTGGGAATCAGGAACCCTGTAATATCTGTCTAGCTTACTAGGAGCCGGAGGTACGGAATCAGGAGCCATGCTTGATTCCGAAAACACATCATCAACAATGTCCAATGCAGGAGGTATAGCCAAAGGCCTATGCTAAGGAAGAAGGAGGAAATTCCTAAGCCTCTTTTTTGATTCAGAGAAATGCTGACTCTCCCAATGAAAATGTTCCCTTAAAGTATGCAAAGTTTCTCAAAGGAATAATCCTCAGGAGGAGATGCAGATGGGATGGATTCCTCTGCATCTGAATCCTCATAGGGTGGTATAAAAAATTCCTGATCAGACGAGGAATCAGAAGAAATGGAAACCTGATCTGAAGATTCATAATCAGTGTCTTGCCTAGGCCTCATAGAGGGGGGGGGGTTGGGAACCCCTGATCAAGGTAAATAAGTCCTCAGCCATTTTGATCATCTGTTTTTTAAGCATAGGGGCCTGAGCACATGGCTCATGTGTCTGTTTTTTAGACTTAGCAGATGTTTTTGAAGCTGGCATTGGTTTTATATAAAAATGTTGAGGCCTGAAAACACCCTCAGAAGCAGTTGCCTGCTCAGCAGCTTCGGACCCATCCAAGGGCCAGACATCCGTGGGTTCAATACTCTGAGAATCTCGCGGCATACCGGACTCTGCATGGGTCTCGGTAGAGGCCTGCGACTCAAAAGTAGCGGCTTTCAGGGGCTGCGAAAGCACCTCACTGAGAACCGGTGACTAGCTTAGGAGAAGCTTCGTTGTCGGTTTTGGACCCCGACGGTCTGTCTCTGTCTTTTTCATTGCGTTTTTTGTGAACTCTGGTAGTTGGATTGCTAACTGACGACATTTCTGGGTAATTAAATCTGGATCCAAAATATTTTGAAGCAAAAATATAACGATGCTTAATTGTGCATGGGTTAAATCTAGCACAAAACCAACAGCAAGGTATGTTATGACCTGGGCCTAGGCAAGGAATACAGTACAAATGAAAATCCTTATGAGGTATTTGCTTCCCACAATTAATGCAATTATTAACTTTTACTGACATCAGAAAGGAGCAAGAAAAAGTTTCCCCAACAGGGTACTTAGCTTTAGTTGAAGACTTCGGTTCTATAACTCGAATGCGAAAATTTCAGGAGTCGGCTGACCGGCACTTGCAAACTGCTTCTGCTTCGGGCACCATGCGGCAATAAAGACTGAATAAAATGCCGTCGGCTGCATGCTTTATACCCCTGATGACCTGACTTCATGGAAGAAGAGACAGCAACCGACGCAGGACCCAAGACTTTGTTAATCAGGCCAACTGAGGGCAGCCCGCCAGCAGATTACTCTAATGTAATGACTGCAACAGTGAAACACGAAGAACATCTGAAAATGACTGGCTCCCAGCTGGAAGCGTAGGTGATGTCTGGATGCCCTGTCCATTTTTATATGGTAGTAAGCATCCTTGAGGTCGATGGAGCACATCCACACATCTTTCCCTAATAACGGGAAAATTTACTGCAACGTGACTATGTGGAACTTGGACTTCTCTACATGAAGGTTCAAACGGCTGAGATCCAAAATGGGTCTTGGGTCCCCTGTTCTTTTCGGCACCAAAAAGAATCTGGAGTAAGTCCCTAATCCTACTTGGTCTGAGGGGACAGTCTGGATGGCTCCTTTTAACAGCAACTTTTGAACTTCTAAGGTTGCGGAATCCCTTTGACTGGGTGGGGCATCTGGGATTCTTTTGTTTGGAGGGGGAGATGAACGAAGGGGAATAGGATAACCTCTGGAGATTATCTCTAATACCCACTCGTCTTGGGTGATGTCTCGCCAGGCTTCTGGGCATAGAGAAATGCGACCCTCGACTGGCTCCAGAGATGCACAGTCGGGCCTCCTCTCAGGAGCACTGGTAGGGAGATCCACGAAAGGAATTGCGGGGTCCCCCTGGTTACGTGGGCCTCCTCTGCCTCTAGGGTGGCATCTACCTGAATTTCCACCCCCTCCTCTGCCTCTAGAGGGGGAATCACTGTGTGCGTCATGAAAAAAACCTCTGTGATTTTCTGAACCACATTTTTCCACCTTTCTGGCCACTGGGATAAGGTCTAGAAGGCATGGAAAAATGGACTCCCACGACAGACTGGGTTTTTCCTTCCTGCTCGCACCTAGTGAGAGTGTCCTTCACCTTGGTTCCAAATAAGGATGAACCGTCAAAGGGTGCGTTGGTGAAGGTAGACTTGAAGGCCTCACGAAGTTGCACAGGCACATCCAGGAGTGGCTCCTAAGAGAGACTCCAGAACCTGCAGCCCTGCTCGCTCCATCGGCTGCATACAAGATCAGCCTCATGGAGGAGTTGGTAATAGAATTTAGGGTAGACATCTGAGCATTGACTTTCTGAGCCACAGCATCAGAAACGTTACCCTGTAGAGAATCTCCCAACTCCTTTAAGAGATCTCTCTGGAGCCATGTAAAATGCAATAAATAGTTCAGCAACCGCAGTGTAAAGGCCACTGAAGAGAACACATGCTTCCCATACCTGTCCATAGCGCTGGACTCCTTGTTAGGGGGATGGACAGTAGATTAAGTTTCTGCAAGTTCCTTCTTGATGGTTGCTGCCACCACCATGGCATTTACTGGAACACCTTTTGTAAGTAATTCTTTATCAGGCAGAGTGGACAAAAACTTGTTGGGTCTCCTAGGGACCATTCCACAGTGTCCGGAGTTTCCCACACCTTTCGACAAACAAGGTCCAGGAGCTCGTTGAACGTGGAAGAAATCCAAGAGGTGGAGGGTTCGGACCCAAAGGCCTTCAGGAACACCAACTCCTCCTCAGAAGGGGCTTTAGATGGCCAGTCGCCTCTCTGTCTCAGTATTTCCAAGCTATCTGAAAAAGAGATATTGTCAGAAGACAACTTAGGGGACCCCTCTGACTCCTCGAGGTCGGTGTCAGATGTGAGAGACTCATCTTGGGAGTCAATGTGCTTCCTCCTGCACACTCTGTATCTGGGTGGCTCCTCGGGTAAAAAACCTGGGAAGGCCTCAGAAAGCTGGGGACCACTCATGGAGGTAATCCTGAGGCCTTAGGTCTCCGCTGTCCCTAGACAGAGGGTGATCTGATACTGATATCGGTGCTGGAGGGGGAAGAGTGTCGGTACCGTAAGATGCAGCTGATGACCTGGCCAGCACACTCCTCATGACCTCGAAAGCTGATCCCCCAGCTCCGAAGGTCGACTAACCGCAGAAGACACCCTCAGAGCCGAGGAAATAAGGTCCGAAACCATTGTCAAGTCCACGCTCACCCGAGTCGAAGCGCCAAGAGGAAGGCTCAGAGCCAAAGATCGACCCGATACCTCCCTCTCGGCTCCGACCGGCGAACTGTGAATCCTGGACCCCATGGACGGCGCTGACTGGGTTGGAGCAGAGATGCCAGAAAGGGCTACAGGAACCCACCTCGAGGCATCAGACGGAACCGACAGCTCTGGCTCCGAAGAAAGGTCCGGAGGAGGAACAGCCAAAGATGAAGGGAGGACGGGCTCCGGAGCCGACTGGGCCAGAGCTGAAAGCAATTTAACCAGCACCGATGACTGGAGCAGTTTCCTCACCACCCTATCGACATTGTCATCGGAAAGTGTCCTAGAAGACCTAGAGGACATGGTCAGGGATCTGGCTCTCCCTATAGAGGGAGGCCTACGAGTCAGAGAAACTGGTCAAAAAACTGGAGACCGGCTCCGAACTGACAAATCTGTCACTGGCTCTAATAAACCGGGAGCCGATGTAGACATCATTGATGCACCAACTTCTGTTGGCCCTGAAGCCAGTGGAGCCGAAGAAGCAACTGTAGTCTTAAAGATTTTCTCCGACGGCTCCGAGGAGACTGACGGAGCAGGAGAGTGTTTCTTAGACGATTTTTTTGTCCATCTTTTTGTCTGGTTTGGAAGGAGAAGACTTGGAACAGGAAGATCTCTCCAAATCAGATTCAAAGGAAGGTTTCAGCAATCCCTATAATATTAGCTTGTTCTTTCTCTCTTGCAGCACGTGAGGACTGAAAGCGTGACAGAACAAGCAGGATTCCTGTAAATGAATAGCCCCCAAGCAATACACGCACACAGAGTGCCCAGCTGTCAAAGACATCTTGTTGTTACACTTAACACACTTTTTGAAGCCCGAAGCCCTGTGCTCTTTAGAATCCACACACACATACACAGAGGGCGTAGGGCACCTTCACCACAAAAACCAAACAGAGCGCGGGAAACTAGAGCCTCTAACTTAAATGGCCTAGAGACCACGGGGTAATCATAGGGAGGATTAGGTCCTCTAAGTTAAACTGGCCTAGCACAAGAAAAAAACAGGGGAACAACAGTCACAAAACAAAGAACCCACTAACAGAAGGGATCAACCTGCTATACAACAAGAAACAAAAACGGGGAGGACTAGGTCCTCTAACTGAAATGGGCCTAGACCGTAAACACCAAGGGAAACGGGATACCAAGAAAAGTTCAGTTGAACCAGTCAGAAGCAAAACACACACACTAGCTATTAAAATAGCTTTTGGAGCTACTAAATCGAAAAATAAGTAGAAAAATTGTACTTAGCTATGGCCAAGGGCGAGACCACGTCCGAGCTGTACGAGCAGCAAACAAGATCTGGGGGATAGGTGCATTGCAGCATGGGATACACCTCTTAGCCACGAGCTAATTGAAGACTTCGAGCTACAGTATGGCCGAGTCGGAGCCTAGGTTTGGCTCCGAACCCACGGGTAAGAATGTAGGCAAGGCTGGACTACATAACATGAATTATTTCCTTAGTTACAAACATTTGTCCCCCATTAATTCTGACAGAATACTCTGTACGAAATTTTTAAAAACGGTCAATTCCCCCCACCCAAAAAATATTCCCAGTTACCTCTATTCCACACACCTACATTTGCTATATACTGCAGGAAAAAAATATTTGAAGTCTGTTGGGGTATAAAAATACCTATGCAAATGCTTCCAAACAAAAACCCTAAACCTTCTGTACTTTCTTTCATACTTGGTAGCCAAACACATTATCTTTCCATTGTTCCCTGGATAACTACTTTTCCAGTCTCTCTTCCCAATCCTTTCTAACCTCTTCTGACTGATTCATATAGTTATCACTCAATATTTACATACCCTATTAATTTTCCCCTTTTAACAGCAGCTTCTGCTCTAGATTTGACAAGAAACTCTAGCAGAGCAGGTGTTTCACTTAGGTTCATAGGTGTGTACTAGGCTAATGGCCCTGGAGCTTTTACAAGCTTAGCCCATAGGATTACCCTGGTATCGTGCCACCCGACCTTAGTTTTCAGTGCCTCTGTCAAGTAGAGCCACTGGAGTGATCCCCAGAGTGAATTTTCTATTTCCCATCCACTCATCAAAACTTCTCTTGAAGAGGGCCAGTAAGGTGTTCTGTTTGACATGTATGGGAAGTCTATTCCATAGCACGGGCAGTCTCTGGGTTATGAGCCTATCCCTCCAGCACGTTCTGCTGATTGTGGTAATGAGGATGAGGTCTCTGGAGCGTGTGGTGTGGTGTGGAGAGATTGGGATTTCATTAGATGTAGCATTTCTAACAGAGCTCGGTCAGACATGGCTTTGTAAGTCAAGCAGAGATCGCCTATAAGTAGGCGATATGAGGCAGAGAATAGTTGGAGTTTTTTGAGTCTATCCATATAGGACAAGTGTTTAAGGCCTAGGATCCTCTTTGTGAGGTACTTTTGCGGCCTCTCCAGTTGCTGCAGGTGTCTAGTGAAGTACATGCCAAATGGGGCACTGTACTCGATGACTGGTCTAATGAGGGAAGAGTTGAAGTAGACAATGACCTTTTTCTTCCTGGATGCAAAACCCTTAGTAATGAGATGTGTCACATAGAAGGACTTTCTGACTACAGTGGCAGTGGGGTGGTCAAGAGAGAGGTTGCTGTCAACCTGTGTTCTCAGAACTCATAACGCCTTCTGTGTTCAGTGGCCTACCATCGATGTGGTAGCTCATGTGAACTGGGTTTTTCCCAATGGGGATGATGAGACATGTTTTGGCATTGAGGTTAAAGCCATAGTTCTGACATCAGTCGTTGGTCTCAGTGAGGCCTCTCTGTAGGATGTCAACATCACTTGGTGAGTTAATAATGGCTCCCAACTTGCAATAGTCTGCGAGCTTTGTCAGCCAGAGTTCCTTCGTGTTATACTGGACTTCTGAGAAGTATATACCAAATAGGAGAGGACCCAGGACCGATCCCTGTGGGACTCCACTAATAACTGGTGAACAGTCTGACAGTCAGTTACTTTCACACTGTGGGTTCTATCTGTGAGCCAGTTTACAACCCACCTAGTGATATAGGGGTTGATGCCTAGCTTAGTGAATTTTTATATGATTCCTGAGTGGGGAATGGTATAAAAGACCTTGGCCAGATCAAGGTAGGCTGTATGAACCACAGCTCTGGTGACCAACTCAAAGAAGTCGACCAAGTTGAGCAGGCATGATCTACCCTTCACAAAACCAAACTGTGTGGGCTCCAGAGTTTGGAGATTACCTATATCCTTGTTTATTAGGTCCATGATGATGCGTTCCATAGCTTTGCATACCAGACTTGTCAGACTAATAGGGCGATAGTTCCCAGGGTCTGTAGTTGCTCCTCCTTTGTGGAGAGGGATGACTGTAGCAGTGCGTCATTCGGTGGGAACAAAGCCTGAGTTGAGGCTGTGATTGAACAGGGCACACAGGTGAGGT
This sequence comes from Protopterus annectens, assembly GCF_019279795.1. NCBI lineage: Eukaryota > Metazoa > Chordata > Ceratodontiformes > Protopteridae > Protopterus > Protopterus annectens. The sequence goes on from NC_056731.1 coordinate 1,344,631,678, forward strand.
GCCAGTTCACTCCGTAGTTCATGTAGAACACGGCCAGGGATATGGTCAGGTCCCATAGAAGCTGTATTCTTGGCCTTGGACAGTGCTGTTTTAACATGTGCAGCAGTAATACTGGGTGCCTGGTAATCTACTGGTATTGTGAATGGTCCTTTGGGGGAGAAGAGAGGGGTAAAGCTGGCACTGAATCTGTCGGCCAGTATACTGGCAATATCTGTTGGCTCGGTTATAGGAGGTACCATTGTGCAGTGGCTCAGAGCAAATCAGGGTACTGCCATGGAGGTTCTTTACATGACTATAGAAGGCCTTGTGGCTGTATTTACTATCTGCAGCAATTCTGTTTTCATAGCTAGCTTTAGAGGATTTGATGAGGGATCTCACCTTTTTGTCAAGGCTGATAAGGGAGTTTTTCCAGTCTTGGAACTTCACCTTATTCCACATCAGTTTCCTCCTCCTGTTGTAGAGTTTGCTTATGGCACAGGACCACCAGATTGACTTCCTTTTTTAGGAGGAGAGTGTCTTGGTTCTATTGGGTATGGTGAGAGCCATGCATTTGCATGTGTGTTTGTACAGTGAATTGGCGTATGATTTGGCGGTCATGCAACTATTCTCCATTTGCATGGGCGCCGTGAAGTTAGCCACCTCTGTTCTTAGGAGCCCAAAGTTAGCTTTGGAGACGTTTTTCATGGTGGTTACCTTTGTGGGGAGTGGGGGTGGGGGGGGAGAGATGTGGATTTCCAAGGTGATTAGTTTGTGGTCGGATCTAACCAGGGAGGAGTTGACTATTGGTGCAGAGCAACGGTTGCCCATGTTAGTAATGATCAGGTCAAGGATATTGCTACCTCTAGAGGGGATAAGAACTAGCTGGTCCAGGGCATTGGAATTAACGAATTCCAGGAAACGTTGGGCAAGTGTATTGGTACAGGAGTAGTTTTCCTAATTAATGGAGGGGTAGTTGAAGTCACCCAGTATGAGAGTGTTAGGTTGGACCCTAATATTCTCCAGGGTGCTTAGGAATGTGGAGTGTGTCTTGGGACATGGTTGGGGACCTACAACAGGCTACAACCTGAATTGCTGTCTTACCCAATGTTAGCTGCACCTGAAGCATCTCTGATGCGTTATGTTGGGCTACCAGTCTGGAGGTGTGTGCATCCTTTATGAATATGGAAACACAACCTCCTTTGGAGCTTCGGTCCAATTTCTGGGACTGAAAGGTATGGAATGAGTAATAGCCTGGTAGTGCAGGGGTGCTTTCTGCTGCCTTGAACCAGGTCTCTGTTAGAGCACAAATGTCGATGTTCTCCATTTTAAGGAGTGCTTCGAGCAGGTGCATTTTCAGATTAAGACTTCCAGCGTTGAGATGCATGACCCTTAGATTGCATTTGTTTGCAGCTGTTACAGTGGTAATTTGGTCTTTGGAACACCACGTAAAAAAGGGACTATAGGGGTGGCAAGAGCATTGGGCAATATCTGGAAGCCCAGGGGTGACAGATGCAGGCCATCTCTGACAAAGCATCGAGGTCGGTCAATCGTCATCCCAGGCAGACAGATACTGGATCCCCTTAGAATGACACCGGAAACTTTGCCAATTGTTGAAATCAATAATTTTCTGCTTGTACTGTGGTATCATTCTGGGTGATGGTAGGATGCTGCTCAGGGCTGGGGTCAGACCCGCCTGGACTACATAATCTGAGAGCTCCTCTATGTCTCTTTTCATGCAGTCCAGGGAGGTATGTCTCAGGTCATTCATACCCACATGTAACAGAGCCATATTTGTACCTGTTGTTGAGGGACCTGAGTGCGTGCATTATATGGCGGATCCTGGCACCTGACAGGCAGCTGACTTGTTACTTACTCCTTATTCAACTTAGTGAGTGGGACATCAGTGTGCCTCACTACTGAGTCACCTATGACTACTGTGCTGGGCATGCTGTTTTGCCTTAGGGGCTTTGGTTGAGTGGCACACTGTTTAGGAGAGGTATGCGTCTCGTGAATAGTATTGTGCTGTGGTGGTCGAGAGCATTTCTGCCTTGGAGATCTCTGCTGTTTAGGTAGATTTTTATTGAGAGCCTCCTGGCTGGAGAGTGTGTGGCTTCCAATTTGGATATATAAGTGCATCTCTCGCAAGTCTGAGTGCTGGGAAGTAAGAGGAGAGGGTTGTCGGTGTACATGAGGCAGTTGCTACATTGTCTCAGGATGCCCAAGTTCACCAGGTTAACAGGAGAAAGCACAGGGAACTAACCTATAGACATGCCTGGAGGGGTAGGCATTAATAATAAGCACTGGAGCGGTTTCCTTGTAGAACGTTTAATGCTGGTAGCACTTTCGTGTGCTACAATATTTGCTACAAGAAGTCTGTACGGTAAAGTACTAGACTAATAAGCTAGTAAAAGTGTAGGAGAGGAGAGAACTAGCAGATCTAAGAGAAAATTGAAGAGCAGACTTTGGCACCTCTCAGAAGCTTACAAACAGTCCTGGATACAGCAAATTTGTATCGGGACTAGACTAGTTGTAGGAAAGGTGGGAAACAAGTGCAAATGTGGGCTGTTTAAATCAAAAAGTTGAAGGAGATGGGAAAAAAGTGCTCAAACAGCCAATCAACTAAAACTTCTGGGACAGAAACCACTCCTCTTGTGGTAGACAGGCTACCTAGTGCTTACCACACCCACTGATGCGCTAGAAGGCTTCCCTTAACACAGAAAGGCTTGGGGGGCTCAGAAGCTTACAAACCGTCCTGGATTCTCTATCACTTCTGCTTAAGAATCCATGAAAGGGAAAGAAGCTTCTAACCTGCAGTCCAAACTTCTTCTTAGCCTCATCCCACTTGTTTACTTTCCTTTGTAGTTATCTACTTCCAATACCTTGATTCCTTTGCCAGTTTGCTCCAGTAAATTCCAGTCTCCTTTTGCCTATTTTCTGTATCCCTATCTGCAGTCATCCCTATTGGCAAAATCTCCTTTCTCCACTCCCACGTTGGTTTAGCTCTTACTTTCTGTAACTTTATGACTATAACATTCTGTATGGTGGTTATTGTTTCCCTTAAGAATCGGCATCCAAAATCACAATCTCCTTATTTCTTGAACTCTGCCTTGCTTCATCATCATCCCTCTCCACTTTGAATGATAAACTTCTGCTGGTGTTACTTATACACACACACACACACACACACACACACACACACAGTGTGTGTGTGAGCCTTAACTGTGTAGCTCTAAAACATACCTTCAAATCAGGTAAACCTAAACAACCTTGTTACATGGGGAGTATCAATATATCCCGCTTACCTCTTGCCCTCTTTCCCTCCCAGATAAATTCCTTCACTTCTTTAATAATTACTGTCCACAACTTCAATATATGCCTGACCTGTATATAAAACTAACAGGAATAAAACGTTTTCACTGCTTTTACCTTACTATCCACATCCATAAACCAGAGCTTCCAGTTTCAATTTTTGTATTACCTTTTGTTTTGTCTCTTCTCACATATCCCTTAGTTTCCATAACAGAAACCCTTTTAATACATACGCCTTAATACTTCATCTTGTGTCACCATAAGTACTGGTAATGCTGACCCACATTAAAAGAGATAAATAATTTACAGCTATAGCCTTTATTTTATCACATTAACTTTATATCCTGTAAAGTTTTGAACCTGTCTTGAAATGTTCCACAACACAAGAGATGGCCTTTCCTGCCTCTACCAAATACAAAATAATATCATCTTCATATAAAGACAACTTTTATTTATTTGACATTTGTTGACTGGGAATGTCTGACTGAGCTTGTGCCCTTTTTCAGCAGAGGTCCGGAGAGAAAAGCTCCACAAAGTATTACATACACCATAATAATGTTTACAAACAGTACAGTATACATGAGGTAATATAAACATGCATTATAACTCGTGGATTCCCATTTGCAGCATGAGAGTTTAAAAAGTTTAATTTACAAAAAAGACAAAAAAAAAAAAAAATAAAAACAGTATCTTAAAGTAATTCATATATCTCCAATACACAATTTCTCCATTTAGAGGTGAAGTAATGACAATTAACTCAGAGTTTAAGATAAGAGTACAGAAAGTACTGTACATCAAAAGTCCTAGTTCTTACAGGCAACAGCATGTACATCAGTAATCAGAAGCAGAGGGGACGTTGATAGAAAAAGGTCAAGTGTCCAGAGAAAACAAAAGGGGGGGTGGCTATGGGTAAAAGGGAAAATTAGAGATTTTTTTTAAATTTATAAATAAGAGAGGAGAGTAGTAAGTAGTCAGAATCAAGTGAAATCTGAGAAAGGGGAGTAAACTAAGTGGGAAAAGAAGGGAGGGAAGTAAATATGAGTAGTGGTGAAATTTAGTGAAAAAAAGGTATTAGGAGTTGAGAGCTCTTTAGCTAGAATTAAGTATGAATTGAGAAGGGGCTGTATGCAATGGGGGTCAGGTGAAGTTCACGGTGGTTGTGTACAGGAGCAAATCCATGTATTAGTAAAGTGGGCTTTTAGGGTGATTTTGAATGGGTGGGGCTGTGTGACAGATCTGATTGTTAAAGGTAGCTTATTCCAGTGGACAGAGGGAAGATACTTGTACAGGGTTTCACCAACTGCTTTTTTAGGTTTGTAAATGTCAAGGAGGTTTTGGGTGGTGCTTCTAAGTTTTCTGGTTGGAAGGTAGTAATTTAAGATGTTGGAAATGTTAGGGCAAAAGGAAGGTTTGTAGAGAATGGAGTGGATAATATTAAGTTGAGAGAAAAGAAGTTGACTGGGGAACTCAAGCCAGTTCACTGTGTTCAAGGCCAGGCAGTGATGGGAATTTGGATGACTGTTGGTGGCAAATCTAGCTATTTTGTGATATGTATTTTTCATCTTATTCAGTAGTGTTGCCTGTAGGTTTGTGAGGATTTGGGATCCATGGAAGAGATAAAGTAGGAGATAAGCAAGCGAGAGTAACAGTCTTGCCTCTGGTGTGAGATATCTTTTGTTACAGTATAGGTTCATAGGTAGATACTAGGCTATCTTCCCTAGGGCATTTATAAGCCTAGTCAGAGTGTATTTGGCTTCCGCCTCCCTATTTGATTAGCCTACTGTGCCTCTGTAAAGTAGGTCACAGAAGGTACCCTTTTAAGATTAGTTTACTGTGTCTCTGTCTAGCAGGGACACAGAAGAGATCCCAGGGGTGAATTTGCGATTTCCCATCCACGCGTCCAGATTTTGCTTGAAGAGGGTCAGCGAGGGGCTGTGTCTAACATGAATTGGGATTCTATTCCAGAGTGAGGGGAGCCTCTGGGAAATGAATCTGTCCCTCCAGCATGTCCTATTTATTTTTGTGCTGAGGTTCAAGTCCCTGGAGCGTGTAGCTCTAAGGGACTTGGATTTTTTGAGGTGGAGCATGTCCATTAATTCTGGGTTTGACATGGCTTTGTACGTCAGGCATAGATCGCCTCTGAGTAGGCGGTAAGCAACTGAGTAGAGCTGAGTTTCTTTAGTCGAGCTGCATAGGACATCTGTTTGTAGCCCATGATCCTCTTGGTGAGGTACTTTTAGGGTCTCTCCAGTTGCTGCAGGTGTCGGGTAAGGTACATCCCAAAAGGAGCATTGTATTCAATTATGGGCCTGATGAGTGATGAGTAGAGCGGCACAATGACCTCTCTTGATCTAGATGCGAACCCTTTCGTGATAAGGTGGGCTATATAGAAGGTCTTTCTAACCACTTTGGCAACGTGATTATCAAAGGAGAGATTACTATCTACGTTGGTCCCCAAATCTCTAATTACTTCTTCCGTGCCAATGGATTACCACCTATGTGGTAATTTGTGGGCACCTTGTTTTCCCCAAAGGGGATGACTATGCACTTTTTAGCATTTAGCTTGAGGCCGTGGCTCTGGCACCAAGCTTCCGTCTCTGTGAGACCCTTTTGGAGGATGCTTGTGTCAGCTGGAGATTCGATTATGGCCCCCAGTTTGCAGTCATCTGCGAACTTTGTCAGCCATAATCCCCGCATGTTAGCCTGAACCTCAGAGAAGTATATACCGAACAAGAGAGGTCCTAGAACTGAGTTTGGATTCGGACATGGCACCTGCGATTTTGACCATGTGGGTTCTATCTCTAAGCCAGTTTGCAACCCATCTTGTGACATAGGGGTTGATATTTAAGCTGGTAAGCTTATTTATGATGCCAGAGTGGGGTATTGTGTCGAAGGCTTTTGCGAGGTCCAGGTAGGCTGTGTGGAATACCTTGCCCTCATCTATGGCTTTGGTAACTGTTTCAAAGAAATCAACTAGGTTTAAGAGGCAAGATCTGCCCTTAACAAAGCCGAATTGGGTAGGGTCCAGTGTCTGGAGGCTCCCAATGTCTTTGTTTATGAGTTCCATGATAATACGCTCCATAGCTTTACAGACCAGACTATAGTCAGGCTTATGGGGCAATAGTTCCCGGGGTCAGTTGTGGCACCACCTTTGTGGAATGGGACCACTGTAGCTGTATGCCATTCTTTGGGTACATATCCTGTAGTAAGGCTAAGTTTGAACAGTGACTTAATGTGAGGGTTCAGTTCTTCTTGGAGCTCGTGTAAGACACAGCCTGGGACACCGTCTGGTCCCATAGATGCTGTGTTTTTTGCTTTGGAGAGGGCAGCTTTCACCTGTGCATCTGTGATGTCAGGGAGGTTACATTCAGTTGGGATAGGCATTTGCTCCTTTGAGGGGGAAGGGGTGGGGGGAGTTTGCGCTGAATCTGTCTGCCAGGATGTTGGCTATGTCTGTAGGTTCAGTATAGTTTGTACCGTTATGCAACAATTCAGAGCATATCTGGGAGTTTCCACCCATATTCCTGACATAACTAAAGAAGGCCTTGTGATTATCTTTAGTGTCTAGGGCAATTTTTCTTTCGAAACTGGCCTTTGATGATTTTATGAGGGATCGAAGTTTCTTGCTAATACTGATCAGAGATGCCTTCCCTTTTTGGGATTTTGCTCTGTCATGTAGTAGCTTCCTCCTTCTGTTCTATAGATTATTTATGGCCGGGGTCCACCAGACCGGTCTCCTGTTTTTGGAGGCCTGAGTCTTGGCTTTATTTGGGATAGCATGATCCATGCATTCCTGCAGGTGCTCATAGAATGATTTGTAAAGGATTCTGTGGATTGGGCTGTATTATCCTCTGGCCCGAGGGCTTTGAAGGATTCCATCTCAGTCTTGAGAAGTGCAAAGTTGGCTTTTGAGAAATTCTTTACAGTGATTTCCTTGGCTGGGGATGGGGACGGGATATGGATGTCCAGGGGAATTTGTTTATGGTCTGATCTTACCAATGAGGGGTTTACCTCTGGTGTGGAACATAGAGTCCCCATGTTGGTGATGACCAAGTCCAATATGTTGTTCCCTCTTGTGGGAGTGGTGACCAGTTGTTCCATCACGTTAGGGTTTATAAATTCAAGGAACCGTTGGGCGAGGGTGTTTGGGCTTGAGTAGTTTTCCCAGTCAATGTTTAGGTAGTTGAAGTCACCCAATAACATAGTGTTTGCAGAGACCTTCACATTCTCCAGTGTTCTCAGGAATGCCAAGTGGGGTTCCTGTAATAGGGAGGGTGTTCTGTAGCAGGCTACAAACTGAAAGGCAGTTTTGCCCACTGTTAGTTGCACATGGATGGTTTCCGATGCTTCATGCAGTGCCACTAACCTGGAGGTGTAGGTATCTTTGATGAATATAGATACTCCCTCTCCTTTTGTGATTCGGTCTGAGTTTTGGGGCCGAAACGCATGATATGAGTTATAACCTGGTAGTGCTGGGGTGCTCTCAGAAGCCTTGAACCAGGTTTCTGTTACTGCACAGACATCGATTTTCTCCATACTGAGGAGAGACTCGAGTGCGTGCATCTTGAGGTTTAGATTTCTGGCATTGAGTAGCATTACCTTTAGTTTTTTTATCCTTGGGTTGTCTATGGAGGTGGGTTTGTCCTTTGAGCCTTGCCTAAAAAAGGTACTATGGGGGTGGCAAGAGCCTTGGCCAGTATACGAAAGCCTAAGGGTGACAGGTGCAAGCCGTCCCTAGCGAAGCAACGTGGCTTGTCGAGCATGTCATCCCAGGCTGACAGACACTGGATCCCCTTTGAATGACACCAATACTTTAGCCAATTGTTGAAACTGATCATTTTGTCTTTATACTGTGGCATCATTCTTGGTGAGGGCAAGATGCTACTCAAGGTCAGGGTCATACCAGCCTGGGCTACATGGTCAGAGAGCTCCTCTATGTCTCTTTTCATGTAGTCCAGGGAGGTAGGTCTCAGGTCATTCACACCAGCATGGACAATGACGGAGAACCTTTTTAGACAAGGCTCAAATTCTAAACCCACCGCCCTAGAAAACAATAATGGAAAAAAACTAAGGGTAATGCTGCTCAATGCCAGAAGTCTAAATCTCAAGATGTATGCCCTCGAAGCCCTCCTCAGTATGGAGAACACCGATGTCTGTGCTGTGACTGAAACCTGGTTCAAGGCTCCTGAGAGCACCCTGGCACTATCAGGTTTTACCTCATATCATGCGTTCCGGCCCCAAAACCCGGACCGTACCACAAAAGGAGGGGGTGTATCCATATTCATCAAGGATACCCACACCTCCAGGCTGGTGGCAACTCACGAAGCATCAGAGACCATTCAGGTGCAATTAACCACAGGCAAAACTGCTCTACAGTTTGTAGCATGTTACAGGCCACCCTCTCAAACTCAGGAACCCCACACAGCCTTCCTGAACACACTGGAGAGTATAAATGTCTCTCCAAACACCATCATATTGGGTGACTTCAACTACCCAAACATAGACTGGGAACATTACTCAAGCCCCAATACCCTAGCCCAAAGGTTCCTGGAGTTCATAAACTCAAATGCTATGGAACAACTTGTCACCATTCCCACAAGAGGTGAAAATATACTAGACCTGATCATCACAAACATGGGGACAAAATGCTCCACACGGCAAGTATATGCCTCATTGGTGAGATAAGACCATAAACTAATCTCACTGGAGATGCACATCGCGCCCCGCCCCCCAACAAAAGGGACGACAGTGAAGAACTTGTCAAAGCCAACTTCACACTTCTTAAGACTGGTGTGGTATCCTTCAAGGCCCCTGAGCCATTGGAAACCACAACCCGCTGCTGAATCCCTTACAAATGCTTTCTGAGCACCTCCAGGATTGGATGGATCAAGCAATCCCAAATAAAATCAAGACCCTTTCCACCAAAGGCAAGCCCGATCTGGTGGACCCCAGCCATAAACAAACTTTACAACAAGAGGAGAAAGCTACTACAAGACAGAGCAAAATCCTAAAAGGGAAGACATCTCTGATCAATACTAGTAAAAACTACAATCACTCATAAAATCATCCAAGGCCAACTTTGAGAGAAAAATGCAACGACTCAAAGACAATCATAAGGCCTTCTTTAGCTATGTTAGAAATCTGGGTGGAAACTCCCAGATATGCTCAGAATTAGTCCAAAATGATACAAAAATCACTGAACCCACAGACATTGCAAACATACTGGCAAGACAGGTTCAGTGAAAATTTCTCCCCTCCCTCCCCCCCAAAAGGAGAAATATCTATCCCAGCAGAGTGTAGCCTCCCAATCATCTCAAATGCCCAGGTGAGAGCTGCTCTCTCTAAAGCTAAAAACACAGCATCAATGGGAACGGATGGTGTCCCCGGCTGTGTGCTACACGAACTCAATGAGGAACTAAACCCACACATAAGGCTGCTGTTTAATCTTAGCCTTACCACAGGATACGTACCCAAAGAGTGGCATATGGCAACTGTGGTCCCACTCCACAAAGGCGGTGCTTCTACGGACCCTGGCAATTACCGCCCCATAAGCTTAACAAGCCTGGTCTGCAAAGCTATGGAGAGGATCACAATGGAACTCAAAAATAAAGACATAGGGGACCTACAGACATTGGATCCTACCCAATTCGGCTTTGTCAAGGGCAGATCATGCCTCTTGAACTTGGTCGACTTATTTGAAACAGTCACCAAGGCCATTGATGAGGGTAAGGCAGTTCACACAGCCTACCTTGACCTTGCAAAAGCTTTCGACACAATACTCCACTCAGGTATCATAGAAAAGCTCACCAGCTTAAATGTAAACCCATATGTCACAAGATGGGTTGCAAACTGGCTCAAGGACAGAACCCACAGGGTTAGAGTTGCTGGTGCCATGTCAGACTCCAATCCGGTCACAAGCGGTGTCCCACAGGGCTCAGTCCTGGGCCCCCTCTTGTTCAGCATCTACTTTTCAGAAGTGCAGGCAAACATAGGAGGATTGTGGCTGACAAAGTTTGCAGATGACTGCAAACTGGGCGCCATAGTTGAAAATCCATCAGACACAGATATCCTTCAGAGAGGTCTCATAGAAATGGATAACTGGTGCCAGAGCCACGGCCTTAAGCTAAACGCCAAAAAATGTATAGTCATACCCTTTGGTAAAAACAAGGTAACCCCAAGTTACCACATAGGTGGCAATCCATTAAGCACAGAAGAGGTTACCAGGGACCTGGGGACCCAAGTTGACAGTAACCTTTCTTTTGACACTCACATTGCCGAAGTGGTTAGGAGGACCTTCTACATTGCCCACCTGATTATGAAGGGATTCACATCCAGATCAAGGGAGGTCATTGTTCCCCTGTACTCTTCACTTATCAGACCAATGATTGAGTACAATGCCCCATTAGGAATGTATCTTACCCGACACCTGCAGCAATTGGAAAGACCCCAAAAGTTCCTCACCAAAAGGATAAAGGGGCTCAAAAATATGCCATATGCTGCCTGACTGAAGAAACTCCAGCTCTATTCAGTCGCATACCGTCTGCTCAGAGGTGACCTGTGCCTGACATACAAGGCCATGTCCAACCCAGAATTAATGGACATGCTCCACCTCAAAAAATCCAAATCCACCAGAGCCACAAGAGACTTAAACCTCAACACGGATATAAATAGGACATGCTAGAGGGACAGATTCATCACCCAGAGACTCCCTATGGTGTGGAACAGAATCCCGGTCCATGTGAGACAGAGCACCTCGCTGGCTCTGTTCAAGAGGAATCTTGACCAGTGGATGGGAGATCATAGGTTTACCCCGGGGATCATCTCTGTATCACTGCTGGACAGAGGCACGGCAAACTAATGGGTATAGTATTCTTCAACCTAAGGGGTGGTGAAAGCCACACAACTCTGGCTAGGCTTATAAATGCCCTAGGGCAGATAGCCTAGTATGAACCTATGAACCTATACTTGTACTTGCTTTGGAGTGACCTGAGTGCTTGCGTTATGTGGCGGATCCTGGCACCCGACAGGCAGCTTACAGTGACCTTCTCCTTGTTCAGTCTGGTGAGTGGGACGTCAGTGTGCCGGAAAATAGAGTCCCCTATAACAAGTGTATTTGGTGTGTTGTTTGGCCTTAAGGGCTGTGACTGTGAGGCACACTGATTTTGAGAGATATGTGATTCATGGGTATTGTCGAGGGGTGGCTGTTGCTTGGATGTCTACTTAGGAGGTCTTTGCTGTTTAGGCAGATATTTATTTAGAGCCTCCGAGTATGTTTTTGTGTGTTTATGTGTTGGGTATGCAGATGCAATAGGTCTGTGTGAGACTGGATTTGTGGTGTGGATGGTTACCTTTTCCTCCTGACTGATTGTGCCAGTCTTGGGTTGTGAGAGCTCTGCCTCCAGTTTGGCTGTGTAACTGCATCTCTCGCATGTATTAGAGTTTGTTGGAAGGAGGAGAGGGTTGTCTGTGTACATAAGGCAATTCTAACATTGCCTCAAAATTCAAAGATTCACCAGCTGGACTGGAGAGTAACCTTGAAAGTGACCCTTGGGCATACCAGATTAGTATAGGGAACTGTTTTTTTACTGATCAGATTAGGGAAGGGAACTGATTTTTAACTTGATCAGGAAGGACCAATCGGGAGCCTAATACTTATGAGAAGTCAAGGAGGGTGCAGTGCTTTAATTAGTTAGTGTTTCCTTATAAGAGATGAGCAAGTGCAGGGCTTTAGAAAGGCTCATCCAGACTCTGCTACACTTTGCTGTGAAGGAAAGGTTAGTTTGCTGTTATTTTTTGTATTTCTGTATTGCCTTTCTATATTTTGAATACTGTAGTTTGTTTTCTTTACCTTGTGTTTTGCTTGCATTCTGTTTAACAGCATATTAAAACTTCAAAAGAGACCACAGCTCTCCCTGTTCTGAGTCAGGCAGAAATAAGAACTGATTAATTAAGGACTCATTCATAAGACAGAAAAGGTCACTTAAGGTTAATCACTTGTTAACAGAGGGGGTGGAGCTAGGAACTAAAATTTCTATTTAAGGAGTAAACTAAAACATTTCAGAGCTTTACCAGAAAGGCTCATCCAGACTCTGCTACACTTTGCTGTGAAGGAAAGGTTAGTTTGCTGTTATTTTTGTATTTCTGTATTGCCTTTCTATATTTTGAATACTGTAGTTTGTTTTCTTTACCTTGTGTTTTGCTTGCATTCTGTTTAACAGCATATTAAAACTTCAAGAGAGACCACAGCTCACTCTGTTCTGAGTCAGGCAGAAATAAGAACTGATTAATTAAGGACTCATTCATAAGACAGAAAAGGTCACTTAAGGTTAATCACTTGTTAACAGAGTGGGTGGAGCTAGGAACTAAAATTTCTATTTAAGGAGTAAACTAAAACATTTCAGAGCTTTACCAGAAAGGCTCATCCAGACTCTGCTACACTTTGCTGTGAAGGAAAGGTTAGTTTGCTGTTATTTATTGTATTTCTGTATTGCCTTTCTATATTTTGAATACTGTAGTTTGTTTTCTTTACCTTGTGTTTTGCTTGCATTCTGTTTAACAGCATATTAAAACTTCAAAAGAGACCACAGCTCACTCTGTTCTGAGTCAGGCAGAAATAAGAACTGATTAATTAAGGACTCATTCATAAGACAGAAAAGGTCACTTAAGGTTAATCACTTGTTAACTGAGGGGTGGAGCTAGGAACTAAAATTTCTATTTAAGGAGTAAACTAAAACATTTCAGAGCTTTACCAGAAAGGCTCATCCAGACTCTGCTACACTTTGCTGTGAAGGAAAGGTTAGTTTGCTGTTATTTTTGTATTTCTGTATTGCCTTTCTATATTTTGAATACTGTAGTTTGTTTTCTTTACCTTGTGTTTTGCTTGCATTCTGTTTAACAGCATATTAAAACTTCAAAAGAGACCACAGCTCTCTCTGTTCTGAGTCAGGCAGAATTTTTCCCTCCCTCCCACCCATTTAAGTTGTCTTGTTAAATACCACTGTCTTTCTAGTTGCCCGCCTCTTATGTTAATCTGACCATATATCTCATTTCTCTCTACTTTCACTGGCTTATGTGAGTAATCACAAAACCATCACTTTTGAAATCCCACCCCTTCAATTATTTAAATTTATTGGCCATCCTACAGTATTTCATAGTACCAAAATACAAAAGTAACCACCCCTTTCAGTCCATCTTGCTGTTTTAAAATAGTAACTCTCCACTAAACCTTAACTTTTTAAACAGGTAAAACTCAAGTTACCTACTTTCATATCTAACTTCTCTAGTGCACACTGCAGAGTGCATTCTTTTCAATCTTACCTTTAAGCATCCCTGTTACTAGCACTTTTCTAATACCTAAAAGATCATCTCTACTTGACTCCAAGTAGACTTTTCTCTATCTGTTAAACCTAGCACTTGCTCCTACAGTACTTATTACCTTGATACAGCACTCTTATAGATAGCACCCCAAAAGGCAAACCCCATTTCTCGGTCACCACGTCCCCGAATCTCTTTTAAAGTTTTTTGTCTAGTCCTTCTAGCATGTCGAGGATCAGTTGCTAGTGTCCTCTCCTGCTCAGCTGGTGAACCTGGGAATATTGAGGCAATGTTACAATTGCCTCATGTACACAGACAACCCTCTCCTCCTCCCACAAAACACAAATACATGCGAGATGCAACTATACGGCCAAACTGGAGGCTGAGCTCTCTCAACATAGGACTGGCAAGACCAGTCAGGAGGAGAAGGTTACCACACACACTATAGACCCAGTCTCACATAGTACCATCACAACCTCAAATCATACACATAAACACACAAAGACATACTCAAGGCTCTGATCAAAAATCTACCAAAACAGCAGAGGCCACCAAAGCAGACACCCAAACAACCACCACCTCAGAACACAACACCTGCAACACATAGACCTCACAGTCAGAGTGTCAAACAGTCACAGCCCTTAAGGCCAAACACAATGCCAGACACACTAGTCATTGGTGACTCCATAGTCAGACACACTGACGCCCCGCCACCAGACTGAGTAAGGAGAAGGTCACAGTAAGCTGCCTGTCGGCGCTAGAATCCGCCACATAACGCAAGCACTCAGGTCTCTCAACAGCAGGTACAAATATGACTCAGTCATTGTCCACGCTGGTGTAAACGACCTGAGACGCACTCCTTGGACTACATGAAAAGAGACATTGAGGAGCTCTCTGATTATGTAGCCCAGGCAGGTATGACCCTGACCTTGAGCAGTATCCTACCTTCACCAAGAATGATGCCACAATACAGAGATAAGATGATCAGCTTTAACAATTGGCTTAAACTCTGGTGTCATTCAAAGGGGATCCAATGTCTGTCTGCCTGGGATGACATGCTGGACAAGCCACGCTGCTTCGCAAGGGACGGCTTGCACCTGTCACCCTGGGATTCCGGATATTGGCAAAGGCTCTTGCCACCCCATAGTGCCTTTTTAGGCAAGGCTCAAATTCTAAACCTACCACCCTAGAACACAAAAAGGAAAAACTAAGGGTAATGCTGCTCAATGCCAGAAGTCTAAATCTCAAAATGCACGCACTCGAGGCCCTTCTCAGTATGGAGAACATCGATGTCTGTGCAGTGACAGAAACCTGGTTCAAGGCTCCTGAGAGCACCCCAGCACTATCAGGTTTTACCTCTTATCATGCTCCGCCCCAAAATCCGGACAATACCAAGAAAGGAGGGGGTATCCATATTCATCAAAGACACCCACACCTCAAGACTGGTGGCAACGCACGATGCATCGGAGACCATCCAGGTGCAATTAACCATAGGCAAGACTGCTCTGCAAATTGTAGCATGTTACAGGCCACCCTCACAAACTCAGGAACCTCACATGGCCTTCCTGAAAACACTAGAGGGGATAAATGTATCACCAAACACCATCATACTAGGTGACTTCAATTACCCTAATATAGACTGGGAACACTACTCAAGCCCAAACACCCTAGCCCAAAAGTTCCTGGAATTCATAAACTCAAATGCCATGGAACAACTAGTCACCATCCCCACAAGAGGAGAAAACATACTTGATCTCATCATCACGAACATGGGAGCACAATGTTCAACACCGAAGTATACCCCTCACTGGTGAGATCAGATCACAACTAATCTCGCTGGAGGTCCTCATCCCACCCCCACCTGAAATAAAAAGACCACAGTAAAGAACTTCCGAAAGCCGACTTCACACTTCTAAAGACTAGTGTGGTCTCCTTTAAGGCCCCGAGCCGACGGAAAACAGTACTCAAGCCGCTGAATCACTTACAAATGCCTTCTACCAGCACCTGCAGGACTGCATGGATAAGGCAATCCCAAGCAAAACAAAGACTCTTTGTACCAAAGGCAAGCGTCCACTCTGGTGGACCCCAGCCATAAACAAACTCTACAACAAAAGGAGGAAGCTACTACAAGATAGAGCAAAATCCTTAAAAGATAAGACACCCTTGATCACTATAAGTAAAAAACTAAGAGCTCTTATAAAATCATCCAAAGCAAATTTTGAGAGAAAAATAGCTAAAGACTCAAAAGACAATCATAAGACCTTCTTTAGCTATGTTAGAAACCTGGGAGGAAACTCCCAGATATGCTCAGAACTAGTTCAAAATGATGTGAAGATTACTGATCCTACAGACATTGCCAACATACTGGCTGACAGGTTCAGTGCAAACTTCTCCCCCCCAAAAGGAGAGATATCTATACCAAGCGATTGCAGCCCCCAAACATCTCCAACGCCCAAGTGAGAACTGCTCTCCAAAGCAAAAACACAGCATCCATGGGACCTGATGGTGTCCCCGGCTGTGTGCTCCACGAACTCAACGAGGAATTAAACCCACAGCTAGGACAGCTGTTTAATCATAGTCTTACCTCTGGATACGCACCAGGAGTGGCGACTGCAACTGTGGATCCACTTCCCAAAGGCGGTGCCTCCACCGACCCTGGAAATTACCGCCCATTAGCTTGACAAGCCTTATCTGCAAAGCCATGGAGAGGATCATAATGGACCTCATAAATAAAGACATAGGAAATTTGCAGACTTTGGATCCATCCCAGTTTGGCTTTGTCAAAGGCAGATCATGCTTTCTAAACTTGGTTGACTTTTTCAAACAGTCACCAAAGCCATTGATGAGGGAAAGGCAGTCCATACAGCCTACCTCGATCTGGCGAAGGCCTTTGATACAATACCCCACTCGGGTATCATTGAAAAACTCATCAGCTTAAATGTTAACCCATACATCACAAGATGGGTTGCAAACTGGCTGAGTGACAGAACCCACAGGGTCAGAGTTGCTGGCGCCATGTCAGACTCAAAGCCTGTCACAAGTGGTGTACCACAGGGCTCAGTCCTGGGCCCACTCTTGTTTGGCATCTACTTTTCCAAGTACAAGCAAACACAGGAGGGTTATGGCTGACAAAGTTTGCAGATGACTGCAAACTGGGCCATAGTAGAAAACACATCTGACACAGATATCCTTCAGAAGGGTCTCACAGAAACGGATAACTGGTGCCAGAGCCATGGCCTAAAGTTAAATGCCAAAAATGCATAGTCATACCCTTCGGGAAAAACAAGGTTACCCCTAGCTACCAAATAGGTGGCAATCCACTGAGTACAGAAGAAGTTATCAGGGACCTGGGGACCCAGGTTGATAGTAGTCTGTCATTCGACACCCATGTAGCTAAAGTAGTTAGGAAGACCTTCTACATTGCCCACCTTATCATGAAGGGATTCTCATCTAGATCAAGGGAGGTCATAGTCTCCCTATACTCATCACTCATCAGACCAATGATTGAGTACAATGCCCCATTCGGAATGTATCTGACCAGACACTTGCAGCAGCTGGAGAGGCCACAAAAGTTCCTCACCAAAAGGATAAAGGGTCTCAAACATCTGTCCTATGCTGCCCGACTGAAAGAACTCCAGCTCTATTCAGTCGCCACCGCTTGCTCAGAGGTGACCTTTGCCTAACATACAAGGCCATGTCAAACCCAGATTTGATGAATATGCTTCACCTCAAAAATCTAGATCCATCAGAGCCACAAGGGCGGAGACTTAAACCTCGACACGGCTATTAATAGGACGTGCTGGAGGGATAGATTCATCACCCAAAGACTCCCTATGCTGTGGAATAAAATCCCGGTATATGTGAGGCAGAGCACCTCGCTGGCCTTGTTCAAGAGAAATCTTGACCAATGGATGGGAGATCGCAGATATACCCCAGGGATTACCTCAGTGTCACTGCTCAACAGAGGCACAGCAAAATAATGGGTATAGTTCCCCATACTAAAGGGGTGGCGAAAGCCACAAAACTATGGGCTAGGCTTGTAAATGCCCTCGGGCAGATAGCCTAGTATGAACCTATGAACCTATAATAGAGTTATTACTTTGAGAGTTTGAACAGTTCTATGGGAAAAAGTGAAGAGCAGACTTTGTGGAGCCTGGAATAGTTTAAACCTGTTTAGGTGGCCCTGCTCAGTGCGCAAAACCGTGCAAAAAGAGAGTTGTAGGGTTTTAAGAGAGAGAGTGAGATCAAGGAGTTTAGAATTGACCCAAAATGGCCAATAAAACTACAGCTTCTAGGCAGTAAGCCAAACTTTTGGTTAGTATTTTTGATACAGTAATTTATATGAAGGTCAAACTTTAGTTTATCATCAATTATGACCCCTAGTAGTTTGGTATGGGATTCAACACTGATGGTGGTGTTATCTAACGAGGTGACAGCGAAGGTTGAGGTGTTATGAGAGTGATTTAGGCAGAGATATAAGTAGTTTAGTTTCCTTAGCATTGAGTATTAGCTGATTATTGGTTAGCCAGGTCTCAATATTTGTGAAAATGTGCTGGGTTTTGGAAAGCAGATCTGAAAAACAATCAGAGGAGGTGATGACTGTAGAATCATCTGCATATTGGATGAGAGTTGAGTTGGGGGCAGGATTTATAAATATTGTTAATAAAAATGTTGAATCGAAGAGGTCCTAAGATGGAGCCTTAGGGCAAACCTGTGGTGATTGGCAGAGGAGGGGACAGTGTAGAAAGCCATCTAACAGACTGATGCCTATTGGACAGCTAGCTGCTGAACCAAGAGATAGTGGATGGGGACAGATTAAGTTCTGTTAGTTTAGAAATTAGCAAAGGATGAGACAGAGTATGGAATGCCTTGGACAAGTCCAGGAATAGGCAAAAGACTATTTTGTTATTGTCTCTGGGTTGCGCAACTGAATTGGTAAAAGCAATGAGAGCAGTGGAAGTACTATTGTTGGTGCTGAGTAGGTGTTAAAAGGTTTTCTAGTAATAGGTGGAGGAGTAATTGTGCATGGATGCATTTTTCCATGATTTTCAAGAGTGGAGAGACAACAGCTATAGGCCTAAAATTGGAAATTTCTGTAGATTTTCCTCCTTTATGGATGGGGATAGTATAGACTTTTTTTCCAGATGGATGGAACAGTAGATTCAGACAGTGAGCAATTTATCAGAATAGATATGGGGTATGCAATGGAACAGGCAGCTAGTTTTAAGAAGTATGGTGGCAAGCTGTCAGCAGAAGGACAGCATGGCTTTAGGTTCTGAAGAAGTTTTTTGATATAGGCAGTTGATACAGGTTGAAGAGAAAAAGTGTTGTTTTGGGGATGGAGGTGTTTTTCAGAGTGAGGGCTAGATGAATCAGAAGTAAGGGTGGAGTTAGGAAGAGATCTGGAGCTAGAAGGCAGTAATTTACTGACGGCGTTGACGAAAAGGGAATTGAACTGTGTGGTTATTTCTGTGGGAGATAGGTTAGGATCAGGATTGGCAGATGGTGGGTTACCTGGATGTAAGATCTCATTAATTGATTTCCAGAAGTCCTGGGGTTATTATCATGATTAGACGTGGATTGTGAGTAGAAGTTTCTTTTATCAGATTCTATCATGTTTTGTTTTGTTTCTAAGTTCTTTATATTTTTGTAAGTCTGAAGGAGATTTTGATTTAGTCCATTTTTTTCCATGCTAGATCTCTGACATGGATAGAAGAATGAGTAGTATTTAAGTCAAGGGGAGATTTGAGATTTAACTCGTCTGAAGAGGGGCAAGAGTGTTGAGTAGATTTAAGAAAGCTGAATTTAAGTGTAAGACAGCATCATTAAGAGGCAGTGAAAAGAGTGAAGACAAGTTAATGGAGGATAGGAGGCTATTAATTTATTCTGGGTTGAAGCTGGTCAGTTTAAGGAAAGTTTTATATTTGTGAGTACTAGTAGTGTGGGATGTGTATCTAAGTAGTCGGACAGGTGCATGGTCGCTAACAGATTCAGACAGTGATTCAGGTTTATGGTATTTGTTGGGATGAGATACTAGTATCCATTCAATAATTGAATGAAAGTTTAAGAGCTTATTTAGGTGGGTTGTAGTTGAGATGACCTGTGTAAAGCCATAAAGGTTTCTACTTTGACAAGGGAAGTCTGTTTTAAAGGGATGTCAACTTATATTGATGTCGCCCTAGGATGGTTGTTTCTGTTGTAATGTTCTCTGAGAAGCAGGACAGTATTTGCTCAAGGAGGGAGATATCACCAGGAGGTATGTATATGGCGGCAACAGTTAAAGTAAGCTGTTTTTTTTGAGAATTACATTTACTGACAGAATTTCAGCAGGGGGAAGGGAGGTAGAGAGGTGTTCGAGGAGGTTACTGTGACATGGTCAGGGTAAAGGATAGCTACTCCTCCACCTTTTCTATTTATTCTATCCAGACACAGTATGTTATAGCCAGGTGGGAGAATTTCGTTACATGGTTTGAGCCAGGTCTCTGTGAGAATTAGTAGGTCTGAGGAGTGCAGGTCTATCCATGCATGTAATTCTGCAGTTTTATGCAGAATACTACGGATATCTAGAGGATAAATGGAACAACTTGTTACCACTCCCACAAGAGGGGAAAACATACTGGACCTGATCATCACCAAAGTACAGTTTTGTACCTACCATAAATGTAGATGTCCGATAGGTATGCATATGCAGTCATCACATATGGGTTGTCCTGCCTCAGGCAGCCCTTCGGTCGGCCGGATTCCAAAGTCTGGGTCTGGCCTCGGCTGATGTCGCACTTTCCCCAACGTCAGAGCGTCTGGGGTATAAAAGCATCAGCCGACTCCATTTTCCTTAGTTTTTCTTGCCCCAGATGCCAGGTGCCCTCTAAGGAAGGCTAAAATTTGGAGAGATGCATTTTAAAAAACAAATTCAAACATGCACAGTACTATAAAAACAAATACACCATAATAGATCCCCCCAGCTAGCTATAAGAGGGGTAAGTACTCAAGAAATACCACTGTAAAAGGGGTAAGCACCCGAAAAATACCACAGAGGGGAAGGAGGGAGGGAAAACCTGACTGCAGATGCATACCAATCGGACATCTACATTTATGGTAGGTACAAAACTGTACTATGTCCTTCAAGGATGCATCTGCAGTCATCACATATGGGTAGAATACCATAGCCAAACTGGGGGTGGAGGTACTAAGAAAAGGATGGTGTAGCTAAAATACCCTGCAGGACTGCCGTAGCAAAGCCTGCTCTGGATCTGGAATATAAAGGTAAATTGTAATGCTTGGCAAATGTATGCACGGAGCTCCATGTAGCAGCTTCTAAAATGTCCTTGGTAGCCACTCCTCTTAGGAAGGCTGTGGAGGTGGCTGTGGCTCTCGTGGAATGAGGTCTAATGTTAGCTGGCACAGTTTTTCCATGAAAGGAGTAACAAAAACGAATGCAATTTCCTATCCATTTTGAAATTGTCTGTTTGGAAATTGCTTTTCCTTGTGCCCCAGCAGCATATGCTACAAACAGCTGGTCAGTCTTTCCGTAACTTTTAGTTCTGTCCAAGTAGTAGCGCAACTGTCTGTGTATGTCCAGGGTGTGCAGAAGCTTCTCCCCTTTATTTTGTGGTTGTGGGAAGAAGGTAGGCAAGTGAATAGCTTGGTTCCAAGATACCCTGGATACCACCTTTGGCATAAAGGTAGGATTGGTTCTCAATGAAACTCTGTCCTGATGAAAAATAAGATATGGCTGTACTGCCATTAGAGCTTGTAACTCAGATACTCTTCTTGCTGAGGTTATGGCCAGAAGGAGGGCAGTTTTCCAAGACAGAAACTGTAGATCTGCAGATGCTGCTGGTTCAAAGGGAGGAAGTGTCAGTTTTTCCAACACGAAGTTAAGGTCCCAAGTAGGTAGAGGTGGTTTCCTTGGAGGATTGATGTTTTTGATTCCTCTTAGAAACTGTCTCAGGAGAGGATGAGAGAAGACAGGTGGATCAACATTGTATTCTGCTGAAATTGCTGAGGCATGTATCTTAATGGAAGAGTAAGACAGGCCGTTGTGGAACAATTCTGCCAAGTATTCCAGTATATGTGCCATGTTTATCACTGTCGCATCTAGGCCCTTTGTTGTGTTCCAAATGTGAAATCTTTTCCATTTTGCTGAATATGCCCTCCTTGTGGAAGGCCGGCGAGCTTCCATCATAATATCCTTCACTCTCTGGGATAGCTTATCCTGAGGAGGAGTCAAGGTATTCTCCAGGCAGTTAGTTGCAAGGTTTTCAGGTTGGAATGCAGAGTCTTGAAATTGTGCTGCGTCAGTAGCAGTGGCCATAGGGGGAAGAGGCCACGGTTTCCTGTGTGATATGCTCTTTAACAGTGGGTACCAGGGCTGTCTTGGCCAGTTTGGAGCTATCAAAATCACTCTGGGCTGCTCTGTTCTGATCTTCAGTAAGACCTTGGTCATTAATGGGAGAGGTGGAAAAGCATACACTGTTAGAGCTTTCCAGCTGAAAGAGAGAGCGTCCACTTTCCATGCTTGTGGGTGGTATGTCCTTGAGCAGAATTTCTTCAGTTGATGATTGAGGGGGGAGGCGAACAGATCTATTTCCGGCCTTCCCCATGATTGTGTTATGAGTAAGAAAATGTCTGGGTGCAGCATCCATTCGTGTGCATCCATGATATTTCTGCTTAAGCTGTCTGCCAGTATATTGTCTTTCCCTGGCACAAACTGGGACTGCAGCTGTATATTGAGTTTCAAGGAAAGTTCCCATAGATTCATTGCCAGTCTGCAAAGAGGGTAGGAATGGGTGCCTCCTTGCTTGTTTATGTACCACATAACTGTGGTGTTGTCTGTCCTTATGAGTAGGTGGCCTTGATGAAGAAAAAGTTTGAAGGCCTCGATTGCACGTATCACTGCCAGCATTTCCTTTTGGTTTATGTGCATGCGTAGCTCCCTTTGTGACCATAGCCCTTGGATACATCTGCCCTCCATGTGTGCTCCCCAACCTTGTTCTGAAGCATCCGTAGTGATGGTTTGGTTGGCTCTTGGCTTGCTGAAGGACAACCCACTGTTTGACTGGCAGGCTTGAGCCCACCACAGAAATTCCTTTTGGAGGCATGGAATGAGTGGGATCAAAGTTTCTAAACTGTGACTGTGCTGAGACCATAAACTCCTCAGGTACCATTGTAATTTTCTCATATGCAGCCTTGCTTGTGGAATCAGAAGAATGCAAGATGCCATGTAACCCAGGGCCTGCAGGATTTTCCTTGCAGTCAGCTGAGTTTGTCTCGTCAGATTCTTGAAGTAATCCGGTAGTTGTTTTTGTTTTTCTTCTGTGAGAAAGGCCATTTAGGTGGTTGTGTCTAGATCCGCACCCAGAAAAGTTATTCTTTGGGATGGAACAAGTCTTGATTTGTGGATGTTGACTGTATATCCCAAGGCCTGCAGCAGGTGGATGGCATAATCCAAGTCCTTTAACAAAGTTTGCTTGCTGTCCGCTTGTTTAAGGCAGTCGTCCAGATATGGGTAAATTTGAATCCCCTAAAGTCTGCAGTGTGCAATTACTGATGCCAGGCATTTCGTGAATACTCTGGGTACAGTAGATAAGCCAAAGGGCAATGCTGAGAACTGATAATGCTCTGACCCTGCAAGAAATCTGAGGTGTCTTCTGCAACCTTGTCTGATAGGGACATGCAGGTATGCCTCCTTGAGGTCTAGAGTCACCAGCCAAGACCCCTTGCCCAGCATGGGAAGGAGTTGCTGTAGAGTCAGCATTTTGAATTTTGGCACAATGAGGTAAGTATTCAGTGCGGACAAGTCGAAAATAGGCCTCCATTGATTTTCTTTTCTTGGAACAAGGAATAATCTGGAGTAAAATCCTTGGCCTTGTTCTGAAAGAGGAACCTTTTCTATAGCTTTCATTTGTATTAAGTTGTAAATTTGTTTCAAAGCCTCTGCCCTCCGATTTGGTGGCAGGTCTGGCATGCCTTTTCTTTTTGGCAATGTGTGGAAATGGAACCTGTATCCTTTGTCTATTATTTGCAGTGTACATGTGTCCCTTGTAATGCTGTGCCAATTTTTTGAAAATAAAGAAAGCTTTCCGCCCAAAGGTGCTTCTAATTGAGCCCTGGTCAGTGGAGTCAAAATAAAGTCATTGAGTCTGTCCTGGTGTAGCAATTGTAGTTCCTGCACTACCTCTCTGGTTGGCAGACTGCCATTGATGGCCTCTGTAGGAGCCTCTAGCTTGCCCTCTACCTCTTGCACGCCTATTCCTGCCTCTCTGAGATCTGTCTGAGTCCGGAAAGGACCAATTCTTAATAGGCCAATTTCTGCTGAATCTCGGTGGTTGGACTTGCAGAAAGTCTTTGACTGTTTGCACAGATTTTGCCTTTTCTTCAAATTTCTTTAAGACCTCTTGAGCCGTGGAACCAAATAATTTTTGCTTTTCCATAGGAGCATCCAAAAGCTTAGCTTTAACATGGTCTGGCAGAGATTGTTCCTTCAGCCAGGCATGCCTACGTATGACTGCACCTGTCATAGCTGACCTACATGAAGCTTCCAATGCATCATAACCACACTGCAAGAAATGGTTACTAACCTGCTGGGAGTTATGTACCAGATCCTGAAGGGATTTGCGATCAAGGGGTTCAGATGAAGACAGTTTCTTATGCAATTCATCTAACAAATACTCTTGGTACTGTATCATATGAAATTGACAATTTAATGCCCTCATGGAAAGAGTTGCAGAAGTATACACTTTTTTACCCCATCTCTCTAAAGCTCTGGACTCCCTTTCAGAGGGTAGAGGATTTCTAGCAGTGGCAGCTGCAACCCCTTTTGGGCCCTGGGAAATAGTTTCTGGATCAGCAGAGTGGGCCTTGTACAGGTGAAGATGCGAGTCCGGGACCCTGTAGTACCTATCAGGTTTGGCAGGAGCCGGAGGGAGAGAGTCAGGGGTTGCACTAGCATCAGAGTACACATCATCAATGACATTCAAAACAGGAGGTATAGCTAAAGGCCTATGCTGAGGTAAATGTTAAAAGGTCCTTAATCTCTTTCTAGAATCAGAGAATTCCTGACCCTGCCATTGAAAATGTTCTCTCATAGAGTGTAATGTCTCTCCAAAGGAAAACTCTTCAGGAGGGGAGGCCGAGGGAATAGATTCTTCAGCATCAGAATCCTCGTAGGCCGAATAAGCCTCTTCCAGGTGGTCTGACAGAGTAGAGCGCCATCAGAGAACTCATCTGAGGAGTGGAGGTCAGAGGGCTCAACCCTGGGCCTTTTGCCTGGAGGTGGTTGCGAGCCCCTGTCCGGATGAGGTTGAGAACCTCTAATTAAGGAGATAAGATCCTCTGCTAAGCTAAGAATCTGTGAGCCAGTAGAGGGTCTCTGAGAGGTAACCTTGGGAGGCAAAGCTTTAGAAAGTTTAGCAGCTTTAGCCCTAGAGAAAGCCTTAATGGACATGGATGCAGGAGGTCTGGCTGCACCACGTGCAGGAGTAGATTTGTCTAAAGGAATGGTGTCGGAAGGTTTCTGGACACCAGTTTCAGTAGGTAATTCAATAACCGACTCGGCTGGGGCCTCCGAGGCCGAGGTAGTCGGTTTCGCGGTTTCGGTAATCGGAAGTACCAAGGACTTGGTTTCATCCGAGACCGAGACACTCGCGGTAGGCCTGACCGTGGTTTCAGCCAAAACCGCGGCCCACGTGTGTCGGTCCTTGTCCTTCCGTTTCTTAACTAAATGCGAAGTTGGAGTATCCGACGGCATCTTGTAAGCAAAACTAGCCCCAAAGAATTCCTCTGCAAACTCCGACCGACGTCTAAGAGTTTGTCGGTTGAAGGAAGCACAGGCTGAACAGGCCGAGACGTCGTGGTCTGGGCCTAGGCAGGGGAGGCAGTAAGAGTGGAAATCCTTATGAGGTATTTGTTTCCCACAAGTTAAACAATTATTAACTTTATCTGACATCGGCTGAGGCAAGAAAGAGTCCCCAATGGGGTTCTTAGCTTTTTCGAAGTCTTCGGTAGCTGAATCACAGGAGCTGGCCGACCGGCACTTACGAACTGCTTCTGCTTCGGGCACCACGCGGCAAGAAAGACGGAGGAAAATGGCGTTGGCTGATGCTTTTATACCCCAGACGCTCTGACGTCGGGGAAAGTGCGACATCAGCCGAGGCCAGACCCAGACTTTGGAATCCGGCCGACCGAAGGGCTGCCTGAGGCAGGACAACCCATATGTGATGACTGCAGATGCATCCTTGAAGGACATCATGGGGACACTATGCTCCAGACCAGAAGTGTATCCCTCACTGGTAAGATCAGACCATAAACTAATCTCACTGGATATTCACATCCCGACCCCACGCCCTGCCCAGAAAACCACAGTGAATAACTTCTCTAAAGCAAATTTCACATGCCTCAAAACCGAGGCAAAATCCTTCAAAGCCCCCGGGCCTGTGGAAAATACGGCCCAGACCGCAGAATCCTTTATAAACGCATTCTATGAACACCTTCAGTAATGCATGGATCATGCAATCCCAAATAAAACCAAGACCCAATCCTCCAAAGGCAGACATCCTGTCTGGTGGACCCCAGCCATAAACTATACAATAGAAGGAGGAAGCTACTACATGATAGAGCAAAATCCCAAAAAGGGAAGGCATCTTTGATCAGTATTAGCAAAAAACTACGGGCACTCAAATTGTCTAAGGCCAGCTTCGAGAGAAAAATTGCACAGGACACTAAGGATAATCACAAGGCTTTCTTTAGTGATGTTAGGAACCTGGGTGGGAATTCCCAGATATGCTCAGAATTAGTCCAAAATGACAAAATGACAAAAAATACACCGAGCCCACAGACATTGCCAACTGACCAATTCTTAATAGGCCAATTTCTGCTGAATCTCGGTGGTTGGACTTGCAGAAAGTCTTTGACTGTTTGCACAGATTTTGCCTTTTCTTCAAATTTCTTTAAGACCTCTTGAGCCGTGGAACCAAATAATTTTTGCTTTTCCATAGGAGCATCCAAAAGCTTAGCTTTAACATGGTCTGGCAGAGATTGTTCCTTCAGCCAGGCATGCCTACGTATGACTGCACCTGTCATAGCTGACCTACATGAAGCTTCCAATGCATCATAACCACACTGCAAGAAATGGTTACTAACCTGCTGGGAGTTATGTACCAGATCCTGAAGGGATTTGCGATCAAGGGTTCAGATGAAGACAGTTTCTTATGCAATTCATCTAACAAATACTCTTGGTACTGTATCATATGAAATTGACAATTTAATGCCCTCATGGAAAGAGTTGCAGAAGTATACACTTTTACCCCATCTCTAAAGCTCTGGACTCCCTTTCAGAGGGTAGAGGATTTCTAGCAGTGGCAGCTGCAACCCCTTTGGGCCCTGGGAAATAGTTTCTGGATCAGCAGAGTGGGCCTTGTACAGGTGAAGATGCGAGTCCGGGACCCTGTAGTACCTATCAGGTTTGGCAGGAGCCGGAGGAGAGAGTCAGGGTTGCACTAGCATCAGAGTACACATCATCAATGACATTCAAAACAGGAGGTATAGCTAAAGGCCTATGCTGAGGTAAATGTTAAAAGGTCCTTAATCTCTTTCTAGAATCAGAGAATTCCTGACCCTGCCATTGAAAATGTTCTCTCATAGAGTGTAATGTCTCTCCAAAGGAAAACTCTTCAGGAGGGGAGGCCGAGGGAATAGATTCTTCAGCATCAGAATCCTCGTAGGCCGAATAAGCCTCTTCCAGGTGGTCTGACAGAGTAGAGCGCCATCAGAGAACTCATCTGAGGAGTGGAGGTCAGAGGGCTCAACCCTGGGCCTTTTGCCTGGAGGTGGTTGCGAGCCCCTGTCCGGATGAGGTTGAGAACCTCTAATTAAGGAGATAAGATCCTCTGCTAAGCTAAGAATCTGTGAGCCAGTAGAGGGTCTCTGAGAGGTAACCTTGGGAGGCAAAGCTTTAGAAAGTTTAGCAGCTTTAGCCCTAGAGAAAGCCTTAATGGACATGGATGCAGGAGGTCTGGCTGCACCACGTGCAGGAGTAGATTTGTCTAAAGGAATGGTGTCGGAAGGTTTCTGGACACCAGTTTCAGTAGGTAATTCAATAACCGACTCGGCTGGGGCCTCCGAGGCCGAGGTAGTCGGTTTCGCGGTTTCGGTAATCGGAAGTACCAAGGACTTGGTTTCATCCGAGACCGAGACACTCGCGGTAGGCCTGACCGTGGTTTCAGCCAAAACCGCGGCCCACGGTGTCGGTCCTTGTCCTTCCGCTTAACTAAATGCGAAGTTGGAGTATCCGACGGCATCTTGTAAGCAAAACTAGCCCCAAAGAATTCCTCTGCAAACTCCGACCGACGTCTAAGAGTTTGTCGGTTGAAGGAAGCACAGGCTGAACAGGCCGAGACGTCGTGGTCTGGGCCTAGGCAGGGGAGGCAGTAAGAGTGGAAATCCTTATGAGGTATTTGTTTCCCACAAGTTAAACAATTATTAACTTTATCTGACATCGGCTGAGGCAAGAAAGAGTCCCCAACGGGGTTCTTAGCTTTTTCGAAGTCTTCGGTAGCTGAATCACAGGAGCTGGCCGACCGGCACTTACGAACTGCTTCTGCTTCGCACCACGCTGCAAGAAAGACGGAGGAAAATGGCGCTGGCTGATGCTTTTATACCCCAGACGCCTGACGCCGGGGAAAGCGACACCAGCCGAGGCCAGACCCAGACTTTGGAATCCGGCCGACCGAAGGGCTGCCTGAGGCAGGACAACCCATATGTGATGACTGCAGATGCATCCTTGAAGGACATCATGGGGACACTATGCTCCAGACCAGAAGTGTATCCCTCACTGGTAAGATCAGACCATAAACTAATCTCACTGGATATTCACATCCCGACCCCACGCCCTGCCCAGAAAACCACAGTGAATAACTTCTCTAAAGCAAATTTCACATGCCTCAAAACCGAGGCAAAATCCTTCAAAGCCCCCGGGCCTGTGGAAAATACGGCCCAGACCGCAGAATCCTTTATAAACGCATTCTATGAACACCTTCAGTAATGCATGGATCATGCAATCCCAAATAAAACCAAGACCCAATCCTCCAAAGGCAGACATCCTGTCTGGTGGACCCCAGCCATAAACTATACAATAGAAGGAGGAAGCTACTACATGATAGAGCAAAATCCCAAAAAATGAAGGCATCTTTGATCAGTATTAGCAAAAAACTACGGGCACTCATAAAATGGTCTAAGGCCAGCTTCGAGAGAAAAATTGCACAGGACACCAAGGATAATCACAAGGCTTTCTTTAGTGATGTTAGGAACCTGGGTGGGAATTCCCAGATATGCTCAGAATTAGTCCAAAATGACAAAAAATACACCGAGCCCACAGACATTGCCAACATCCTAGCTGACAGGTTCAGTGCAAACTTCTCCCCCCCCTCCCCATCAAAAAGGCAAATATCTATCCCAACAGAGTGCTGCCCCCCTGACATCTCAGATGCTCAGGTAAGAGCCGCCCTCTCCAAAGCAAAAAACACAGCATCAATGGGACCAGATGGTGTCCCGGGCTGCGTCCTAGATGAACTCCAAGAACTGCTAAACCCAAACATAAAACTACCGTTCAATCTTAGCCTTACTACAGGATATGTACCCAAAGAGTGGCATACAGCAACAGTGGTCCCTCTCCACAAAGGTGGTGCCTCAACAGATCCTGGAAACTATCGCCCCATAAGCCTGACTAGCTTGGTCTGCAAAGCTATGGAAAGGATCATCATGGACCTCATAAATAAAGATATTGAGGACCTACAGACACTGGATCCTACCCAATTTGGCTTTGTTAAGGGCAGATCCTGCCTCTTAAACCTGGTCGATTTCTTTGAAACAGTCACCAAGGCCATTGACGAGGGGAAGGTGGTCCACACAGCCTACCTGGACCTCGCAAAAGCCTTCGATACAATACCACACGGGCATTATAGATAAGCTCACCAGCTTAAATATAAACCCCTATGTCACTAGATGGGTTGCAAACTGGCTCAAGGACAGAACCCACATGGTTAGAATTGCTGGAGCCATGTCCGACTCCAAACCAGTTACAAGTGGTGTCCCACAAGGCTCAGTCCTGGGACCTCTCTTGTTCAGTATATATTTCTCAGAGGTACAGGCCAACACAGAAGGACTGTGGCTGACCAAGTTCGCAGATGACTGCAAACTGGGCGCCATAATCAACTCTCCAGCCGACACAAGCATCCTCCAAAAGGGCCTCATAGAAACAGACAACTGGTGCCAGAGCCATGGCCTCAAGCTAAATGCCAAAAAGTGTATAGTCATCCCCTTTGGCAAAAACAAAGTGCCCACAAATTACCACATAGGTGGTAATCCATTAAGTACAGAAGAAGTCATTAGGGACCTGGGGACCCAAGGTGATAGCAATCTCTCATTTGACAACCACGTGGCCAAAGTGGTTAGAAAAACATTTTATATAGCCCACCTAATCATGAAGGGATTCACATCTAGATCAGGGGAGGTCATCGTGCCTCTTTACTCATCCCTCATCAGGCCCATAATTGAGTATAATGCCCCTTTTGGGATGTATCTTACCAGACACAATGGACATGCTGCACCTCAGAAAATCCAAATCCCATCGAGCTACGCGCTTGAGAGACTTGAACCTCAGCACTGAAATAAATAGGACATGCTGGAGGGACAGATTCATAACCCAGAGGCTCCCTTCACTCTGGAATAAAATCCCAGTCCAGGTTAGGCAGAGTCCCACAATGACTCTCTTCAAGAGGAATCTTGATGAGTGGATGGGAGATCGTAGGTTTACCCCGGCTATCACTTCTGTGTCACTGCTAGACAGAGGCACAGTATACTAACCTCAAAAAAAGGCATAGCAAAATTAATTTAAAATGGGTGGCGAAAGCCAAACACACTCTGGCTAGGCTTATAAATGCCCTAGGGCAGATAGCCTAGTATGAACCTATAAAGCTTGAGGTGCTTATTAGTTAGGATGATGTTACAGTTTGGAGTGGGGTTGCAGTGGCTGTTGCTGGTGGATGAAGGGGATCCAGGGTTAGGGTGAATTTCACGAGACTTTAATAAGAATAGTGATGACTAGGGAAGAAATCTGGTGAAACAGAAGTAAAATTGTTTTTTTTTCAGTTTTATTTTGTATGAAATGTTGTCATGATGCAGAAGCTTAGTAGGTTGGGGCAGGAGAATTGGATGAGAGACTAGACAGGGAGATGTAGTAAAGTAGTCTGAGTTGAACGAGGGGTGACGGGTTGAAGTACAAGTAGGAGATAGTTGTTGTGGGTTGAGACTATGTTCAATTAAAGGAAGGTTGAACCATATGGAAAGTAAGTATAGGAAGAGTGCACTGAGAGACACTGGTTGGTTGAAAGGTAATGGGGAGGAGAGTAGTGAAAAAAAAATGTAGATGACTGTACTGCTGTAATGGGAAATAGGGAAGTGACTTGGTATAGGGTGGAGCAACTGGTTAACTATAAAGTAAATGATGTCAGGGGTGGGTGGGAATAGGTGGCTAGGGTGGAGAGCCAAGTGAGCCCGAGAGTAGAGAGGGCAAATGGAGCAGGCTGAGCCAAGGAACCAGACAATGCTGCTAATGGGAGTAAGTCAGCAGAAACCCAAGATTACCTAAGTGCAAATCTAGATTTAAAGTCCTATAAGGAAAATGCAGGGGGTGCAAGGTCCTAGAGTACAAGCTTCTGCTATTATTTAACAAAGTTACAGAAACACAAAGATATTTAAGTGTAAAACTACAGTGTATGCTTGTAAGACCATTAATTACCATACAATTACATCTTAGAATTTCCGAGTTCCTTATTTTCTTTGCCAATAACTCTAAATATACAGCAAATGACAAAGGAAAATGAGCACACCCTTGTCTGGTTTCTCTGTTCAAATAATTTATTGGAGGGATACCCTCCCACTTTAATTCTTGCCTCTGATCCTTCATAAAACCTCCCAATTAACTTTATTATTATATCAGAAAATTCAAATGCTTCCATTGCCCTACTCATAAACGTCCTAACTTTGTTGAATGCTTTCTGTGCATCAAGACCCATTAACAAGTGGAATTTGCTTACATTCTGCTAAACTCTGGATTAGCACTGTTCTATTAATGTTGTCTTCCCTTCCACAAAAAAAATCACACTGATCCACTTCTACCAACTCTGGCAACAACTTTGCCATTCTTTTAGCTAGTATAGACATAAACACTTTATAATCATTTAATAAGCACTTTTAAAACCACTCCACAACAAAGACTGGATCTTTAAGGTACAAACATCCACAATTCATACAATTGTACCTTAAAGATCCAGTCTTTGTTGTGGAGTGGTTTTAAAAGTGCTTATTAAAGCATTTTCTACCTTTGGAGCTTCGATTTATTTGTGCCTGGTGGAGTCTTTGTTACACCTTTCTTGGTTATAATTTTTTGGCTCATTTACTTTTTATTACTTTATAATCATTGTTTAAATTGAAATGGGTCTATAGGAGGCTGGGTCTGAAGGGTCCTTACTGTCTTTTGGGTAATAAAGCCACCACAGCTTTCTTCCTTTAAACTACCATTAACCCAAATATTCCAAATCTTTAACACTTTCTTAACTTTCACGGGAAAACCATTTGTTCCTGCAGCTTTCTGTACAGATTGATTATACATCACTATTTTACCTCATTTCCTTCTACTTTAACTTTTAGTTTTTCAGCCTCATCTTCCTGTAATATTGGCATAATTCAATTTTTATTCTTTCTTAGTTTCAACAGTCCTCTTCTTTATACAAATTTCTACAAAATGTCCAAAATATCTATAATGCCTCCTCAGGATCTCTGGTTAGCTTTTTTGTTATATGCTCTGAAATTTTGGTGACAATGCTTTCTACTTTCTGTTGCCTAAGTTGCTGTGCTAAATGTTTTTATGCAATGGAGTTATCAAAAAATAGTTGCTAACAGCAGTGTTTCTAACTCATGCATACTACCCAAACACTCCCTTATTTCCTCTTTAGCACTCTGGAGTTGCTCCTCTTCTTGCTCTGTGAGACTTCCCTTATTCTGCAATACTTTAACCTTTGTCTGCTCTCTAAATAATTCCTAATTTTTTTAACCATATCTCTTTCTCTTTTATTTCTACCATTTTTAAATTCCATTCTCATTGTATCCCACTCAGTAGCTATCACTTCTAAAGAAATTACTCACTTCCCTAATAGCATTCAGTATACATTCAATAAATTCCTCTCTTTTTATCTGGTAGGTGGAAAGTGCCAGTGCTTCATTTTTACTGAATTACCCTGAATTTTTATCATAGCTTTTATCAGCGCATGATCTGAAATAGTTGTTGGATGTATGTTGAAACTTTAAATTAAATACACATGTTCCTGTGAAATACAATTTCTATCCAGTCTAGTCCACTTATTGTACCTTGGGGAATAATATGTAAAGTCTGTCCAAGTTACAACTACCAAATTTGTGTCTTCCATAGCAAATATTTTCTTAAATTTCTTCAAAAATATTTCCTCCATTGTTATATTTTCACTTCTAGGTCCCCCTGATGCATCCTCATTATTGCCAATAAAGTTCCACTCCCCACCTATAAATAATACTCCATGTTGAAAGTTGATTATTTCTTCCAAACTTTTCTTAAGCTCTGTAACAGCAGTTTTTGGAATATAAATACATGCCAGAATAATCCTCCTCCTTTGTCAATAGCCTCTTACTACCAAATATCTATCACTGCTATCTTTTTCCCTGCTTCTATTGTTACTGGAGACCCTCTTAACAATTAGTATAACTGCTCCCCTTTCCTCTGTCCCCAATATTCTGATAAATACCTATTCCAAAATCCTTTCTTTCTTTAATTCACATGCTCATTTCTTTTCAAATGTGTCTCCTGCAGCACTGCTTTTTACAGTCTGCATTTCTTAATATAACTGAATACGCTTTCCTTTTTGTCTATACCTGTAAGGCCATTTGCATTTAAAGATATTAAATATACTGTAGCCACAATAATATAAAGCTGATGTTCCACATGTACACAACAGTTTTTTGAATGTGTATTTCCAACCGGTACCTTACATGTACACACTAATATTTGGCAGGCTGATGATCTACACAATTGTATCTTCTCCAATGTCACATTTTCAAGACATTTTCTTTAATGAAAACCCTCAAAAAAAAAAAAAAAAAAAACTAGATACATTCCCAGAACACATCCATCCCCCACTAAAATAAAACGAACACACAAAACTATGTGCACTTTAAACAATTTAAATTTAAACCTCGACATGGGAACAATTCAAAAGCTGCACCCACAAGCATAACCTAATATAAAATGAAGGATACTTATGCTAAAAAAAAGTTATGTACTCACCATAACGTTCCATCTGAGTAGTTATACTTCATTTGTCTTCAACCTGAGGGTCTTCGGATCCGCATCGAATCCGACATGGCCGCATTTTCCAGTTATGGCTCCAAGCTCCATGCTCCTCCCCTTACCCATAATGCCCCATCTCCCTTCTCCCCTCAGATCAAGTTTGCTGCCTAACATGTATCAGACACCCGACCCATTTTGACCTCATCACCAGGATAACCAAAAGGAAGCTCTCTTAGCCTGGACAGAACCAAGGATCCCAACAATAACCATCTGATAAGAAAAAAATATCATCATCTGAATGATAAGGTTAGGGGGAAGGAGAGGGGGGGACGGTTGAAGACAAATGAAGTATAACTACTGAGATGGAATGTTATGGTGAGTACATAACTTCTTTATCTGAAGTAGTTTACTTCATTTGATCTTCAACTTGTGGGACAAAGTCCCCAGCTACCAAACTCTTGGGAGGCCCTCATAGAAGGATGTTCCGCAGCACCACAGAGCCAATGGATGCTCTACTCCTAAAGACAATGTCTAATTTATAATGCGAAATAAAGGAATGACATGAGGCCCAAGTGGCAGCCGAACAAATATCCAAAGATACCCTGGACCAAAAGGCAGCTGACATAGCCATAGATCGGGTCGAATGAGCTTTCTCTTTCCCTGGCAGAGACAGACCTCTCTCCAAATAGGCTCGGCCAATGCATTGAGAGATCCAGCGAGCAACTGTCACTTTTGAAACTGGTTTACTGAAGAAGGGCTTGGCATCAGACACAAAAAGTTGATCAGATTTGCGGAACAGTTTAGTCCTGTGTAGGTAAAACCTCAATCATCTATGCACATCCAATAAATCTAACCTATATTCCCCTTTGTTCTAGTAGTTAGGAAAAAAAGACTGGCAAGTTAATGATCTGATTAATATTGGCTTCTGAAGTCAACTTAGGGAGGAAAGTCTGGTTGGTGCATAGTGACACCCTATATCTTTATGAAAGATCATGTAGGGCATTTCGACTGAAAGAGCCTGAAGCTCCAACACCCTTCTGGCAGAAGTGATGGAGACCAAGAAGGCAGTTTTCCAAGTCAGAAACTGCAAATCCACTGAAGACTCAGGCTCAAAGTGGGGAGAAATCAATGCCTGCAACAGTAAGGTAAGGACCCACGGTGGGATAGGATCCTTTACCGGGGGTGTAAGAAGAAAAGCACATTTAAGAAAGGTCTTACAAAGTTTAGAGGAAGCCAATGAAGACGTATTTACCCCATGTGGAAATTAGAAATAACTGCCAGTTGGACTTTAACCGTAGAGGAACTGGTGCCCTGTTGAAAAATGCTAGCCAGAAAATCTAAGACTGCTGAAAGAGGAGTGGTAAAAGGGTCCAGGAACCGCTGAGAGGCCCATATCGAGAAATGTTTCCATTTACTACGATACACTTTACTAGTAGAAGATTTGTAAGCCGCTACCGGAATAGACTTAACAGGGGATGACAAACCGGTAGTCCTAATAATCATGGGAACCAGAGCAGCCAAGCAATGAGCATCAGACTGTCCAGGTCTGGGTGTGGGATCCCCGAGGGATGCAAGAGAAGATCCAGAACCAAAGTCCATGGTGGAACAATTAGATGAAACCGGAGTAAGGGAAACCAAACCTGTCGAGGCCAGAATGGGGCGATGAGGATCACAATGCTCCCCAGCCTTCGGGCTTTCTGCAGAAACTTCGACATCAGGGGAAGAGGAGGATATGCATAAAAAAGACTGGGAGGCCAAGCATGAATCAGAGAGTCTCTGGGGGTTCAACCGGCGGGGGATTCAAGAGCAAAAAACTTGCTGCATTTTGATTTGGAAGGAGATGCGAAGAGATTGCAGCAAGGACGACCCCACTCTAGAAAGATCTGTTCTGCTACTGAAGCGTTCAGAGACCACTCGTAAGGCATCAGGATAGAGCCTGTCCGCTAGAATGTTGGACCGTCCAGGAATGTGCGTTGCCACCAGAAAATGGCCGGTGGAGATCGCCCATTCCCACACTCTCATAGCTTCTCAACACAAGGGATAAGATCTGGTTCCCCCTTGTTTGTTGATATACCAGACCACTGATATATTATCCATCCGAATAGTAATCGTTCCTAGAGGAAGATGAGCATGAAGGGCCAGCAACGCAAGGAGAAAGTACAGTTGTGTATACTTACCATACATGTAGATGTTCGAGTTATTCACTGTTGCAGTCATCACACTTGGGTTATCTGCCCGCAGGTAGCCCTCAATCGGCCTGAATACCAGAGACTTAGTATTTCTGCATTGGTTGTTGTTGCTCCAGGACTGATGTCAGGACGTCAGGGGTATAAAAACAGGCAGCCGACACCATTACATCAGTTTTTCTTGTCCCAAATGTCAGGAGCCCCCCAATAGGGAGCTAAGGTATGGTGGGAAAATCACCACCAGTAAAAAGTAAATATCAATATCCCTGAAAGGGGTGAGTAACAGACACAGAGAGGAGAGAGAGAGAGAGAAGGGGGCTGGTGTGAGGGAAACCAGGACTGCAACAATGAATACACTCGAACATCTACATTTATGGTAAGTGTACACAATTGTACTATGTTCTTCGTGTTTCACTGTGGCATTCATCACACTTGGGTTGAATACCAAAGCTGAAGAAAGGGTGGAGGCAGTCAAGAAGAGTTGGGGTTGGCTAGTATGCCCTGCAGGACTGCAGTTGCAAAACCTGCCCTGGATTTGGAAAAGATAGGCAGGTGGTAATGCTTGGTGAAGGTGTGCACAGAACTCCAGGTAGCAGCTTCCAGAATGTCCTGGGTAGGGACTCCCCTGAGGAATGCTGTAGAGGTATAAGTTGCCCTAGTGGAATGTGTTCTGACCCCCTGAGGGGTTGGTTTCCCATGGTGTTTGTAGCAGTAATGGATATAATGTGCTATCCATTTGGAAATTGTTTGTTTTAAAATGGCCTTGCCCTCTGCCCCTGGTGCAAAACTGAGTAGTAACTGGTCAGATTTCCTGAAGGGGTTAGTCCTATCCAGGTAGGATCTGAGCTGTCTGTGCACGCCCAAGGAGTGCAGGATCCTTTCTCCTTTATTTTGAGGATTAGGGAAAAAAGTTGGCAAATGGATAGATTGGTTGAGAGCCACAATGGACACCACTTTACGCATAAAGGAAGGATTAGTCCTGAGGGAGACCCTATCAGCATGAAAAATAATGAAGGGTTCCACAGCCATAAGTGCTTGTAGCTCAGACACTCTTTTAGCTGAAGTGATGGCCAGAAGCAAGGCTGTTTTCCAAGAGAGGAATTTTATCTCTGCTGATGCTTCAGGCTGAAAGGGAGGGAGCGTGAGCTTTTCCAGTACAAAGTTAAGGCCCCAAGCAGGGGAGGGTACTTTCCTTGGTGGCCTTAAGTTGCTTGCCCCCTCAGGAACTGCTTGATGAGAGGGTGAGAGAAGAGAGGTGGCTCAGTGTTGTAATGAGCTGAGATGGCAGAGGCATGGAGGAGAAGGATAGGCCTCTGTGGAGTAGATCTGCTAGGTAATCCAGGATTAGAGGTAAGGAGGGCAGTGCTGTGTCCTCTCCTTAAGATTGAATACAGGAACAACACCTTTTCCACTTATCAGCATAGGATTTCCTTGTACTGGGTCTTCTGGCTTCAAGAATGACGTCCAGTACCTGCTTGCTTAGGCTGGTCACTGGGGGAGAATTCAAGGAATAAGTCAGGCTGCAAGATTCAGGGTTTGCAGCTGCAGATGCAAGATCTGTCCCCCCTGCTGAATGAGGAGGGTTGGGAGCTGGGCTAGGTGCCAGGGTGGCACCGGTGACAGGCTGCGCAGTAGCGGGTACCAGTGTTGTCGTGGCCAGTCTGGGGCTATCAGGATTGTCCTTGGTCTGTCCTGTCTTATCTTGAGTAATATTCTTGAGAGAAGGGGCAGAGGGGGGAATGCATAGATTGAGAGGTTTTCCCAATGGAAGGATAGGGCATCCACTTTCCAGGCCCTGCTGTGAGGTGTTCTGGTGCAGAATTTGCTGAGCTGGTGATTGCAGGGGGAGGCAAAGAGGTCCACCTCTGGGGTCCCCCATTTCTAGATTAGAAGGCTGAAGGTGCTGGGTTCTAATTGCCACTTGTGTGGGTCTAGAAGATTTCTGCTTAAGTAGATTACCAGTGAATTTTGCCTGGCAGGAATTGAGCTTGCAGATGAACATACATGTCCAAGGCCGTGTTCCACAGGGCCATGGCTAGCCTGCAGAGTGGGTAAGAGTGAGTTCCCCCCTGCTTGTTGATGTACCACATAACTGTGGTGTTGTCTGTTTTTATTAGCAGGGGTCCTGGTGAGAGTAGGTATCTGAAAGCTGTTAGAGCATGCTGAACAGCTAGCATCTCATTTGGTTGATGTGCAGATGAATTTGACTTGCGCTCCAGTGGCCCTGAATGCAACTGTCATCCATGTGCGCTCCCCAGGCATAGTCTGATGTGTCTATGGTTAGGGTCTGGGCGGCGTGGGGTTGCGTAAAGGGAAGTCCCTTGTTATGGTTGCATGCTGCTGCCCACCAAAGAAACTCTGTCCTTAGACAAGGTATGATAGCTTCCAGGTCCTGAGAATATTGGCACCAAAGACTTTTAAGTACAATTGAAGTTTCCTCATATGCTGTCTGGCATATGGAATTAGTAGGATGCAAGAGGCTATGAACCCTAGGGCCTGCAGGATTTTCCTTGCAGACAGCTGGGTTCTGGTGGCCATTTCAGTGAAGTAGCCTGTCAGATAGGCTTGTTTTTCTGGAGTAAGGAATGCCATCTGGGATGCTGTGTCCAAGCTTGCTCCCAGGAATACAATCTTTTGACTGGGGACTAGTTTTGATTTCTTTTTGTTGACAGTGTAGCCCAGAGAAGTTAGGTTCTTTACAAATGTCAGGTGCTGTAACAGCTTTTCTTGACTTGCTGCCTGAATCAGGCAGTCGTCCAAGTACGGGTAAATTTGAATGTTTCTCTGTCTGCAATAGGCAATGGCTGGAGCCAGGCATTTTATGAATACTCTGGGAGCAGTGGATAAGCCAAAGGGAAGTGCGGAGAACTGATAATGCACAGATCCTGCTCTGAAACACAGGTATTTCCTGCATGAGTCCCTGATAGGGATGTGCAGATAGGCTTCTTTTAGATCTAGGGTGGCTAACCATGCATCTTTGGACAGCACAGGAAGAAGCTGCTGAAGGGTGAACATTATGAATTTTGGTACCACCAGGAAGGTGTTTAGAATGGAAAGATCTAGGATTGGGCACCAAGTGCCCTCTTTTCTGGGTACCAGAAAAAGTCTGGAATAGAACCCTTGACCTATCTGTTTTGCAAAAACAGTTTAAATTGCCCCTATGGAGAGCAGGGGTTGAACTTGAATTTGTGCTTCTGCCCACTGGTTTGGAGGAAGGTCTGGGAACCCTTTTGGGGTTGGCAGTGAGTGGAAGTAAAATTTGTACCCCTGGGATATAATGTTGAGGACCCATCGGTATTTCATGAAGGAGGTCCAGTTTGTTTACATGATGGGCAAGTTTTCCTCCTAGGGGCACGTGCAGTTGGGCAGAAGTTAGGAGAGGAGTTGAGAAGTCATTGTGAATTCTTTCTGTAATGGGGTGGCTTAGCACTCAGTGTTTTTGAAGTGGAGGCACTCCATTGCATAGATCTCTGCATACCCTGAGACTGTAGTCTGGGGAGGGAGGTCCGTTTCCCCTGGGTCTAGTTTGCGATGGCCTTGAGGGAGCTGGAAAGGACCAATGCTTTGAGGGGCAATGCCCACTGAATCTAGGAGGCTACACTTGCAAGAAATCTTTGTCTGTCTGCATAGATTTAGCTTAGGTCAGCAGGGGTATAAAACATACAGCCGACGCCATTACATCAGTTATTCTCACCCCAGATGTCAGGTGCCCCTACAAAAGGAAACAATTATATGGTAAGGAACACCCCCAGCAAAAAGCAAATATATATGATATAATGTATGCCAAACGAGAAGGAAAGGTAAAAGTCAAGAGACGTCAGGGGGGCTAGACAGAGGTTAACAGGACTGCAACAGTGAATACACTTGAACATCTACGTTTATGGTAAGTGTACACAACTGTACTATTTTCTTTGTGTTTCACTGTTGCGGTCATCACATTTGGGTTGATTCCCAAAGCTAAGGAAGGGTGGAAGTAGTTAAAGAGCATTAGGGCTAGCAATCAGGCCCTGTAAGACTGCTGTGGCAAATCCAGCTCTGGATTTAGAAAAGATAGGCAGGTGGTAATGCTTGGTAAAAGTATGGACAAAGCTCCAGGATGTCTCTGGTAGGGACTCCTCTGAGAAATGCAGTAGAGGTAGATGCAGCCCTGGTGAAATGTGATCTTATCCCCTGTGGGGTAGGTTTTCCATGGTGCTTGTAGCAGAAATGGATGCAATGGGCTATCCATTTGGAAATGGTTTGCTTTGAAATGGCCTTCCCCTCTGCCCCAGCAGCAAAGCTAACTAGCAGCTGGTCAGACTTTCTGAGAAGCTTAGTCCTGTCCAAATAGAATCTAAGCTGTCTGTGCAGTATCCTTTCCCCTTTATTTTGAGGATTAGGGAAAAAAGTAGGCAAATGAATGGACTGGTTTAGAGCAACACTAGACACCACCTTGGGCATAAAGGATGGATTAGTCCTGAGGGAAACCCTGTCCACATGGAAGATAATGAAGAGTCCCACTGCCATGAGGGCCTGCAGTTCAGACACTCTTCTTGCTGAAGTGATGGCCAGAAGTAAGGCTGTTTTCCAAGAAAGGAATTTCAACTCTGCTGTAGCAGCTGGTTCAAAGGGCGGGGGGGGGGGGGGGGGATTTTCCAATACAAAGTTAAGGTCCCAGGCTGGACTGGGAGCTCTCCTGGGGGGGTTTTAAAGTTTTGGCCCCTCTAAGGAATTGTTTTAGCAGGGGATGAGAGAAGAGGGGTGGCTCAGTATTATAACATGCTAAGATGGCACAGGCATGAATCTTAATTGAAGAGTAAGATAGGCCCTTGTGGAGCATTTCTGTTAATCTAAAATATGAGGTAAGCTGGGCACTATTGTTGCCCATCCCCTGAGCCTGGCTTCAGGAACAGTATCTTTTCCACTTTTCTGAATAGGATTTTCTAGTACTAGGCCTCCTTGCCTCAAAAATGACATTCTGCACCTGCTTACTGAGGGTTGCTAGAGGTGAGCTCAGGGAATTAGCCAGGCTGCAAGGTTCAGGGTTTGAAGCTGAGGGTGCAGAATCTGGCCCACCTGCTGGGACAGTCATGGTTGTAGCACTGTCAAACTGCGCAAAAGAGGGTACCAGTGCTGGCGTGGCCAGTCTGGTGCAATCAATATTTTACTTGGCTTGTCCTGTTTGATCTTTAGTAGAACTTTCGAGAGGAGAGGCAAAGGCATAAATTTAGAGGCTTTCCCAGGTAAAGGACAGGGCCATCCACTTTCCAAGCTTGAGTGTGGGGAGTTCTGGTGCAGAATTTGTTCAACTGGTAGTTCTGAGGGGAGGCAAACAGGTCTACCTCTGGGGTCCACCCATTTGTTCCTCAAGAGCTTGAATATTTTGGGTTCCAGTTTCCATTCGTGTGGGTCCATGAGATTTCTGCTTAAGTCGTCTGCCAGTGAAAAAGAAGTTATGTACTCACCATAATGTTCCATCTGAGTAGGTAACTTCAGTTGTCTGCAACCTGTGGGTATCGGATCCGAGCCGGCAGCTTTCCTAGCAAAAGATCCGAGCTCCAAGCTCCTGCCCCTACCCATAATGCCCTGCTACCTCCCTCTAACCCTCAGATCGAGTTTGCCATAGTATCCTAGAATACTACCATAACACAAGGAAAACTACCTGAACATCCTAACCTGAAGTCATATGGGAAGTGACATACCATGATCCTTCAAGGAAGAACTACAGGTCAGGGGGACGGAGGGAGGGCTGGTTTCAGACAAATGAAGTTACCTACTCAGATGGAACGTTATGGTGAGAACATAACTTTTTACCTGAAGTAGTTAACTTCATTTGATCAGTAACCTGTGAGACAGAGTCCCCAGCTACCAACAACTTGGGAGGCCCTTATGGGAGGATATTCCGGAGCACTGCAGAGACAAAGGATGCCCTTCCTCTGGAAATCAGATCCAATTTATAATGTGTAATGAAAGTGCGAGAGGAAGCCCAAGTAGCAGCTGAACAAATGTCATCCAAAGGGACCTTCGACAAGAAGGCCGCAGAAGTAGCTACAGAACGGGTAGAATGTGCCCGAACCCGCATGGGCTCAGGTCGACCAGAGCTTCTGTATGCAAGAATAATGCATTGTGAAATCCACCTAGCTAAGGTTACCTTTGTCAGTGGTTTACCCAGACAGAACTTAGCAAATGAAACAAAGAGCTGTTCTGATTTTTGAAAAACAGCCGTTCTGTGTAAGTAAAATTGTAACTGTCTATGTACATCCAAGCAATGGAGTCTATACTCTCCTTTGTTGTGATAATTAGGGAAGAAGACAGGCAGGTTGATAGACTGACTGATGTTGGCTTTGGAAGCCACTTTAGGCAGAAAAGAGGGGTTAGTCCTGAGGGAAACTCTGTCTTTATGAAAAATGATGTATGGGGGCTTACAGCAAAGAGCCTGAAGCCCCGATATCCTTCTAGCTGAAGTAATAGCAACCAGGAAGGCAGTTTTCCAAGATACATACTTCAAGTCGACCGAAGCTGTGGGCTCAAAAGGGGGACCAGTCAGAGCCTGGAGAACTAGGGTTAAATCCCATGGAGGAACTGCTTCCTTAACAGGGGGTCTCAAAAGAAAGGTACCTTTCAGAAAGGTCTTGCAGATCTTAGATGA
Source organism: Protopterus annectens (assembly GCF_019279795.1). NCBI lineage: Eukaryota > Metazoa > Chordata > Ceratodontiformes > Protopteridae > Protopterus > Protopterus annectens. The sequence continues at coordinate 1,344,674,468 of NC_056731.1, forward strand.
TGCTAGGGGGCCAAATTTGTTTCCAATGTGAAAGTGGGAAATTGCTGCCAGTTGAACTTTTAGTTGAAGAACTAGCCCCATGATGGAAGATTTAGGATAAAAAAATCGAGGACTGCTGGAATAGGAGCTGTAAAAGGGTTCAAATTCCTATGATCCACCCAGATAGAGAAACGTTTCCATTTACTCTTGTAGACTTTTCTGGTAGAAGGTTTATGAGCGGCCACCAGAATAGCTTTAACTGAGGATGAGATACCGGGAGTCCTAGCCATCAAGGGAACTGGATCAACCAAGCCGAGAGCTTGAGGTTGTCCAGGTCAGGTGTCCTCAATCCCAGGGGGTGAGAAATCAGATCTGGAAGGGGATCTAAGATCCAGGGAGGATGCACTAGAAGAGACCATAGGCATGGGAACCATGTTTGACGAGGCCAGAATGGGGCTATGAGGATAACTCTGCTCCCCAACTGACGAGCTTTCTGCAAGAATTTTGTCATCAACGGAAGAGGAGGATAAGCATAAAGAAGACCGGATGGCCAAGCATGAACCAGAGCGTCTCTGGGGTTTTCCCCTGGTGGGGGAATCGCAGCGAAAAACTCGCTGCACTTTGTGTTCGAAGGCGACGCGAACAGATTGCAGCAAGGTTGACCCCATCTGAGGAATATCTGTTTCGCTACTAAGGGGTTCAGAGACCACTCGTAGGGTGAGAGGACAGTCCGACTCAGGTTGTCCGCAAGAATGCTTGACCGAACCAGTATGTGCGTTGCTATGAGAAAGCAGTTGTTGGATATCACCCATTTCCACACTCTCATGGCCTCCCGGCAAAGTGGGTAAGATCTGGTTCCCCCTTGCTTGTTGATGTGCCAGACCACTGACCTGTTGTCTGTTTGAATTGCAACAGTCCCTAGAGGAAGAAGGGCATGGAGAGCCTGCAATGCTAGAAGCACTGCCCTCATCTCCAGGACACTGACATGCAAAAAGGTCTCTGTGTGAGTCCACGTGCCTTGGACGGTTCTGCCCATGCAATGCCCCCCCACCCCCCACCCAAGGTGGGACGCGTCCGTGGTCACTGTGACTTGGGGTGGGGACATGGAGAAGGGGCACCCTTCCCGGAGGTGCTTGGAATGGAACCACCAAAGTAAGGATTCCCTGCAAACCCTGCTGACAGGAATAGGGGCAGACAAGGGATGAAGCAGAATGGACCACTGCACCTGTAAGGTCCATTGGAGAATCCTCATATTCAGACAGGCGAGCGGAGGCAGGTTGATGGCCGCTGCCATGGACCCCAGAGCCCTCAGGACTAACTCCGCTGGAGGAGCCGAGGACTGAAGAAGAGCCAAAACATGGAGGTTTAGATTGAGAAGTCTGTCCGCCGTCAGAAAGACTTTGGTCTGAATTGTGTCTATCCTGGCCTCTATGAAATCCAAGATTTGAGCAGGCTGAAGGGAGGATTTCTTGTGGTTGATCATGATCCCTAGATAGCGGGCGAGATGTAGGAAATAGTCTCTCGCTGAACATAGTAGATGCCTCGTGGGGGCGGCTAGAAGCCAGTCGTCCAGGTAAGAAAAGACCTGTATTCCCTGAAGCCTCAGGTGGGCCGCTACAACTGCCATGACCTTGGTGAACACCCTGGGGGCTGTGGTGTGACCGAAGGGTAGGACCCTGAACTGACAGTGGCTGGCTCCCAGCTGAAAGCGGAGAAACCTCCTGGATCACATGTCCATTAGAACATGGTAGTATGCATACTTGAGGTCTATGGAGCACATCCAGTCGTTCTCCTGTAACAGTGGGAGAATGGATTGAATGGCGACCATCCGGAACTTCTCTTTGGCAACTGACAGGTTCAGTGTAGATAGGTCGAGAATTGGCCGTAAGTCCCCCGTCTTTTTTGGCACCAAAAAGAACCTGGAGTAAAAGCCTGATCCGGATTGACTGGGGTGGATGTGCTGGATGGCTCTTTTTTCTAGTAGCTCTTTTATTTCGAAGGCTGCTACCTCCCTCTGATTGGGTGGTACATCGGGGAGGTGCCCCGACTGGGGAGGAGTATTTAGTAATGGAATTGAGTAACCTCTGGATATGATCCGGAGCACCCAGCGATCTGTCGCAATGGACTCCCAATGTTTTAGATGCTCCGAGAAGCGCCCCCCCGACTGCCTCCAGAGAGGAGCAGTCGGGCAACCCCTCAGGGTTGCTGTGCGGGTCGATCGGAAAAGGGTTCCCTCGACCCGAAATTCTTCACCCCCCCCCTCCGCCTCTGGGCCGGCGTCCACCCTGTCCTCCTCTGCCTCTGAAGGACAAGGGATCTGGAGCAAAACGGGATTGTTGGGATTTCCAGAAAGTACAGTTTTGTACCTACCATAAATGTAGATGTCCGAGAGACATGCAACTGCAGTCATGTGGGTTGTCCTGCCTCAGGCAGCCCTCGGTCGGCCGGATTCCAAAGTCTGGGTCCGACGTCGGCTGATGTCGCATTTCTCTCCGACGTCAGAGCGGCTGAAGTACATAAGCATCAGCCAACGCCATTTTCTTCAGTGTTTCTTGCCCCAGATGCCAGGTGCCCTCCAAGGAAGGCTGTAATTAAATTGGAAGACAAAAACAGGATTCCAAACAAATAAATGAGCAATAAAACAAATACACCATAACAGATATCCCCAGCTAAGAGTAACAGGGATAGGAGTGGACCTTAGGCATAGAGGGGTATGGAGAGAGGGAAAATCCGACTGCAGTTGCATGTCTCTCGGACATCTACATTTATGGTAGGTACAAAACTGTACTATGTCCTTCAAGAATGCAACTGCAGTCATAACATTTGGGTAGAATACCATAGCTTAGCTGGGGGAGGAGGTATGCACTAGGAAAGAGATGGTGTGGCAATCAAACCCTGCAGGACTGCCGAAGCAAAGCCTGCTCTGGATCTGGAATATAGAGGGATATTGTAGTGTTTGGAGAATGTATGGATGGAGCTCCATGTAGCAGCTTCTAGAATGTCCTTGGTAGGCACCCCTCTTAAAAAAGCTGTAGAGGTGGCTGTAGCTCTGGTGGAATGTGGTCTGACATTAGCTGGAACAGTCTTTCCATGAAAGGAATAACAGAATCTGATGCAATGTCCAATCCATTTAGAAATAGTCTGTTTTGAAATTGCTTTTCCCTGGACTGCACGGGCGTAAGCTACAAAAAGTTGTTCAGACTTCCTACTGGCCTTGGTTCTGTCCAGGTAGTATCGAAGTTGTCTGTGAATGTCCAAGGTATGCAAAAGTCTTTCCCCCTTATTCTCAGGATTGGGGAAGAAAGCAGGCAGATGAATGGCTTGATTTAGAGAAACCCTAGATACCACTTTTGGCATAAAAGTAGGGTTGGTCCTTAATGAAACCCTGTCTCTGTGGAAAATAATAAAGGGTGGTATTGCCATTAGGGTCTGTAGCTCCGAAACCCTTCTTGCTGAGGTGATTGCCAACAGGAAAGCTGTCTTCCATGATAAGAATTGCAAGTCAACTGAAGCTGCTGGCTCAAAAGGAGGTAGAGTCAGTTTTTCTAAGACAAAATTGAGGTCCCAGGCTGGCACTGGGGCCTTTCTTGGTGGCTTAATGTTCTTGATTCCCCTGAGGAATTGTCTTAGTAAGGGGTGAGAGAAAACAGGAGGATCAGTGTTGTATCTAGCTGAAATAGCAGATGCATGTATCTTTATGGAAGAATATGAGAGGCCGTTCTTTAACATATCTGCCAAATATTCCAAGATAAGTGGGATGTTCAGCAATGAAGCATCATGTTCCAATTGCTGTATCTTTTCCACTTTGCTAAGTAAACCTTTCTGGTGGATGGTCTTCGAGCCTCTGTTAGTATCCGCTGAACTTCCTTAGAGAGAGACAAGCTGAAGTTATTTATGGGATCTCCCAAGCTGTCAGCTGCAGTGTCTGAAGGTTTGGATGCAGTGTTTCGAAATTGTGTTGAGTCAAAAGTAGAGGCCACTGAGGGAGGGTCCACCTCCTGGTGTGACATACGCTCCGTAGTAGTGGGTACCAGTGTTGTCTTGGCCAATCCGGAGCTATTATGATTCCCTTGGGCTTCTCTGCTTTGATCTTTAGTAATACTGATGTCATCAGAGGCAGAGGTGGAAATGCATAAATTGCTAGGAAGTTCCAGTTGAATGAGAGGGCATCTATCTTCCAAGCTTTTGGATGGTATGTCCTTGTGCAAAATTTTGGTAGAAGATGGTTGGGGTGAGAAGCAAATAGGTCCACTTCTGGCTTGCCCCATGCTGAGGTGAGTTGTCTGAAGGCCTTCGGATGTAACCTCCACTCGTGTGGATCTGTGAATTTCCTGCTTAGGCTGTCCGCCAACACATTGTCTTTTCCTGGAACAAACTGGGATTGTAACTGGATGTTTAGGCTCAGTGATTTCTCCCAAAGCTGCATTGTCAGTCTGCAAAGGGGGTAAGAGTGGGTGCCCCCCTGTTTGTTTATGTACCAACATCACAGTGGTGTTGTCTGTCCGTATCATTAAATGGCCTTGCTGGAGTTGGTGTTGAAAAGCCTCGATGGCATGCATTACTGCCAGCATTTCCTTTTGGTTTATATGCAGATGTGTTTCCTTTGGAGACCGCTGTCCTTGTATACACCTGCCTTCCATGTGCGCCCCCCATCCAAGGTCTGAGGCGTCTGTAGTCATGGTCTGTGTTCTCTGTGGTTTTTTGAATGACATACCTGTGTTTTCCTGGCTCACCGAGGCCCACCATAGGAATTCCTTTTGTAGGCATGGAATGAGTGGTATGATTGTCTCCAAGTTGTTGCTGTGTTGAGACCAAATGCTTTTTAGGTACCACTGAAGCTTTCTCATGTGTAATTTTGCTAATGGAACCAGTAGAATGCAGGATGCCATGTAACCCAGGGCCTGTAGGAATCTCCTTGCAGTCATCTGGGTGAGTTTTGCTAAACCTTTGAAGTAATGAGTTAACTTCTCTTGCTTGTCTTCTGTCAGGTAAGCCATCTGAGAGGCTGTGTCTAGTTTGGCTCCTACGAAGATTATTTGCTGGGATGGCTGCAGTCTTGACTTTTGGAAGTTGACTGTGTATCCCAGAGCTTGAAGTAATCGTATGACATAATCCAGGTTTCTTGTCAACATCAATTTGTCGTCCGCTTGTATAAGGCAGTCATCCAGGTATGGATAAATTTGTATACCCTGGAGCCTGCAATGAGCAATTACTGAAGCCAGGCATTTTGTAAATACTCTGGGCGCAGTAGATAAGCCAAATGGCAATGCTGAGAATTGATAATGCTCTGGCCCTGCAAGAAATCTGAGGTATCTTCTGCAGCTGTGTCTGATAGGGACATGCAGGTATGCCTCCTTGAGGTCCAGAGTAATCAGCCACGACCCCTTGCCCAGCATGGGAAGCAGTTGCTGTAGAGTCAGCATTTTGAACTTTGGTACTATGATAAAGGTGTTTAATGCGGACAAGTCCAGTATTGGTCTCCATTGAGATTCTTTTCTTGGAACAAGGAACAGTCTTGAGTAAAACCCCTGTTCTTGTTCTTGCTGTGGAACTCTTTCTATTGCTTTCATTCGAGTCAGCAGAGTGATTTGTTTGATAGCCTCTGCCCTTTGATTTTGTGGTAGGTTTGGCATGCCTTGTTTTCTTGGTAAGGTATGAAAATGAAACCTGTACCCTCGGTCTATAATGTCCAAAATCCATTTGTCCTTTGTCAGTCTGTGCCAGTTTTCTGCAAACAGAGATAATTTCCCGCCCAAGGGAGCTTCTAGTTGTTCCCTGGTAGGCGGTAGTAGAGGAAAGTCATTGAGTTTGTGGTTGTTGGGCAGGTGAAACCCCTGCGTCACTTCTTTGGTTTCCTGGCTGCCATTGTCGTCCCCTGTAAGGGCCTCTGTATTGGCCTCTTCCTTGGCCACGTCTGTTCTTACCTCTTTGAAACTTTTCTGGATTCGGAAAGGACCAGTTTTTTGAAGGCCAATTCCTACTGAATCTGGGGGGTTGAACCTGGAGGAAATCTTTCACAGTCTGAACTGATTTTGCTTTTTCTTCGATGGTCTTTAACACATCCTTAGCATTTGCACCAAAAAGCTTGTTCTTTTCCAAAGGTGCATCCAGAAGTTTTGCTTTTACATGATCTGGTAGAGGTTGATCTTTTAACCAAGCATGTCTACGAATCACTGCCCCTGTCATAGCTGCCCTACATGAAGCTTCCAGTGCATCATATCCACACTGCAGGAAGTGATTGCTTACTTGCTGAGTGCTATGTACAGCTTCCTGCAAAGTCTTCCTGTCTAAAGGATCAGGAGAAGCTAATGTTTTTTGTAAATCTTCTAAGAGATAATCCTGATATTGTAACATATGAAAAAGGCAATTTAAAGCTCTCATAGATAAGGTAGTGGATGTGTAAACCTTTTTGCCCCACCTCTCTAATGACCTTGCTTCCCTGTTGGATGGCAAAGGATTTTTTGAGGTGGAGGCTGAAACTCCTTTAGGCCCCTGTGAAATAGTTTCCAAATCAGCAGAATGGGCCCTGAATAAATGGGAATGAGTTTCTGGGACCCTGTAATACCTGTCTGGTTTAGCTGGAGCGGGAGGAAGAGAATCAGGGGTAGCACTAGAGTCAGAATACAAATCATCCAGAACATCAAGTACAGGAGGAATAGCTAAGGGCCTGTGCTGAGGCTTCTTAAGGAAAGTCCTAAGGCGTTTCCTAGAATCAGAATATTCCTGACCCTGCCACTTGAAATGTTCCCTCATGGTGTGCAGAACTTCCCCAAAAGAAATATCCTCAGGAGGGAGGCGAAGGGATGGAATCTTCTGCATCCGAGTCCTCATAAGTCTGGAAGAGCTCTTCCTGGCTATCAGAGTGGACAGAGCCCTCAGAGTCTTCATCTGAAGGAGTAGGGTCAGAGGGTTCAACCCGGGGCCTTTTATCAGGAGGGGGCTGGGATGCTCTCTCAGGATGGGCCTGTGAACCTCTAATCATGGAAATTAAATCAGCCGCCATGGACATAATTTGTGTCTCTGGAGTCGGCTGAGGTAAGGATTTAGAAGTAATATGCTTTGTTTTGCTGGCTGCCTTAGCCCTGGTGTAGGCCTTAATAGACATGGCCATAGGAGGCCTGGCAGCTCCACGTGCAGGAGTGACCTTGTCTACAGCAATGGTCTCGGGCATTTCCTCGGTTTCGGTATTCGGAGGAAAGTCTATAACTGGCGTCGGAGTAACGTCTGGAATCGGAGTCGTCGGTAATGCGGTGTCTTCGGTTCAGAGCGGTGAGGAAACCGTCTCAGAGGGAACCGGAGCACTCGCGGTAGGTTTTGGCGTGGAGTCGGTGGTAGACGCGGGCCGAGGATGTCGGTCCCGGTCTTTTCGCTTTTTGGGTGTTTGTGATGTCGGAAGATCCGATGGCATGGTGTAGGCAAATTTATCGCCGAAAAAATCTTCAGCGAACTCCGCCCGGCGCCTGAGAGTGCGCTTGTTGAAGCGAGCACAGGCTACACAGGTCGAGACGTCGTGGTCTGGGCCCAGGCAAGGGAGGCAGTAAGAGTGGAAATCCTTTACCACAAAAAAAGACAATTGTTAACTTTTTCAGTAATTTCTGACATCGGCTGAGGCAAGAAAAGGTCCCCAATGGGGTACTTAGCTTTTTCGATGACTTCGTATCATAGAATACAGGAGCTGACCGACCGGCACTTGCGAACTGCTTCTGCTTCGGGCACCGCGGCAAGAAAGACTGAAGAAAATGGCGTCGGCTGATGCTTATGTACTCCAGCCGCTCTGACGTCGGAGAGAAATGCGACATCAGCTGACGTCGGACCCAGACTTTGGAATCCGGCCGACCGAGGTCTGCCTGAGGCAGGACAACCCACATGTTATGACTGCAGTTGCATTCATGAAGGACATCCACATCTTCTTCTGTCCTCTTTGGTTCATGGAGAAGGACCTCTGAGGAGCCGAGAAGCGGATCCCGATGGCAGACGTTTTCCCATCCTTCTCACTCTGGAGTAGCGTATCGCAGATGGTTTTGCCGAAAAGCGTAGAACCGTCAAAGGGGGCATTCGCGAAAGACGCATTGAAGGGTTCTGCAAAGTTGTGGAGACGGAGCCAGGCCTGTCGTCATAAGACAATGCCAGTTTCGCTGGCTCCAGCCGTTCCCTCCATGGCATGGGAGAGAAGCCGCATAGAGGTGTTTGTGATAGACATAAGAGTGGCCATTCGCGCCAAGAAGGTCCGTTTGTCCTCGGCCGACATGGACTCTGGGGGTGACCCAGCGTACTCTTTGATTAGGTCCCACTGGAGTCGAATCATGTGTGCCATATAGTTCAGTGACCTTACAGAGAAGGTCGCTGAAGCGAACATCTGCTTTCCGAGGCGGTCCATCGTCCGAGACTCCTTGCCTGAAGGATGTACCGAGGAACTTTCCTGTGCCAATTCCTTCTCGGTGGCAGCTGCCACCACCATGGCATCAACAGGGGCACCTTTGCTCCAAACTGTCCTGTCTGTGAGGGGGCTGAGAATCTTGTCCGGTCTCTTGAGTTTTGGCTCCACAGTGTCTGGCTCCTTCCATGCCCTGGTAGTTATGAGGTCCACCAGGGTATCGGCGGGAGGGGACACCCAAGAGGTAGATGGGCCTGCGAACGCCTCCAGAATGACAGACTCGTCCGAGGAAGGCTTTTGGGCTGATCACCCCCCTCTAATATGAAGCACTTCCATAATGTCTCCAAAAGAGATGTCTTCGGGGGGTGACCTGGGGGAATCTTCCCCTTCCTCCAAGTCCGTGTCTTCTGTGAGGGACTAGGGTGAGCCCAAGTGCCTCCTCTTGCACTTTCATTTGTGAGGGACCTCCTCAGGGGGGCTGTCCGAGGAGAGCTCACCAACAATGTCCTGTTCCTCCATGGGAACCATCTGGGACGTAGGCACAGGCTGTCCCTGGGGCCAGATGATGGAAGACAGGCCCGTCTGAGAGGGAAAGGCGGGTGGATCCATAGCAAGAGCCTGGGACCTCAAATCCCTCAAAAGGACCCTCTCCACGATGTCGAACGGCAAGGGTGAGCTGCTCTCCCTAGGATCTGAAAGCAGTCCCCTCGGATCCGGCACGTGGATCGGTGCGGGAGATGACACGATCGGATCCGAAAGGGCAGTGCGATCCAACCTCAACGGAGCCGAAGGCACACTAGCACCTCCAGATCCGACACTCATCTCACGGCCCCGAGAGCTCGGATCAAAATGGATCAGACAAGCTCGAAGGTACAGTCGGTGCCGAAGTCGGAAAAATTGTCGGCGCCACCACCATCCCGGTTCCGAAGCTACTCGGATCCGATAGCTCCGAACCCCGGTAGCGGATCGGAGAAGGAGCGATGAGGGCGAAAAATGGGGTCGAGCTCCCCCCCCCCCGGGGGGGGGGGGGAAGAGCACTCCCATCTGCAGCTGGGCCTGAAGAAATCGACGCATTATCCGATCCATGTCCGTGTCAGATAAACTTCTAGTTGACCTGGATGAGGCTGCCGAGGCTGGCCGGGAAGGCCGCCTGGACGACCTGGAAGGTGACCAGGTCTCCTTCTCCGGCTCCGGGAAGAAAAGCGGAGAACAAAGCCTGGAGGGGGAAGACACGGAGACCTTAAGAGGGGAGGCAAGCTGCTTAGATGGCGGGGCCGAGGGAGCTGAATCAGCCTGCCTCTTGTGGCCACGATGCCTGTTTCTTTCACGCTCTTTATCCTTCCTATCCTTTTTTCTCGAGTCCCTTTCCTCCTGAGCCGAAGAAGGAATTTGAATCCCGGCCAGGGGAGCGGGAACGGTTGGTGGGGCAGCCGCAGCTGGCGCCATGGAGGGGGAGGAGGATGAAGCCGAATCCGGGGGCAAAAGGCCCTTGAGGATTAGCTTAGTCCGCCTATCCCTCAAAGCCCTGGGGTTGAAGGCTGCACAGATAGTGCAGCCTGAAGAGAGATGGTCCACGCCCAGGCAAATAACGCACAGAGTGTGGCCATCTGCTGGGGACAGCTTGTGGCCACACTCAGAGCATTTAGAAAAAATCGCTTTTGGGCCCTCGGACATACTGACAGGAAAAGGCCCACACGCACACACAGACAGACGGGAGGAGGGGATTTAAAATCTACACTAAACTAAAGATAAAACTACCCAGATAGATAAAGGGAGAAAAAGGGTACCACACACACTCAGAATACAGTGATTTTAAAAGAAAAGGTTAAATAATCTACTCAACTCACAAAACCCAACGCTAGGAGCTCATTCTCAGATGTTTCAAGAAGCCGCGGCAAATGAGATCTGAGGTTTAAAGGGAGGTAGCAGGGCATTATGGGTATGGGGAGGAGCTTGGAGCTCAGATCTTTTGCTAGGAAAGCTGCCGGCTTGGCTCCGAATCGGATCCGATACCCACAGCTTGCTGATCAAATGAAGTTAACTACTTAAGATTTTAGTTTGTCTGGCAGGAATTGAGCTTGTAGGTTCACTTTGTAGTTCAAGGCTGTGTTCCACAGAGCCATGGCTAGTCTGCAGAGTGGGTAGGAATGGGTTCCACCCTGCTTATTTATGTACCACATAACTGTGGTGTTGTCTGTCTTTACCAATAGTTGTCCTGGAATAATAAGGTCTTTGAAGGCTGTCAGAGCATTCTGTACAGCTAACATTTCTTTTTGACTGATATGCAGGTGCATCTATTCTGGGTGCCATTTGCTCTGAATGCACTGCCCTGCCATGTGATCCCTCATGCATAGTCTGATGCGTCTGTTAGGGTTTGGGCGGCAGGGGGTGGAGTGAAAGGGATTCCCTTGTTGTGGTAGCAGGCCGCTGCCAACCAAAGGAACTCTGCCCTTAGACAAGAAATGATCAGAATCATTACTTCCAGGTCCTGAGAACGTTGACACCATAGGCGTTTTAGATACCATTGAAGTTTTCTCATATGCAGTCTTGCATATGGAATTAACAGAATGCAAGAGGCCATGAACCCCAGGGCTTGCAGAATTTTCCTGGCAGATAGCTGGGTTTTTGTGGCCAATAGTTTGAAGTAGGTTGTCAAATAAACTTGTTTCTCTGGAGTGAGGATTGCCATCTGGGAAGTTGTGTTCAAGCTTGCTCCCAGGAATACAATCTGTTGGCAGGGTAATAGAAGCGATTTCTTCTCTTTGATGGTGTACCCTAGTGAGGTTAGAAGTCTCTTTACAAATGCCAGGTGTTGTAATAGCAAGTCCTGACTCTCTGCCTGAATCAAGCAATTGTCCAGGTATGGGTAAATCTGAATATTTCTCTGCCTGCAAAATGCAATGGCTGGAGCTAGGCACTTTGTGAATACCCTGGGCGCAGTAGATAAGCCAAAAGGAAGTGCAGAGAACTGATAGTGCATGGTGTCTGCCCCGAAACGTGGGTATTTTCTGCAGGATTCCCTTATTGGGATGTGCAGGTAAGCTTCTTTTAAGTCTAGGGTTGCCAGCCAGGCATCCTTGGCTAGCATAGGAAGAAGCTATTGAAGAATTAGCATTTTGAATTTTGGAACCACCAGAAAGGTGTTGAGAAAAGACAGGTCCAGTGATAGGACGCCAGGAATTTTCTTTTCTGGGAACCAGGAACAGTCTTGAATAAAAACCTTGTCCCCTTTGTTCTGTCGGGACAGGTTGAATAGCACTGATACTGAGGAGAGAGAGTACTTGTTTTTGGGCCTCTGCCCACTGGTTTGGAGGAAGGTCTAGCAACCCGGTTGGGGTTGGCAGTGAGTGGAAGTAGAATGTGTATCCCCTGGGATACAAGGTTTAGGACCCATTGGTCCTGGGTAATGGACATCCAGTTTTTGCATGCAGGGTGAGTTTTCCTCCTAGGGGTGCAAGTTCTTGGGCATAGCTGGGAAGGATGATAGACAAGTCATTGTGAATTTTTTTCATAAGGGGGGTGGCTTACAACTCCCTGTTTTTGAGGGGGGAGCACTCCATTGTTTAGATCTCTGTGTACCTTGAGACTGTAGCCTTGGTGGTCTATTGCCCCTGGGTTTGGGCTGAGAAGACCTGGTAGGGACTGGAAAGGACCAGTTTTTCTGAAGGCCAATGCCTACTGAATCTAGGTGGCCGTATCTGTAAGTAATCTTTAACAGTTTGCATAGAGTTAGCTTTTTTCTCCATATTTTTAAGAACCTCTTCTGCATTTGTGCTAAACAAATGTTCCTGGTTTAGCAGAGCATCTAGTAATTTTGCTTTGACATGATCTGGCAAGATTTGTTCCTTCAGCCAGCCATGCCTTCTCAGTACAGACCCAGTGACAGCAGCCCTGCAAGATGCTTCTAAGGCATCAAAACCACACTGCAAAGTATGTTTACTGACTTGGTTTGCAGAATGCATTAACTCTTGTATATCTTTATTTTCTGCAAAATCTGGAAGCAAACAACATTTTTTTGTTTAATTAGTTCCACAATATGCTACTGGTACTTCAACATGTGAAACTGGCAATTTAAAGCCCTCATGGCAAGAGTTGCAGAGGTATATACCTTTTTGCCCCATCTGTCTAAAGCCCTCGAATCCCTGTCCGAAGGGGTAGTATTTTTGACTGCAGTAGCCTTAATACCTTTAGGTCCCTGGGAAATGGTCTCTGGATCCGCAGTGGGATTCTTAAAGAGAAATTTGTGAGAATCATGTACCCTGTAGTACCTGTCAGGCTTTCTAGGAGCTGGTGGTAAAGTATCAGGAGTAAGACTTGATTCCATGAAAACATCATCTACAATATCCAGGACAGGGCGTATAGCTAGAGGCCTGTGCTGACACAAGTATAAAATGCTCAGTCTCTTTTTCGACTGTGGGTAGTCCATGCATTCCCAACAGAAATGCTCTCTTAAGGTATGCAAGGTTTCACCAAAAGAAAAGTCCTCTGGAGGGGCTGCAGAGGGAATGGAATCCTCTGCATCTGAATCCTCATAGATAGATAAGGGTATGTCCTGGTAATCAGACAGATCAGAGTCATCGGACTCATGGTCTGTTGAATCAGAAGGGAAATCAATTCTTTGTCTTTTAGAGGGGGAAGGCTGGCTTCCCCTAATTAGAGTTATAAGGTCTTCAGCCATTCTAAGCATTTGTTTCTGTGGCATGGGAGCTTGAGCATGTATTTTGGTCGTTGGTTTTCTAGGTGTAGTGCGAACTCTGGGCCTGAGAAAAGTACAGATTTGTACCTACCATAAATGTAGATGTCCGAGAGGTATGCATCTGCAGTCCTAACATATGGGTTGTCCTGCCTCAGGCAGCCCTTCGGTCGGCCGGATTCCAAAGTCTGGGTCTGGCCTCGGCTGATGTCGCACTTCACCCGACGTCATAGCTGCTGTCAATTGGGTATAAAGGCATCAGCCGACGCCATTTTCCTCAGTGTTTCTTGCCCCAGATGCCAGGTGCCCTCTAGGAAGGCAAAATTTGGATAAATGCAAATGATTCCAAACAATAGAGAGCAAACAAAATAAACATGTATATACATATATACAAACAAATACACCATAATAGATTCCCCAGCCAGCTACAAGATGGGCAAATACCCTAGGAGTACCACAGAGGGGAAGGAGGGTGGGTAATCCTGACTGCAGATGCATACCTCTCGGACATCTACATTTATGGTAGGTACAAAACTGTACTATGTCCTTCAAGGATGCATCTGCAGTCCTAACATATGGGTAGAGTACCATAGCCAAACTGGGGGAGGAGGCACTAAGAAGATTATGGTGTAGTTAAGATCCCTTGCTAAACAGCAGTGGCAAAACCTTCTCGGGATCTGGAGTATAAAGATAGATTATAATGCTTGGCAAATGTATGCACGGAGCTCCAAGTAGCAGCCTCTAAAATGTCTTTGGTAGCCACTCCTCGTAAGAAAGCTGTAGTAGTGGCTGTAGCCCTTGTGGAGTGAGGTCTGATGTTCTCTGGAGTTGTCTTTCCATGAAAAGAGTAACAAAATCTAATGCAATTTCCTATCCATTTTGAGATAGTCTGTTTTGAAATTGCTTTTCCTTCCATTCCTGTTGCATATGCTACCAGAAGCTGGTCAGTTTTTCTATTGTTCTTGGTTCTGTCCAGGTAGTAGTGCAATTGCCTGTGCACATCCAAGGTATGCAGTAGTCTTTCCCCCCTGTTCTGTGGGTTGGGAAAGAATGTTGGTAGGTGGATTGCTTGGTTCAATGATATCCTGGAGACCACCTTTGGCATAAAAGTAGGGTTAGTTCTCAAGGACACTCTATCCTGATGGAAGATAAGGAAGGGCTGTACTGCCATTAATGCCTGTAATTCAGATACCCTTCTTGCTGAAGTGATTGCAAGCAGGAAAGCAGTTTTCCAAGATAAGAACTGTAATTCTGCTGTTGCTGCTGGTTCAAAAGGGGGAAGTGTTAACTTTTCTAGCACAAAGTTCAGGTCCCATGTAGGCAAAGGTGGCTTCCTTGGAGGCTTTACATTTTTAATACCTCTTAGAAACTGCCTCAGTAGAGGATGTGAGAAGACTGGAGGATCCATGTTGTATTCTGCTGAAATTGCTGATGCATGAATCTTAATGGAGGAGTAAGACAGGCCACTGTGGAAGAGTTCTGCTAAATATTCCAGGATGTTAGCTATGTTTGCCAATGATACATTTTCTCCTTTTGCTGCACTCCAAATGAGGTATCTTTTCCATTTTGCTGAATAAGTTTTCCTTGTGGAGGGTCTGCGAGCCTCCAGGATAATGTCTTTAACCCTCTGAGATAACTCTGGGTTATTTTGTTTTATGTAAGATTCCAAGCAGCTAGCTGCAGAGTTTTCAAGTTTGGATGCAGGATCTTGAAGTTGTTCTGTGTTAGCAGTAAAGGAACTAGAGGTAGAGGCCATGCGTCTGCTTGAGACATGCTCCTCAGTAGCGGGTACCAATGCTGCCTCGGCCAGTCTGGAGCTATCAGGATGATTTTTGGGTGATCTTCTTTGATCTTCAGGAGCACTTTGTGCATTAAAGGAAGAGGTGGGAATGCATATGCTGTTAGGTTTTCCCAACTGAAGGATAGGGAGTCCACCTTCCAAGCAAGTGGGTGGTATGTCCTTGTGCAGAATTTTCTCAATTGGTGGTTGTGTGGGGATGCGAACAGGTCTATTTCTGGTAGCCCCCATTTCTTTGTAATGGATTTGAAGATGTCTGGATGCAGCATCCATTCGTGGGCATCCGTGGTAGTTCTGCTTAAGGTGTCTGCTAGTATATTTTCTTTTCCTGGCACAAATATAGCCTGGAGCTTAATGTTGAGGTTCAGGGCCACATTCCACAGGTCCATTGCCATCCGGCATAGAGGATATGAATGTGTGCCTCCCTGCTTGTTAATATACCACATAACTGTGGTGTTGTCCATCCTTATCAGTAAATGACCTTGTTGAAGAAACGGTCTGAATGTCTGAATTGCCTGTTTCACTGCCAGCATCTCTTTTTGATTTATGTGTAGGTTCAGCTGGTCTTGTGTCCATAGGCCTTGTATACACTTGTCTGCCATGTGTGCCCCCCAACCGAGGTTTGAGGCGTCCGTGGTGATAGTCTGGCTTGGGTGAGGGCTGTGAAAAGGCAGTCCTTTGTTCAACTGACAGGCTTGAGCCCACCACAGGAATTCTCGCTTCAGGCATGGGATTATTGGAATTTGGGTTTCTAGGCTGTGCTTGTGCTGAGACCATAAATTCCTTAGGTACCATTGCAACTTCCTCATATGTAGTCTGGCATGTGGAATCAGTATTATGCAGGATGCCATGTAACCCAGGGCTTGCAGGACTTTCCTTGCTGTAAGCTGGTTCTGCGTTGTTAATGCCAAGAAATAGAGTGGTAGTTGCTTTTGCTTTTCTGCTGTGAGAAATGCCATTTGATTTGATGTGTCCAGTTCTGCCCCCAAGAATGTTATCCTTTGGGATGGTACCAGCCTTGACTTTTTTATGCTGACTGTGTATCCCAGGGCTTGCAATAGGTGAATAACCTTTTCCAAATCTTTTGTTAATTTGACCTTGTTGTCCGCTTGTATCAGGCAGTCGTCCAGGTATGGATAAATTTGTATTCCCTGAAGCCTGCAATGAGCAATTACTGATGCCAGGCATTTCGTAAATACTCTGAGTGCAGTAGATAAGCCAAAGGGCAATGCTGAGAATTGATAATGCTCTGATCCTGCAAGAAATCTGAGGTATCTTCTGCAATCTGGTCGTATAGGGACGTGCAGGTATGCCTCCTTGAGATCTAGAGTCACCAGCCAAGACTCCTTGCCCAGCATGGGAAGAAGTTGCTGTAGGGTCAGCATTTTGAATTTTGGAACAATGAGATATGTGTTCAAAGTGGACAGGTCGAGAATAGGTCTCCATTGGTTTTCTTTTCTTGGCACCAGGAAAAGTCTGGAATAAAATCCTTGTCCTTGTTCCATAGGCGGTACCTTTTCTATAGCTCTCATCCTTAGTAAGTGGTTGATTTGTACTAGAGCGTTTGTTTTTTGGTTTGGTGGTAGGTTTGGCAGTCCTCTCTTCCTTGGCAGAGTATGGAAGTGAAACCTGTAGCCTTTGTCTATTGTCTGTAAAATCCATTTGTCTCCTGTAATGTAATGCCAGTTTACTGAAAATAAGGCTAGCTTTCCGCCTAAGGGTGCTTCCAGTTGTTCCCTGGTAGGCGGTATCAGAGTCAAGTCACTGTGACTGTCCTGTGGTAGTGGTAGTAGCTGGGTCTGTGGCAGTACTTCTCTGGTTGTTAGGCTGCCACTGACGTCCCCTGTAGGCACCTCTAGATTGACCTCTGCCCCTTGGGCGCCTATTTCTGCCTCTCTGTGTTCTGGTGTCTGGAAAGGACCAATTCTTCGAAGGCCAATTTCTACTAAACCTCGGTGGCTGGACCTGTAAGAAATCCTTGACTGTTTGAACAGATTTTGCTTTTTCTTCCACCTTCTTTAACACTTGCTGTGCAGGGGAGCCAAACAAACTGTGTTTCTCCATGGGAGCATCTAGAAGCTTTGACTTTACATGGTCTGGTAAGGATTGCTCTTTTAACCATGCATGCCTTCTGATCACTGTACCAGTCATAGCTGATCTAAAGGAAGCCTCCAGTGCATCATAGCCACATTTTAAAGAATGATTACTGACCTGCTGAGTGTTATGTACCAAATCCTGAAGGGACTTACGCTCTGTAGGTTCAGGAGAGGATAGTTTTTTATTTAGCTGGTCTAAAAGAAACTCCTGGTATTGAATCATGTGGAATTGACAGTTTAAGGCCCTAGCCGAAAGAGTAGCAGAAGTATAAACTTTTTTACCCCATCTCTCTAATGCTCTAGATTCTCTTTCAGAGGGGAGGGTTTTTTTGGCAGTTGCTACAGCTTTGGGGCCCTGTGAAATAGTTTCAGGATCTGCAATAGGAGCCTTATACAAGTGATAATGTGTGTCCGGGACCCTGTAGTATCTGTCGGGCTTAGCAGGGGCCGGGGGAAGAGAGTCAGGGGCAGTACAAGCATCATTAAATGCATCATCCACAACTGTTAGTACTGGAGGAATAGCTAAAGGCCTATGCTGTGGCAAGTGTAAAAAGGTCCTTAGCATCGTCCTAGAATCTGAAAAATCCTGGCCCTGCCATTGAAATTGTTCTCTCATAGCATGCAAGGTTTCCCCAAAAGAAAATTCCTCAGGAGGAGAGGCAGAAGGAATGGAGTCTTCTGCGTCAGAGTCCTCATAAGGAGAATAAGGGCCTTCTGGAGGATTTGAGTTTTCTGAATCATCAGAGGAATAATCTGAAGAAACTGGCTCAGGGGGCTCTGCTCTAGGCCTCTTCTCTGGAGGTGGGTGAGAGGCCCTGTCAGGGTGAGGATGGGATCCCCTGATCAAAGAAATGAGATCCTCTGCCAGGCTGAGCATTTGGGAACTAGAGCTAGGCCTGTGTGAGGGGGTTTTAGCAGGCAAGGCCTTAGAAGATTTAGCTGCTTTAGCCCTAGAAAAAGCCTTGATAGACATGGATGCAGGGGGCCTAGCAGCTCCACGTGCAGGAGTAGATATGTCTAAAGGAATAGTATCTGATAAATCCTGGGTGCCTGCTACAGCAGGAGAAATTTCAGTAGCAGATTCAGCCATGCTGTGCGAGGCCTCGGCTGTCGGAGGTATGTTTTCGGCCGAAGGAAGAACGGCGGACTCGGTTTCAGCCGAAACCGAGACACTCGTGGTTGGCTTAACCGTAGTTTCGGCCGAAACCGCAGACTGCGAGTGTCGGTCCTTTTCATTACGCTTTTTTGCTAATTGTGAAGTCGGAGTCTCCGACGGCATTTTGTAAGCAAAAGCGGGACCAAAAAACTCCTCCGCAAACTCCGACCGACGTCTAAGTGTCCGTCGGTTGAAGGAAGCACAGGCTAGACAAGCTGCTACGTCGTGGTCTGGGCCTAAGCAAGGTAGGCAGTAGGAGTGGAAATCCTTATGAGGTATTTGTTTCCCACAAGTTAAACAATTATTTACTTTTTCTGACATCAGCTGAGGCAAGAAAGAGTCCCCAACGGGGTACTTAGCTTTTAAGAAGTCTTCGGTAGTAGAAATCTCTGGATCTGACCGACCGGCACTTGCGAACAGCTTCTGCTTCGGGCACCGTGCGGCAAGAAAGACTGAGGAAAATGGCGTCGGCTGATGCCTTTATACCCAATTGACAGCAGTTATGACGTCGGGTGAAGTGCGACATCAGCCGAGGCCAGACCCAGACTTTGGAATCCGGCCGACCGAAGGGCTGCCTGAGGCAGGACAACCCATATGTTAGGACTGCAGATGCATCCTTGAAGGACATCTCGGTCATTTTAGTCTGAAACGATGTAGTCGGTTTAATACAAACATCGGAAGGTCGGAATACACCCTCAGAAGCCGGTGCCTGCACAGTGGCTCCAGACCCATCCAAGGTAGAGACATACGCAGGCTCCATAATCGAAGAAGCATCTCGTGGCATACCGGACTCCGAATGGGTCTCAGCAAAGGTCTGCAAATCTGTAGAAGCGGGTATCAGGTACTGGCGGACTGGCAACTAGCTTAACGGAAGCATCATCACCAGTTTTGGACCTATGTGGTCTGTCTCTGTTTTTATCCTTACATTTTTTCGGAAGATCGATAGTTGGATGGCTTACCGAAGCCATTTTGGAATACGGAGAACGAGAGCAAAAGAATTTAGCAACAAAGATAGCCCGACGACGAATAGTTCGGGCATTAAACAAGGCACAAAACCAACAGCGAGGGACGTCGTGGTCTGGGCCTAAACAGGTGATGCAGTAAGAATGAAAATCTCTGTGAGGTATTTGCTTTCCACAGGCAAGACAATTGTTAACTTTTGCTGACATCGGTTAGAGCAAGAAAAAAAGAATTTTTAAAGGGGTACTTAGCTTTAGAAGACTTCACATTTGCAACTCAAAAATGAAAACGTCAGGTAGCGGCCGACCGGCACTTGCGAACTGCTTCGGGCTCACTCACGCCAAGAAAAGCTGATGTAATGGCGTTGACTGCATGCATTTTACCCCGGATGACATGACATCATGGAAGAGGCGACAGCATCAGGCACAGAAATCTCAAGATTCTGGAATTCAGGCCGACTGAGGGCTACCTGCAGGCAGATAACCCAAGTGTAATGACTGCAACAGTGAAACACAAAGAACATCAGTAATTCTTCAATCAGTTAGGAAAACAAAGTGTGATTATTCGGTTTACCTTTACTTGTGCGTAATGCACATGTGTAAAATTCAAAAGTACGAAAGGACCTTTTCAAGTTCTCGGAAGGCCGAAAACAAAATGCATCGAATGTGCAATGAGCGAATGCACAGTAACATTCGCTCATTGCAGATTTGGCATTTTTGGTGTGAGGTGCACTATAGTGGGGATCAGGAAGTGGACCCTTTCCCCACTGTAGTGCGACCTCGGAGTTAGAATAAGAAAGTAGGGGGGTGTAGGGGGGCTTGTTCCCTTGCATTACGCTATGTCTTTCAAACTAAAGTACGAAAATCAGCGAATCTGGTTTTCGAATTGCTGATTTTTGAACTTCGTTGCAGATTGGACTAGCGATTTTCGTCATTCTGGTTCACACAAAGGGCCGTTCGATAGGTTCATTTTCAATCTTTCAAAGTTAAACCGATTATTCACATATTGTTTTTGTGTGTCCGTCAGAGTTTTTCCATCTATGTTGTTTTTTTTATATTTCCTGTGAATTGAACAGTTCTGAGGCTCGGAACTGAATCCATATGTCGAGGATAAAATGAAAACTGACAACATAAGATGTACCATCCTGCCAATGAGATGTTAAACAGAGGTCTTATCTGCTTGAGTTGGTGGTAGTTCAGTTGGATGCAAAAGATTCCATGGCATCTATCAACAAGTTTAGAGGAAGTTGCTCAATGCCCTGCCCTGCTTCCTTCTAATAGCATATATAACACTCAGACAACACAGGACAGACAGACAAAGACTTAGATAGACAAAATCTCTCTCTGTATCTATACACATACACACAATTATATATACAAAGATGGCACTGCTTTAGTTGGCGAATGGACTGATGGTGTGCAGAGTGTTTTTCCAACATTCATCGCTAGTGAAAATAAAGTTATATTACAAATTGCAGCAGGTCAACTGCAATATAATTCAAGACTTTTACCCTTACTTTGTGGTTGTGAGGAGCACCCCCCCCCCAACATTAAAGTCAAGTTTTTAATCTTTTTAAGAGATCACAACTGTAGTACACGTTTACAGCTGCGATTACTTGTTTTTGACACTACTTTCTTTTATAAATATGTTCATTCATGGATTTTTTTAACTGATTAAAGCTCATCAGCAATTAATAATAAAAATACCTCTCTGTATCTCTCTCTCTCTCTCTCTATATATATATATATATATATATATATATATATATATATATATATATATATACACACAGACACACAGACACACACACAAAATGGAGAAGTGATTTAGAAGTTTTCGCTGTCGCCTCATAGCAAGAGGTTCTCCAGCTCGATTCTCAGCTGAGGTGCCTTCTGTGTGAAATCTGCATGCCCTCCCAGCATTCGTGTGTGCTTCCAATGGGTACATTACAAAAGCATGTATCTGGAGCATTTATCCCTGGGCCTCCACTGAAAATAGGCTTGTAACAAGTCAGACTTTTCTGGTAAACAAATGTTAAATAAATACACACACACACACATATATATATATATATATATATATATATATATATATATATATATATATACACACACACACACACACACACACACACATATATATATATATATATATATATATATATATATACACACACACACACACACACATATACATAAATATATAGACACACACACACACACACACACAATTTCTGCGGTGCTCAAAGAGGAGGACATGTAGCCTGTCACACTGTATATGGCTAGTGTTATTAAGAATTACCTTTACAGAACTTTATGTACCAAAAGAAGCTTTCACACTAAAAAAATACTATGTATACATTATAATTAATGACATCTAATCTGCTACAAATTTCCTTATGCTGTCAGGATTTTTTTTCGCTTTCTGGAAATTCCTTAATCAACATGTAATCTATTTTCCTTTTACAAATAAATTTATAAATTCAAGCTGAATGCAACAGCAATGCATGGGTACCATTTTTATGTAGTGCAGTACCTTCATGATTTTTATGTCTCACTTTGCTTCTCTGTACCAATCAACTATCAGAGTACCAATTCAATGTAAATGGACAAGTTTGTGGCCATGAAGTGGACATCATCCAGGCAACCACTGAAGGGTGGTTTACTTAGTACTGTCACTTTCCTCCAAGAAAGTACAGTTCTGTAAGAATACCTACCATAATAGTAAATGTTGGAATAGATTACTGTTCTAGCAGCCTAACCCAAGCTATATGGGTTACATCCTGTCAGGACTATGACAACTGTGCAGCTTTCAAAGTCTAAGAGCACCTTCCACATTCTCTAACTGCCGAACAGCTCGAGGAGAGCAATATAAAGTCAGTGTTTAGATTACCAAACCTTCAGCGCATTCTTGCCAGTACAAAATTAAGATCCCAAGGAGAAGCCACCTATAAGTGGATGAATATTTAATAACCTTTTCAAAAACTCTGAAGATAGGGAGGCAAGCAGAGATGGCCAAAAGGCATATTGTTTAAAAACCAAAAGGCCACACGATAATTCACAAGAATACTGTAGAACTAATGGCATCTGGGCTTGAGCCCTGCCAGCTAAGTGTGTGCTAGGATAAGAGGAAAAGGAAAATATTTGTATCCTAGTATATAAAATAAGAGAAGGACGAGGCTGGACAGACAGATGGAGGAAGGGTACCCCCTATTGCAACAGTGATTTATGTGAATGTCTATTGATACGGTTAAGTTTACTAACACATCTATATTACATTTATTAGACCACTGCTGCAACAGTCAAAACCATATGGGTAGAATATCAAACTTACAAAGAAAGGGAGAATGAAGAAGGGTCAGAGTACAGGAGCCCCTGAAGACTAGTCCTTGCACAGTCTGTTCTGCAACTAAAGAAAAATTCTGATATGCACAGCACTGTAAAGGTGTGCACAGATAACCAACTAACTCCTACCTGCATACTACTAGTCTCTTCTCTTTCCCAAAAAGCTATAGAATAAGCCAAAACTCTTTACCTGCCTGTAAGAGAATTATTATAGTGAGAGTAATAAAAAACAGCATGAGACAACTATTTAAGAAACTGCTGTTTTTGATACTGACCGTGCCTTCTGACCTTCACTGGAAACAACATTTGAAAAGAACGTCAAAAGATTTTTTTAAAGAAGAAACATTTTTATTAAACTGTAGTATCTGATTAGCCTTGATACCCAGTGTGTGTGTAAAATGCATCCCCTACATTTTAGTTCTGGAAAGAAAAACAGGGAGATGAATACCATGGCTTGAAAGTAAACTCTGAAACCACTACAGGCTAAATGAAGGATTTGTTCTCAAAGTTAGCCTGTCTTTGTGAAAGGTGAGTAGGATGATTCATCATTAGAGCTTGTAACTAAGACACTCTTCTGGCAGACTTCGGAGCAGTGAGAACCAAAGATAAAAACTTAAAATTAACATAAAAAGCAGGTTCAAATGAAAAAAGTGTAAGCTCTTCCAGTTCAAAATTACAATCCCAAGGAGAAGTCTTTTAGAATGACAGATATTTAAAACCTCTGTCAAAAACTGTGAAGAAAGGGAGACAAGCAGAGATGGCTAAAGGTGAATCATTAAAAAAAGAGAGAAAGAAAGTCCAAAGGATAATAACTCACAAAAATACTGGAGAACCAAAATTGTCTGGGCTTGAAAAGGATCCTGATTCTTACTTTGGCACCAACTGGAAAATCCTTTCCATTTACCCATACGTGACTTTCTAGTAGCAGGTTTCTTAGTCTCTACAAATATCTGATGCACGTCCTCAGAAAAAGGTACACAAAAGATATAAAAATTCTATCAGCCAGGCAGTTAATTAAAGATGAAGTTCAGAGTGTATCAAACAACTTGTGTATTCAGTGAGGAAGTCCTTTCAGTGAAGAACCTTGTACTAATTGCCCTTGGCTATTTTCAAAAGAAGGGAGAAAGTCAAGTTGTGTTAAACCCTACCATAACAGTAGAGGTCCTTCTCTTCAATGTTGCAGTGCTCATAACGTAAGGGATTTCCTGCCAAGGATAGCCCAACGTCCGGCCAGAATACCAAAGCCTTTAGTATTTATAGATACTGTATGTCATACGTACGCTACCCGCACAAGGCATAGGGCATAATGATGAGTACATACCTCAGAAAGTACAGTTGTGTACACTTACCATAAATGCAGATGTTCGAGTATATTCACTGTTGCAGTCATCACACTAGGGTTATCCTGCCAGGGGTAGCCCTCAGTCGGCCCGAATACCAGGGGCTTAGTATTTCTGCGTTGGTTGCTGTCGCTCCAGGACTGAGGTCAGGTCGTCAGTGGTATAAAATCAGGCAGCCGATGCCATTACATCAGTTTTTCTTGCCCCAACTGTCAGGAGTCCCCAAATAGGGAGCTAGATTATGGTGGAAGAACACCACCAGTAGAAAGTAAATACCAAAAATTCCCTGTAAGGAGAGAGGAAGAGAGAGACAAGGGGGATGGAGGGTGGGAAACCAGGACTGCAACAGTAAATACACTCGAACATCTACATTTATGGAAAGTGTACACAACTGTACTATGTTCTTCGTGTTTCACTGTTGCAGACATCACATTTGGGTTGATTCCCAAAGCTTAAGAAAAAGGGTGGAGGCAGTCAAGAAGATTGGGGGCTGGCTAGAAGGCCCTGCAAGACTGCAGTGGCAAAGCCTGCCCTGGATTTGGAGAAGGCAGTTAGGTGGTAATGCTTGGTGAAGGTATGAACAGAAGTTCATGTTGCAGCCTCCAGGATGTCCCTGGTGGGGACCCCTCTGAGAAAAGCTGCAGAGGTGGAGGTTGCCCTGGTGGAATGTGTCCTGACCCCCTTTGGGGGCGGTTTCCCATGCTGTTTGTAGCAGAAATGGATGCAGTGTGCTATCCATTTGAAGACTGATTGCTTGGATATGGCCTTGCCCTCCGCCCCTGCTGCGAAGCAGACTAGCAATTGGTCAGTTTTTCCAAAAGATTTAGTCCTATCCAGATAGAATCTGAGCTGTCTGTGCACATCTAGAGAGTGCAGAATCCTTTCCCCCTTGTTTTGTGGGTTAGGGAAAAAGGTGGGCAAATGAATGGATTGGTTGAGAGCCACACTGGACACCACTTTAGGCATGAAGGATGGGTTAGTCCTGAGGGAGACCCTGTCAGCATGGAAAATGATGAAGGGCTCTACAGCCATGAGTGCTTGTAGCTCTGAAACTCTTCCAGCTGAAGTGATGGCCAGAAGCAAGGCTGTTTTCCAAGAAAGGAATTTTAACTCTGCTGAAGCTGCAGGTTCAAAGGGGGGTAGGGTGAGCTTTTCCAACACAAAATAAGGTCCCAAGCTGGGGTAGGAGCTCTTCTGGGTGGCCTTAAGTTGTTAGCCCCTCTTAGAAACAGTTTGATGAGAGGGTGTGAGAAGAGAGGTGGCTCTGTTCTGTAATAAGCAGAGATGGCAGAGGCATGAATTTAATACAAGAGAAGGATAGACTCCTGTGTAATAGGTCTGCTAGATAATCCAGGATGAGAGGTAGGGAGGGCTTTGCTGCTTCGGCTCCCTTAGCCTGGATCCAGGTGCAAAACCTTTTCTACTTGTCAGCATAGGATTTTCTAGTGCTGGGGTGTCTGGCCTCACGTATAACATCTAGGACTTGTTTGCTTAGGCTGGCAGCTTGAGGAGAGGTCAGGAAATAAGCCAGGCTGCCAGGTTGAGGGTCTGGAATTGGGGATGCATGAATTCTCCATTCTTCTGGGTCAGGAGTGTTGGGATCTGGGGTAGGTGCCATCATGGTGGCAGGGGTGGCAGGCTGCGCAGCAGTGGGTACCAGTGCTGGTGTGGCCAATCTGGTGAAATCAGGACTGCCCTTGGTTTTTCCTCCATTATTTTGAGCAGTACCCTTGAAATGAGTGGTGGGGGGGGGTGCATAAACCATTTACCCATTGGAAGGACACAGCATCCACTTTACAGGCCTTGCTGTGAGGTTCCCCAGTGCAGAATTTGCTGAGCTGATGATTGGAGTGGGAGGCAAAGAGGTCCACCTTCGGGGTGCCACATTTCTGGGTTGCAAGGGTGAAGGTTCCGTGGTCTAGCTGCCACTCGTGTGGGTCTAGCAGGTTTCTGCTTAAGTTGTCTTCCAGAGAGTTTAGGAAGCCTGGCAGGAATTGTACTTGCAGGTGTATTTGCATGGCTGAGGCCGTGTGCCAAAGGGTCATGGCGAGCCTGCAGAGAGGATAAGAGTGAGTCCCTCCCTGCTTGTTGATATACCATATCACTGTGGTGTTGTCTGTTTTAATCAGTAGAGGCCCTGGGGAGAGTAGGGGTCTGAAAGTTGTCAGGGCATGCTAAACAGCTAGCATCTCTTTTTGGTTGATGTGCAGATGTATTTGATTTGGGCACCAATGGCCCTGAATGCACCTGCTGTCCAGGTGTGCAGCCCAGGCATAGTCTGATGTGTCCGTGGTGACGGTCTGGGAGGTGTGCGGTTGTAAGAAGGGAAGTCCCTTGTTGTGGTTGCATGCTGCTGCCCACTAAAGAAAATCTTCCCTTAGACAGGGTATCATTGGTATGACAGTTTCCAGGTGTTGAGAGTGTTGACACCAAAGGCTTTTTAGGTACCATTGTAGCTTCCTCATATGCAGTCTGACATTTGGAATGAGTAGAATGCAGGAGGCCATGAACCCTAGAGCTTGCAGGATTTTCCTTGCGGATAACTGGGTTCTGGTGGCTAGTTGATAAAAGTAGCTTAACAGATAGGCTTGTTTCTCTGGAGTAAGGAATGCCATCTGGGATGTTGTGTCCAGGATTGCTCCCAGGAATACAATTTTTTTTACGTGCGGACTAGTTTTGCTTTCTTTTCGTTGGAAGAAGCTGCTAGAGGGTGAGCATTTTGAATTTTGGTATCACCAGAAAGGTGTTTAGAATGGATAGATCGAGGATTGGGAGCCAGGTGCCCTCTTTTCTGGGTACCAGGAAGAGTCTGTAAGAGAAACCTTGGCCTATCTGGTCTGCAGGAACATGCTGCATTGCCCTCATGGAGAACAGGGAAAGGACTTGCTTTCTGGCCTCTGCCCACTGGTTTGGAGGAGCAAAGTCATTGTGAGCTTTTACTGGCACCTTAGTACTCCCTGTTTTTGAAGAGGAGTAATTCCATTGCTTAGATCTCTGCATTCCCTGGGACTGCTGTCGGGGGGGGGGGTCTGCTTCCCCTGGGTCTGGGCTGAGCTGGCCTGGAGGGTGCCAGAAAGGACCAGTGCTTGCCTACTGAACCTCGAAAGCTGGACCTGTAAAAATTCTTTAACTTTCTGCATAGATTTAGCTGTTTCTTCTATCTTTTTTAAGACCTCTTCTGCCTTGGTGCCAAACAAATTGTCTTTGTTCAATGGTGCGTCCAATAATTTTGATTTGACATTGTCTGGCAAGGTCTGTTCCTTAAGCCAAGCATACCGTCTAAGGACAGAATCAGTGACTGCTGCCCTGCAATATGCTTCTAGGGAGTCAAAGCCACATTGCAAGGTGTGCTTAGTAACTTGGCTTGCAGAATGCATAAGCTCTTGTAATTCTTTACTTTCTGCACAAGCAGGAAAGGAAGATATTTTTTGTTTCAGGAGTTCCATGGTATGCTGCTAATATTTCAGCATGTGGAACTGACAATTTAGTGCTCTAATAGCAAGAGTTGCAGAGGTGTATACTTTTTTACCCCATCTGTCTAAAGCTCGGGAATCCCTGTCTGAGGGGGTGGGATTCTTAGCTGAGGTTACTTTAATTTCTTTAGGTCCTTGGGAGATAACCTCAGGGTCATCAGAAGGATTTTTGAAAAAGAAATTGTGAAAATCAGGGACTCTGTAGTATCAGTCAGGTTTCCTGGCAGCAGGAGGAGGAAGGGTGTCAGTAGTCAAACTGTATTCCATAAAAACATCATCCACAACATCCAGGACAGGAGGAATGGCTAAAGGTCTGTGCTGTTGTAAATTTAAGAATTCCCTTAGTCTCTTTTTTGACTGAGGATAGTCCCGACATTCCCATTGGAAATGCTCACTTAAAGTATGTAGGGTTTCACCAAATGAAAAATCCTCAGGTGGAGAGGCAGAAGGAATGGATTCCTCTGCATCAGAATCTTCATAAGCAAAGAGGGGTTGCATGTCTTCATATTCAGAAGCATCGAACTCCTGTTCAGATAAAACTACTGGGGACAAGTCTCTCTTTTTTTTCCTTTTTTTTGGAAGGGGTAGCCTGGCTTCCCCTAACAAGCATAATAAGATCTTCCACCATTTTAAGCATTTGAGATTGAGGCATGGAAGCAGGTGCCTGAGCTTGGGGCGTCAGTTTTTTGGGCGTAGTTCATATCCTGGGCCTTAGAAACGTGATAGTTTTAGAAAGAACTGAAGACGTGAAATAAGTCATTGGTTTGTGTTGAGTATCGGTAGTGCAAAGCACTTCCTCAGAAGCTGATGCCTGCTCAGTGGCTCCGGACCCATCCAAGGTAGAGACATCCGCAGGATCCTTAGTCGAAGAAGAGTCTTGTGGCAGAAAGGGTCTCGGTAGCGGCTTGTGAATCCACAGAAGCGGGTATCAGGGGCTGCGAAAGCGCCTCACTGGGGACCGGAGAACTGATGACTAGCTTAACGGAAGCATTGTCGGCAGTTTTGGACCTGTGCGGTCTGTCTCTGTCTTTATCCTTATGTTTTTTTCAGAAGATCAGTAGTCGGATGGCTTACTGAAGCCATATCGGAATTTGAGTACTGATAGTGAAAATATCTAGCTACAATAAGGGCCCGACAACGTATAGTTCTGGCATTGAACAAAGTACAAAAGCGTCAGTGAGGGACGTCGTGGTCTGGGCCTAAACAGGTGACGCAGTAAGAATGGAAGTCTCTGTGAGGTATTTGCTTTGCACAGGCGAGACAATTGTTGACTTTTTCTGACATCAGTTAGAGCAAGAAAAAAGGATCCCCAATGGGGTACTTAGCTTTAGAAGACTTCAACTTCAATTCGGAAACGAAAACTCAGGTAGCGGCCGACCGGCACTCATGTGAACTGCTTTTGCTTCGGGCTCCTCAGCAAGAAAGACTGATGTAATGGCGTCAGCTGCCTGATTTTTTACTACTGATGACCTGACGTCAGTCCTGGAGCGACAGCAACTGACGCAGAAATATTAAGCCTCTGGTATTCGGGCTGACTGAGGGATACCCCTTGCAGGATAACCCTAGTGTGATGACTGCAACAGTGAAACACGAAGAACATCTGAAAAGCCCCAGGAGAAAAGTAATGTCCTTAGGGACCAAGAGGAACAGGTGCATCCAGAAAGACGAAAAAAGAAAGCTCATCGGCCAGGAAGGCAAGACAAATAGGGCAGAGCAAAAAGGGGGAGGAGGGATAAAATACTGCAACAGTGAAGGGAAAGACATCTACTGTTACAGTAAGATTTTACACAAATGTACTATGCCCTTCGATATCACTACTGCAGTATTCCTGGCATAAGGGAGTGTACAAAAGCTCAAGAGGAAACCCAGGTGGTGAAAGACACTGAAGAGCCCTCTAGAAATCCATGCAGGACAGCTCTGGCAAAGCCAGCTCTTGCTCTGGAAAAGAAATCCAACTTGTAATGTTTAGTGAAGGTATGGAGAGAAGTCCATCTAGCAGCCTCAAGGATGGAATTGGTGTCCAGTCCTTTGAAAAAAGCACCAGAGGAAGCAATAGCTCTGGTAGCATGAGCCTTCACAGAGGTAGAAAGACATTTACCATGAAAGGAATAACAAAAAGAAATGGCCTTAGAAATCCAAGAAGAGATGGTTTGTTTTGAAAGTGCCAAACCCAAAGACCTGGGATGAAAGGAAACAAAAAGCTGCCCAGATTTGTAAACTGCCTTAGCCTTATCCAAACAACATCTGAGCACCCTATGCAAATCCAGGGAATGAAGAACCTTCTCACTAGCAGACTGTGGAGAAGAAAAAAATAGTTTGAAGAGACTGTCCCTGTGAAAAACTAAAAAGGAGGAACAGCCATAACAGCCTAAAGTTCAGATACTCACTTAGCTGAAGTAAGGGTAAAAAAAAAAAACAACAGTCTTCCAAGTACAATGTTGCAAGGAAGCTGAAGCTGCACACTCAAAGAAGTCCAAATCAAGTTTTCAAGAACAAAACTAAGATCCCAAGAAGGCGGAAGAGGCTTCCTGGGAGGCTTGATAAATAGGAAGCCTTTAAGAAATTGACTTCAAACCTACAGGCTACAGAAGGAGTCAAGGGCAGAGAAATACCTGAGAGGTAAACTTTAACTGCAAAATATGCCAACCAAGCATACAGCAATTTACACAAATAAGAGACAATTAGAGGGATCCCTAATTTAAAGGAATCCTGGTTACGAGAAAGGCACCAGCAGAAAATCTCTCCTCTTTGGACAAATATGGTTTCCTGGTAATGGGTTTCCTGGCCTCCTGCAGGTCCTGAAGCATGTCCTCAAAAAAAGAGGTGCATGAAAGGGATCAAAACCCTACCACTGACAGCATAAGTTGAAGAGTGGACAAGTGAGGATGGACAACAGACCCCTTGTCTTATGTTAGAAGATCTGCCCAATGAGGTAACGTGGGGTGACTGCTCCTGGCTAAGTGAAAAAGAAGGGGGGACCAATGCTGTCTGAGTCAAAAGATTTTGGGGGGAGTCTTGCCTAATCTTGTGCAGGACACCTTGGAATTAGGAGAAGGGAGGGAAGGCATACAGAAACACCCTCTTCAAAGGAAAAGTACAGGGCATCCACCTTACAAGCTAGAGGTCTTGGGACTAGAACAGAATAGAGGAAACTGTCTATTCAGTGGGGAGGCAAAAATATTTACCTGTATAATACCCCACCAATGGACAATGTCCAGAAACACATCTCTGTGAAGCATCCATTTGTGAGCCTGTATGCAGGACTTGCTCACATCACTGTGGTATTGCCTGTGAAAACTTTGAGGGGGCCTGGAAGAAAGAGGGAATAAAAAGCCTGAAGAGCTAAAAGGAGAGCTCTCATCTCCTTGATGCTGATGTAAACTGAACTCTAATGGGGCGGCCAGATACCCTGGACATTGAGAGAACAGAAGAAAGTTCCCCACCCCCTGTCTGAGGCATCTGAAAAGAGCTCTTGAGATGGGACTGGAGATCAGAAAGGAAGCTCTGGGTTGAGAGAAAGATGCTGAATCCACCAATAAAGCTTAAGCATGAGGCAGGGAAAGAAGGGAACTAGGAAATCCAGTGGATGACAGTGTTAAAGCCATACTAACTTGAGGTACCACTGAAGTTTTCTCATATGCAGCCTGGCTAGAAGCAGCATAGAAATGCTGAAAGCCATAAACCCTACAACCCTGAGAAAATCTCTGGCTGTGACTGAAGCCAGAGGAAGAATGGACTGGAAAAAGGCAATCAGGGAGAGGGCCTTGGGTAGAGGCAGGCATGCCACCATGGAAATGGTGTGGATCCTGCAACAGAGAAAACCTGATCCTGAGAGGGAACCACAACTGAAGTTTATGGTAAATCTCAAGTTTTAAAACAGGCAAACAATAATCTGAAGCTCCTGAAGCAGAACCTTGGAGGACGAAGCTTGGATGAGCAGGTCCATCTGTAAGATCTGAAACCCTCTAATCCTTCAAAAGGCAATGACAGGAGTGAGGCACTTGGTGAATACTCTTGGGGCAGCAGAGAGGACAAAGGGCAAAGAGGAGAACCGAAAATACAAGGATGAAACGGAGAAATGCAAAACCTTCCTGAAAAAGGGATGGATGAGGATGTGAACGTAGGCATCACTGAGCCTCAGAGATACCAGGATTGTCTGGGGAAGAAGAGGGAACAAAATTTGTAGGGACAACATCTGAAAGGAGGGAGACATTTAGAAAGGTGTTGAGCTGACAAAGGTCCAGAATGGGTCTTCAGCTGCCTTCCTTCCTTCCTGGGGATCAGGAATATCCTGGAATAAAAATGCTTCCATTCCTGCATAAGAGACACAACTTGAATGGTGCCCTAGGCTAGAAGAGTATGAAGCACTTCTGGAAAAAAAATGAAGCTGTTCCTGTGGAAGTTGTGGGATACCCAGAAAGAAAGAAAAGATTTCCACACTATGAAATATCCCTGGCAGATGATGGATAAAACCCAAGAGTCTTTAATGACCCTTAACCAATTGAGAAGGGACAGGGAAAGACAAATGGGCAAGGGAAAGAAGAAGCAAACTGTCAGATGGAACTGGTTTGTCCTAAAAAGGAGGCTTCTGAGAGGTAGGAGTCTGAGTAAACTTAGCTGGAGGTACATAAGCTAGAACTAAGAGTTAGCTTGGGAACCCTTTTGTTACTTGTTTAAACTCCAGCTCCTTTTTCTTATTCTATCTTTATTAACTTCTTTAAAATGTGGTCCCTTTATACCTAGGGCACCAAACTCGATCGGAGTTATGTTAGGTTGGCAGGGCACTATGGGTAATGAGAGGCGCTCATGAGTTTTGGATCCAAGGATCTCGTAGAAGAGGATGAGTCAGATCTGAGCCCATCAGTTGAGGGAGAATGGAAATGGACAACACAAATCGAAAGATATGGGGAGTACATAACTTTTTTTTTCTCCCATCCCTAAGTTCCAGAAGAATTACTCCTATAAATTGCTTTTGTTCACAGACAGTCTTATTCTCCAGAATCTCCACCTACATGTAAAAAGGGTTCTTTCCAGAAGCAAAGGGAAGGAGGCAGGTGGGTGGGAAGTTTAGGAGGAACGAAAATGGACAACACAGATGGAACGCTATGGCGAGTATATAACTTTTTTACCTGATGATGTCCTTTTCACTCTTTCCTCAACTGATTGGACAAAGTCCCCAGCTACTCGAACCTTGGGTGACCCTCATGAAATGATATTCTGGAGTACTGTGGAGCTAAAAGAAGCTCTATTCCTGGAAACCAAATCCAATTTGTAGTCAGCAATAAGTGTGTCATTGGCCCAAGCTGCAGCTACACAAATGTCATCTATGGAAGTCCTAGACCAAAAAGCTGAAGAGACTGCCACAGACCTTGTGGAATGAGCTTTGGAGGCTTAGACAAGGATAAACCTCTTTTAACATAGACAAAAGAGATGCAACTGGTTAAGAATTTGGCCAGTGAAATTTTGGGAACTGGTTTGCCCAATCTGTTAAAACAGAAGGAAACAAACTGATCAGTTTTCCTGAAAATATTTTTCCTATGGAGGTAAAAGCTAAGTCTATGCACATCTATAAGATGGCCTGTATATATTCTCCTTTATTTGACAAGTTTGGAAAGAACGCTGAAAGGTTAACAACCTTGTTAATATTGGACTCAGAAGCTACCTTCGGTAAAAAGGACGGGGTGGTCTGCAAGGGCACCCTGTCTTTGTGGAAAACAAGGTACAGACATTTGAAAGATAGAACCTGGATCATCTTGCTGATGTGAAAGTGACCAGACAGATGGTTTTCTAAGAAAAAACTTTTAGTTCTGATCTGGCTGAAGGTAAGTTTGGGTTAGGGCCTGAAGCACAATAGTTAAATCTCAAAGAGGGGTATGATCCTTTTACAAAGGTCTAAGTAAAAAGGCTCCTTCAAGGAAAGCTTTACATAATTTAAAAGAGACTAACAAACTTATTTTTGCCTAGCTGGAAGTTTGAAATGGCAGCCAACTGGAACTTAAAAGTAGAAAAACTACCCCCTTCACTGAAACTTAAAGCTAAAAATTTAAGTATAGACAGTACAGGGCAGAAAGGGGGTCCAGCTCCCCGCTAAGGGCCCAGAATACAAATCTCTTCCATTTACTTTTGTAAATTTTTCTAGTAGAAGCTTTTTGAGAAGATAACAAAATATGACGAGCCGGGAAGGAGAGCCTAGGCTGTCTAGCAATCAATGGAATTTGAGAAACCATACGGTCTTTTATGTCTGGATGAGTCATTCCTGTCGGGGTGATATATGAGGTCTGGAGCTGAATCCAGTATCCAGGGCAGATGTAGTAGGTGAGGCCAGAGGAAGTGGAACCAAACCTGACGAGGCCAAAAGGAGGGCAATGAAGATAATTGTGCTCTTCAACAGGAATGCTTTCTGTAGAAATTTGGGGATGAGAGGTAAAGGTGGGCAAGCATAAAGGAAACTGGAGGGCCAATCGTGGTCCAAAGCATCTTTTGGTGAGTCCCCTGTTGCAGAGGTCAAGGCAAAGAACCTGCTGCATTTGTTGTTAAGGGAAGACGCAAACAGGTTGTAACATGGTTGACTCCACTGACCGAAAATTCTCTCTGCTAGCTTCACATTGAGAGACCACATGAGGCATCAGAACGGACCTGCTTAGTTTGTCCGCAATCATGTTGGTTCCCCTGGAATGTGCATTGCTATTAGAATTGAATGGAAGAGTTTGCCCATTGTTACACTCTCACTGCTTCTCAACAAAGCAGATAAGACCTGGTTCCTCCCTGTCTGTTGATGTACCAGACCACTGACATGTTTTCCGTCTGAACAGCAATTGCTCCAAATGCAAGAACGTCTTAGAGGGGCCTGCAACAGTAGGAAAACTGCGGTCATTTCCAGGACATTTATATGTACACCTTGGACTGTCCTTCCCAAATAATGCTCCCCCACCCCAGTTGGGGATGCATCCATAGTCACTGTAGCCGTGGGCAAGGAGAGAACAAAAGGATGGCCTTTGGAAAGTTAATTCGAATGAATTCAACAAAGAAGATGACTTTTGCATGCTTGTGTTACCTTGACTTTAGCAGTTAAAGGATGCCGAAGAACTGACCAGTAGGCTGACAGGGTCCAGTGAACTATTCACATGTGAAACTTGGCCAGAGGAATGAGGGTGATAGCAGCTGTCATGGATCCCAAGGCTTGTTAAATTAGTCATGTTGGAAGAGAAGAATTTTGTATTACTTTCTTATCCTGAGATCTGAGAGTCTGGATTTGAGTAGTAGTAAGAGAGGCTATCTGACTGACTGCGTCCAGACAAGCACCTTTAAACTCCAGACTCTGCATATGTGTGAGTTGTGATTTGTTGTAAATGACTGACTGTGATGCCTAGAAGGAGGCACAACTGGAGTGAGTAGTCCCTGGCCTGTAGAAGTAGATGCCTGGTTGGGGCAGTTAGAAGCCAGTCATCTAGGTATGGAAACACTTGGAATCCCAGCAGTCTAATGTGAGCTGCTACCACTGCCATGCATTTGGTAAACACCCTGGGGGCTGTGGTGAAACCAAAGGGCAGTGCTCTGAACTGGCAATGATTGGATCTCAGCTGGAAATGCAGATATCTTCTGGAGCACCTGTTCGTTTTGAGGTGACTGTACGCATCCCAAAGATCTATCAAGCACATCCAATTGCCCTTTCCATGCAGAGGCAAAATGGATTGAACTGTAACCATCTAGAACCCTGAATACTACTCGAACTGATTTAGTTTGCTGACAGCCAGTATTGGTCTCAAGTCTCCTGTCTTTTCTGGCACCAAGAAGAAACTTGAACAAGTCCCGGATTAGCTCTGGTCTTGGTGGACCTTCTGGATGACTCTCTTCTAGCAGCTTTTCTTTTCTACTTCTAATGCTGCTGCATCCCTCTGAATGGGTGGAACACTAGGGATTATTTTCATTCCTGTAGGGGGGATTTGGGAAAATGGTATGATATAATCTCTGTATATAATTCTCTGCACCCAGGAATATTTTGTTTATAGACAGCCAGGGTCTTTGCTGCAGAAACAAATGCCCTGACTGCCTCCAGAAGGTAACAGTCAAGCCTCTCTTCAGAAGCCCCGGTAGGACTTGTCCGAGAAGAAATCCCAGAAGCCCTGGCTCAGCAAGCCACCTTTGTCACAGGGGGGGGGGGTGACATCTTCTTTTTGAGTTCCCCCCTCTGCCCCTGGGGGAACTATCTCCATGTGACACTTGAAAAGAATCCTGGAATTTATGAACCGGATTTTTCCACCTCCCTGTTGATTCCTAAAGAAAGGTCTTTGAGGACCAGAAAAATGTATGCCCATGGCTAACAGGGTCTTTCCCTCTTGCTCACATCTGGAGAGCATGGCCTTTACCTTGGGGTCAAATAAGGAAGATCCATCAAAGGGAGCAATGATGAGCAAAGGCTTGAAGGGGGTCTACAAAATCACAGCTGCATCCAGGCATGTCTCCTAATGGTTATGCCTGAACTCACCACCCATGAGGTGCCTTCTGCTGCATGGGATTATCAGCCTCATGGATTCATTAGAAATTGATTTGAGGGTGGCCAGTTGTAAGTAGAGACTACTTTGGTCCTCAGCAGACATTGAACCAGAAATAGATTTTGGAAAATTCTTTGGCTAAATCTCTTGGTAATCTTGTAAAATGTGCCGAGTAATTCAATGACTGGAGGTCAAACGTCACTAAGGCACACACAAACTTACCTAATCTGCCCAAGGCCCTGTATTCCCTGTTAGGGGGATGGACAGAAAAACTCTGTTCCACAAGTTCTTTTTTTAGTGGCTGCTGCCACAACCATGGGATCAACTGGGACTCCCTTGGTCCAATGTGCCCTGTACTTGGGAGGAACTAAAATTTTGTTAGGACGTTTAGGGATCAGCTCCACAGTATCCAGTTTTTTCTATGGCCAGTGAGAGACAAGATGTATGAGTTTGTCAGCTAGGAGAGTCATCTAAGAAGTGGCCGGGCCAGACGCAAAAGCCTCCAGTAACACAGATTCCCTCCTGGGAAGGGATACTGGAAGACCAATCACCTTTCTGTTTTAAAAGATCCAGAAGGTCTCTAAATGATAGGTCTTCTGGTGGACATCTGGGGGACCCCTCCTCTTCATTGAAATCAGCGTGCTCAGTGACAGATTCCTGAGGGGACTCTTTTACACATCTTCTTCCAAGGAACCTCCTCAGTGGGGTGGCCTGATGAAGTATTGGAAGAGATGAGGAATGTCATGAGGGACTGACTGCAGACTTGATCAGGCTGGCTGTCCTAGTTTAATGGATGAATGAAGCTTAGAGCAGAGAACTGAAGTTGGTATAGCTGTCTGATCCAGACAGGGCAGGGATGTACTTTCTGTAGATAAAGAGAAGGCCCTCTCCACAACCTCGAAGACAAAGCACCTGGGGGGAACTGAAGTCAATGGCAAAGGAGCCTATAAATTCATGAACAGTCAGCTCCTGCAACCCCACTGGTACGCCATCCTAGGAAGCAGTCAGACCCAAGCTGTCCAGCACCAAAGCCCGAGGGGCAGAGATGGCTCCGACAGCTTTGGAGTTGACCCTAACCCCCTAGATCCTGCACTGACACTTCAGCTCTGAGAGTCCTCCAGCTCCAAAAGACTCAGGGCCAGGTGACTCAGGAAGTTACCAAAGTTGAAGAACAGACTGTCTTCAGATTCGTTGAGTAAACCTACATGGGTCTCAGAACAGTGGGCTCCAAAACAGTGGGTCAGACTGGAGAAGTGGATCAAGGTCAACTCATGGATTTAGTGGAAGATGGAGCTGGGAGTACCCCCATCTGGATCCAAGCTCTGAGAATTGCTCTCATCATCCTATCCACATCAGCTTCGGATAAGCTTCTGAAAGACCAAAGATGATGTGGAGGATGGAGATCATGAATGTCTGCAGGGGGATCCCTTCAAGAAAGGTTAAGGGAGATAAGAAGTGACTGGATCTAGTAGGAGCAAAGGTGTCTGTATCCAGGGTGATTTCTCAGTTGGAGGCTCTGATGAAGAAGCTGAAGAGGATGTGCAAACCGGTGACCTAATGTGAGAGTCTCTATCCTTGGGACGCGAGTCTGGCACCCCCTTGGCCAATTTCTTAGAGGGGGTTTGAGCCTTAGCTATGGAAGCAGCAGTAGTAGAAGGGAGAAGGCTCTTCAACACCAGCTTGTTTCTCTAATCAGTGAGGGCTCTGGAACTGAACCCAGAGCAAAGAGCAATCTGTGTCTAAATGTGCAGGTCCCAAACAATATATGCATTCATTGTGGGCATCCAAGTTAGGGATTTCATGCCCAACTGTGATGCACTTTTTTTTAAATCTGATAGGCTTGTCAGCCATACTGGTCAAAACTAAGTCCACAAAAAAAGAAATAATCAGAACAGGAGCTAACTTAAAGCTATTT
This sequence comes from Protopterus annectens, assembly GCF_019279795.1. Classification (NCBI taxonomy): domain Eukaryota; kingdom Metazoa; phylum Chordata; order Ceratodontiformes; family Protopteridae; genus Protopterus; species Protopterus annectens. The sequence goes on from NC_056731.1 coordinate 1,344,712,088, forward strand.
TTTTAAAGGAAGGAAGCAGGAAAAGGGAAGAACAACTCTGAACAATGGTACTACTGTAAGGAATATTTCAAGTAAGAAAAAAATTACAACGTACAAACAATGGTACTACAGACAAGTACCGAGAAAAATGGCAGCAGCTAAAAGGAGAAAACAACTACAGAAAACTAGTAAGAAAGCAAAGGAGGTAGAAAAAACAAATTAAGGTAGGCAAAAATTTGCTTTAAAGTAAACTCATGACTTTCTGAAAAACAACTCCCAAAGTTCGAGAATAACAGGCTCCACATCTGAAGCTGAATGGTGACAAACAAATCTGAGGTATGTTAGGTTGGTGGAGCATTATGGATAAATGGAGCAGCTCAAGAGTTTTGAAAGAGGATCTGGTAGAAGCGGCCAAGTCAGAACTAAGTCTCAGATCTAAACTCATCAGTTGAGGGATGAATAAAAAGGTCAAAATCAGATACAGATATAGGTTTCAATGCTTGCATGGCCTTATCTTTGTCCTGGTGGGATTTAAGTTCAGCAGAGCAGAGCCAAAAATTATTTCATCATCAAGAGAAACATCCAATAATTTAGCTTTAATGCCATCAGATAAAGGTTGAATATGAAGCCAAGAGTAACATCTCAGGAGAGAACCAAATGCAGCAGCCCTAGAAGCATCATCAGCTGCATCATAGGTTCATAGGTTCATAGGTTTATACTAGGCTATCTGCCATCCATTGGTCAAGATTTCTCTTGAACAAGGCCAGCTTGAGGTGAAGCATATTCATCAAATCTGGGTTTGACATGGCCTTGTATGTTAGGCAAAGGTCACCTCTGAGCGAATAGAGCTGGAGTTCTTTCAGTCGGGGCAGCATACAGATTTTTGAGACCCTTTATCCTTTTGGTGAGGAACTTTTGTGGCCTCTCCAGCTGCTGCAGGGTCAGATACATCCCAAATGGGGCATTGTACTCAATCATTGGTCTGATGAGTGATGAGTAAAGGAGACTATGACCTCTGATCTAGATGAGAATCCCTTCATGATAAGGTGGGCAATGTAGAAAGTCTTCCTAACTACTTTAGCTACATGGGTGTCGAATGACAGACTACTATCAACCTGGGTCCCCAGGTCCCTGATAACTTCTTCTGTGCTCAGTGGATTGCCACCTATTTGGTAGCTAGTAACCTTGTTTTCCCAAAGGGTATGACTATGCATTTGGCATTTAACTTCAGGCCGTGGCTCTGCACCAGTTTATCGCTTCTGTTGACCCCTTCTGAAGGATATCTGTGTCAGATGTTTGCAGTCATCTGCAAACTTTGTCACCAGGACTGAACAGGTTTTGAGTCTGACATCAACTCTGACCCTGTGGGTTCTGTCACTCAGCCAGTTTGCAACCCATCTTGTGATGTATGGGTTAACATTTAAGCTGATGAGTTTTTCAATGATAGGTATTGTATCGAGGCCTTTAGCAGATCGAGGTAGGCTGTATGGACTGCCTTTAATGGCTTTGGTGACTGTAAAGGCATGATCTGCCTTTGACAAAGCCAAACTGGGTTGGATCCAAAGTGAGGTCCATTATGATCCTCTCCATGGCTTTGCAGATAAGGCTTGTCAGGCTAATGGGCAGTGGGACCACAGTTGCAGTGCGCCACTCCTGGAGTGCGTCAGAGGTAAGAGACTTTGATTAAACAGCTGTCCTAGCTGTGGGTTTAATTCCTCATTGAGTTGACACCATCAGGTCCCATGGATGCTGTGTTTTTGCTTTGGAGAGAGCAGTTCTCACTTGAGATGTTTTTTGCACTGAACCTGTCAGCCAGTATGTTGGCAATTTGAACTAGTTCTGAGCATATCTGGGAGTTTCCTCCTAGGTGTCTAACATAGCTAAAGAAGGCCTTATGATTGTCTTTTGAGTCTTTAGCTATGAGGTATGTTAGGTCATAACTACACTTAATACAGTGTCGAGTCACCTGAGATGTAGAGCCCAACATGGAAAGGGCCATGACCTTCCCTTCATAATCAGGAAGGTCAGACATTACCTGAGAAGCTTAAGAAAGAACAACTAAAACATACTTAGTCATATCAGTCTGTTAATTTACAGCCCTAAAAGACAGGGTGGCAGCAGTATAAACCTTTTTGCCTATATATTCCATATCTCTACTGTCTTTGTCTGAAGGAAGTAGTTTAATAGAAGACAAAAAGCTTAAAAGGTTTGCCAGAAGAGACGGACACTACTGAAGGGTCATCATTAGGACATTTATACAGAAATTTACAATCTGGCACCTTGTAAAATCTGTCAGGCTTCTTGACGATTAGAGGTTGAGAATCAGGGGCAACAGAGGCTGTTGCAAAGGTATCTAACAGGGCAGCCAGGACTGAAGGAACAGCAGAGGATTTATAAGACTCTTTCTGCAGTAGTTCAAAATACCTCTTCTGAATATCAGAAACCCAAGAACAATCTCATTTGAAATACTCCATCATAATGGGACCAGGCTCCCCAAAACAGAGTTATTCTAATGGAGAAGCCGGACTAATAGAATCCTCTTCCTTACACCCATAATCCAAACCAGAAGGGATCTGAGAACAGTATGCCAAAGACCCTTCCCCAGAAACAAATCTTCAAAGGGCTCTCTCCCCTTGGCCTCTTAAGAAGAGTAGATGACCAGGAATAAGCAGACAGAGAGACTCCTTGAAGAGGCTGTAAGGCCATCAAAACATTAACTAACCCCTGAGTAAAATCATGCCCTTCATGCTGGGGATCTTTAATAGCAGGGGAAATGTGCCTTTTTTTGTTTTTCTTCTTTTAAGGGATGTCTGCACAAAATACTCTAGGAGGTTCAGAGCCCTGCCAAATCTATCAGAGTAGTAGGAATGTCCTCCTGAACTAGACTATGTGGAATCCCTCTCGATCCCCCCAGATATAATCAACTAAGGTTCCCTCTCAACTTCTGCAGCAGATGTTTGTAAAGCCTTTGAAGATGTGCAAGAAGTAAGATCCATGCAGACCTCCGATAGGGTCACAGCAGAGGAATCCTAAGCAACAACTGGACGTTCCTCTGGGCTTTCACCAACTTGAGAAAGATGTTCAGGGGAGGTTGGACAGCAGCTGAATTAGACCTGAATCTTTTGCCCTTTTTCTTGGCAGACAGGCTGACCCTTGGGACAGGAAGGCTCAACCATAGCACCTTGTGTCAACAACTTTAGAAGTTGGTTTTATACGAAGACAAGGAGACGAGATGACTATGCAGGGTCCTGGGGAAAACGTTTGGTAAACAGAACACGGCTTGTGGTTCTGAGAAGCACCTAAACAGAAGAGACACTGCTCATGACAATCTTTATAGAGAATCTGCCTCACACACTAACATTTTTCCTTTCTGGATGAAATGAAAAATTACAAAAAACAAAAATGGATGAAGATGAGAAGAAACCTCAATTAGGTACTTATCTGAAGCAAGGCTTGCAGTACAGAAGAACTGTGTTCAGACCACTGTTCAATGATGGTGTTCTGACTGTTGGCAAATGAGTTCTGAGGTATGTATATCACCTTTATGCCCTAAGCCTTGTGTGGGGAGCATACATGTGAAGTACAACATCTATAAATTCTAGAGGCTTTGGTATACTGACTGGATGTTGGGCTATCCTTAGCAGGAGATCCCTTATGTCAGGAATACGGCAGCAATGATATGGAAGGACATCCACTGTTGCCTGGACCGACAGGGGGCCAACCACAATTAACCTAGAAGAGGCTTTCTGAATTCTTAGAAGAAACCTGGTTATCACCGTAATGGGTGGAAAGACGTACGAAAACATTCCTGTCCATGGGAATGAAGAGGCATCTATCTTCCAGGCCTTTGTACAAGGAGTCTAGGAGTCCTGTAGTACCATTTTTTTCTTTACTGTTTCTTGTAAATGGAGGCAAACAGCTCTACGTGAGGAGTTCCCCACAGCTGGATAAATTCCTGGAAGACACCCTGGTTCAACTTCTACTTGTGTGTGGGGGTGGGTCTGTTCTAGTTCTGCTCAGCTTATGTTCAACATTTTGCTCTGACAGAATGTAAGCAGCCTGTCCAGATAGACTGTACTGAGTTGCTAAATCCCAGGCTACCAAAGCTAGTCTGTAAAGGGGGTAGGATCTGGTTCCCCTGTTTGTTTATGAGCTATATTACCATATTAGTGCTATCTGTGACTACTAGTTGATGGACTGAGCACCTAAGATGCCTTAGGAATTACAGAACATTTATTAGCAATCAATTCTTTCACATTTGTGTGCTTCAGCCTATTCCACAGACCATAAACTTTCACTCCCCCTAGATACAGCTCCCCAAGCAAAGTCTGAGACATATGTATCTACATATTGAGTAGAGGCTGAAAGAAATGATCCACCCAAGACAGTAATTCCCTTCTTACAAATCCAAGTACTGGAATCTGAAATAATAGAAGATGCTGGTGTTGAATCCAAGCTGATTTGGGGAACCTCTTAATTTTCCTCATGTGAAATCTGTCCAAAAGAGTCATGAGAACTGTACTGGCATGAATGTCAGTGACTGACTGAAGAACATTAGAAATTGTGGGTCCCTATCAGCATCTCGAATGCTGACAATATCGAATTTGATATTGTCGTATCGAAAATGCCGAAAGGGCAGAACGTCGAACTGGTAAACTGAAATCTCCCTAAGGGGAGATTAAGGTTTACCTCAAGGTAGTGTGGTCTCGGAGTTGGTATATTTAAGTAGAGGGGGTGTGGGGGGGGCTTGCACCCCTGCCTACATCCTTTAGCTTTTTTTTTGGGGGGGGGTTATTGGCATTCGACAATGTAATAAGGTCGATCATTTCAGTTCGACATTTAGTGATTCGACCCATTACATTTTCGAAATGCTGATATAGACCCAGAAATTGTTCCTTGTAAAAATTTTATTTTGTCGTGAGGAAGAAAAACCATCATGAGAGATGTCTCCAGAAGACATTCCAGAAATATGATCATATGCAATGGAATGACAGAAGATTTCTCTATGTTCACCTGAAAACCCAGACTGAGAAAAAAGTTTCTTAATCAAGTCATAAGTTGTAAAAGAATCTATAAAATTAAGGCAGACATCTACATATGGAAAAATGTGAAAGCTCTACAACCTACAAAGGTCTATTACCAGAGCCATGTACTTTGTAAATATTCTTAGAGCTGTAGACAAACCAAAGGGTAAGGCAGAGAACTGAAAATGTCCACCAGAAAGAAAAATCTTGAACACCTCACATTTTTGAGAACTGGAATGTGATAACAGTTTTTTTTTTTTTTTAAATTCACGGTTACAAAAAAACTAAAAGGTGGAATCAGAGGTAACAGAGACTGTACAGGCAGCATTTTGAATTTGATGCAATGTTTAGAAAAGAAAAGTCTAAGACAGATATTTAGGATCAGTTTTTCTTTGGCACCACAAAGATTCTTGAATAAAGTCCTTTCCATTTGACTTGGGGGAACAGGTTCTATGACCCCCTGAGGCAACATTTGCTCTAGTGCAGGAGGAAACAGGTACGTTTGATTGGACAGATATTGAAGAATCTACTGAAAAATATGAAGGTGCAGCTACTGCCAGTTCTAGCCTTTCTGAATGATTTTCAGAACCTAAGAGTCTGAAGTTATCTGGTGCCAAAAAGGGAAGTGAAGTCTTATACTCTGGGACAGATTTACTGAAATGCCAGGGTAAGGAGAGGTGAAAATATGAAGGGGCATACACAGTCAGTATTGCCTTTTTAGGTTGTCCTTGTTTTATGGATGTTCCTCTCTTCTTTTTGACCATCCGTGCCATTGCTTTCCGAAATTTTGTTTGCCTGTGCCATGCAGAGATTATTTTACTTCATATAAAAGGAGCCTGAATTGGGAGGAATGCTTCTATTATATTTTGCCCTGGCAGGCTGAAAAATCTGGGTAACCCTTGAATTAATTTTCCGTTTTCATCAAATCTCTTAAGATCCTCTGCACAGGAAAGACCAAAAATACCCCTCTATTCAGGTGAGCAATCAGTATCTCAGCTGGATACCCTCTGGGTAAGTTTTGGAAGGCAGCCAGGCAAGTCATCCTATCGTTGACCCAATAGCAGCTGCTGCAGATACAGCATCAGCAGTCATAAGAATATTTAAGACAGTGTTTGGTTACCTGTGATGCAGAGAATAGTAAAGAATTCAGAGATTTCTTAGGAAGAGAGATCAACAATTAACGTTCTCATATTGCCAAAAGAATCCAGCAGAAACTTGGACATGCGAGTCTGGCAATTCACTATTCTGAAGGCTAAGGTCGAAGTAGAATAAACTTTCTTCCTCAAACTTATAAAACATTTCCTATCTTTGTCAGAAGGAATAAGGTTAACTGTCAAAAGATGTTTGGAAGAAGATGGTTATGACAAAGAAGGGTCTATATTAGAACATTGAAGTTTCACTACTTCGAATGTTCTAATATCGACCCCTATTCAGCGAAAGCTGAAAACATCGAACATACAAAACAGCAAATTTTTTCCTAGGGAAAAAATTTGCTGTTCCAAAACACATATACACAACACAAGCACACCAAACAAACAGCAATCCACACACATACACCTAAAATCTTACACATAACTCTACACTAAACTATACACACACCACTAACTATCCACTTACCTTAACCCAAACCCTAAGGTCCATCACTATCGCACACTCACCTCACCCGCGCCCTAACCCTAAACTCACCTACCCCACCCTAACCCTCACGTCCACACAATTGCACACTTAGCTGACCCACGCCCTAACCCGCCCTAACCCTCATGTCCACACAATCGCACACATACCTAACCCGCACCCTAACCCTAACTAACCTAACCCGCACTCAATTGCACACTTACCTGAACCTGACCCGTAACATTCCACTACAGCGCTGAAAATACCAAAGCACAAGATACGGACAAATTATTTCCCGAGGAAAAAATTTGATTTTCTGTTGCTTCGATATTTTCAGCTTTCACTGAATAGGGGTCCATTTTAGAACATTCGAAGTTTTGAAACTTCGATGTTCTAATATAGACTCACAAAGAATCGCTGCAGAGTTTGATCAATGGTTTTTAAAATGAGAAAATTGTGGGTCTGAGGGACCTTGTATAATTTATCAGACTTTCTAGTGGCAAGAGGTTGACGGTCAGGCAAAATTCTGGCTGCCAAGAAGCATCCTCTAATGCTGGCAAGATAGGAGAAACAGTTGCAGGCTGAGGAAAATCCACTTGTAATATGTCATAACACCTTTGCTGGAATTTGAGTACTACTTTTTCCTCCAACTGAAACATCTTCATTCTGACATTAACACCACAGAGGGATAACTTTTTAGGAGATAAATCTGAAGAAAACATTTCCTCATTATCATGTCAGTTTGAACCCCACCCCCCCTGTAGCACAGAAACCTGAGAAGCACAATCAAATTCCTGCCAAACCCAACTGAGAATCAGAATCAGAGAGTAACATACTTTTCTTTTAAAATTCAAGGAAGATTGAAAGGGTTGAAATTAACCCACAGCAAAACCCATCCAATCTTCCATGTCTATTCTATGGGAAATAGGAAATAAACACTTAACTGTTTTCTTTTCCTTAGAAACAACCCCTCTCCTAGAAAAATACTTATCACAAAGACCAGTCCCCTCCCTGTAAATCGAGCTCCGTGGGGTGGCTCTGCAGTAGATCTGTTCACTCCTGCAATACCAAGTGCATTTCTCCCTTGTTCAAACAAGACAACTGAATGCCTGACTCTTGGTTATTACTGGCTTCTCAAGAAGCAACACCAGAGGGATTGAGAAAAATTAACCTGAAATGGCTACATCCGAGTCACTCACTAGCAGCTGAGGTAAAGAGGAAGCAGGCTTCAAGACAGAAGACTCCCAATACAGCCTTCTTTTTGCAGACTTGGCAAGGAAGAACTGGAAAGTACGAAGCCTGGTCCATGTCTCTACTGGAAAAAAAGTGTCTGTCAAGTGGGTAGTGAAGACTCAGAAAGATGGTGGTACAACCTAACTGAAAAACACAAGATTTGAGTTAAAATTTGTAATGACACCCCTCCAAAACAAACTGTCTTAGCTGTTAGATATAATATAAAAGGTAGCTCCACACAGGGAATCCTGACAAAAAATGTGACTTTTTAAAGTTTAAAACACAAATCCTAGCCCTTAGCAATTATTTCTAACAGAAAAGTTAGTTTTCTTTAGAAAAAAAAAAAATGGTGAAACAGAAGATATTCCCCAGCACGATACTTATTTGCCCAGCTTTGGGAAAGTGTTAGCCAACCGCTAATCACTCAACTACTGCAGGGAACATGCACTTCACTGACAAGAAAGTTCTGAAGGTTTGGCACCCTTACAACTAACTTTATACTGCTCTTCATGAGGTGTTCAACTGTATCTTGCCAGCTGTCATATCACTGGCAAGATATAATCCATACAATTCAAGTTACTGCAACAATCATCAACACTGCCCCTAATCACCCAATAGATGGCCATGCAGAGTACTTTACAATGGTGTATTACATGCTTTTGTGAGTGCAAATCCCATAAGAAGGCCCCCTCTCTCCATTGCAAGCAAGCACCTCTGTCCTATCTACAGTTTCCACCGAGGATCAGGGAATTAAGTACGCACTTACCTGTACTCCAAACCTCCACTCGGAGGCAAGCAGGAAGTTCCTACACTATTATTCTTCCACCCCCCAATCAGCTTCTCCAGTACTTGGATCTGAACCCTGGCCATTTAGGTCAAAGTCAAAGCTTTATCCTTCTATCTCATAGAGTTGACTTGAACATTTTGTGCGTGCGTAAATGGGCATGCCTTCGTTGAAGGTTGGGCGTCGAGCTGGCACCTCGGCGTTTCATAAAAATCTACTGCCAATCATTAGGGGACCGGAGTTCTGCTGTGGCAACCCCTTACCGGGAAAAAGCCGAAAGACAAAATAACAACACACCAGACCTCTGCCCCACTTATAAATAATACTACATATCACAATATGGATGTTAATTGTTGAGCTGCTGTATTATTAATGCTCCTATGATATTCTAATATGCAGAATTCTCTATAAAACAGAAGACTAATTTCTCAGTTAAAAATTATTATATGAATTCTTTCAGTAACAGCAATATCTCTACGTCTGTGTAACACATTACCCACAGGCACAGTAATGCTCTTACGATATTTTTTTCTTTATGGAATTCTCTGTATCAAAAAAGTCCCCTTTCCCAGTAACAGATAATGATATAAATTCTCTCCGAGTAATAACACTATCTGCAACAGTTTTCTCGAGCAATATAGCGCTAGCCATTAATTTTTGCTTTCTTTGAGTAATTCCATATGTCAACAAAAGCTCCCTTTTCTTCTCACAAACTACGTTATGACTTCTGCTACTAACAGCATTGTCCAGTAGTCTTGCTACAATATACTCAAGCAGAGTAGTGTTGTCTGAATTTTTGCTGTGTGTGTACAAGTTCCTGTTTCAAAACAGCTCTCCAATGTATGATTAAAGGCAGACTTTCACTATGTCCAACACAAATGCAGATCTTGTGTGGCCCCTTTACACCAACAGGGAAAACGCTACATTTCCAGCAGTCAAAAGGCAGCCTATGCCTTCTCCCAGAAGCACACAGAAATGATTTGACACCCTTCCATACTATTCATCAAGCAAAGAACAAGAACAGACCATTTTTTTTTGGGGGGGGGGGGGTTATTGCATTCAAGAAGAAATATAAACTCCCAACACTTAGAATGTTAGAATGTAGCATCTACCTTCAGCCAAATTCAGTACACAGGTTTGTAGTTAGCCAGCACTTTTTCTTAAGAAAAAAAGAAAGATCACAGTTACATGGGCTGTATAAAGCATTTCCAGTCACCAGCCTAGCAGTTAGATCAAATTATCCCACTTGAAGTAATATAACAGTTCCAGCTGTGAAACTGTGCCCAACCACTCAGACCAACGTGCGTATACACACACACACACTCGCTCGTGTGCATGCATGCACACACACAGTCAAACAAAATCATGGGTAAATAACATCAATTGTATCAAAACAGCTGATGTCACTGCTGAGAAGACAAAGCAGCAGATTACAGTCTGGCTAGCCCTGGCTTGTCACTACAAAGCAAAGAGAGAAGAAAAAAGTATGCAGATTAGTAGAATGAAGTCTCACTTCCAAGTTTTTTTTTTTCATTAATTTTCATTTTAAGCATTAAAGTAATTCATTAGTACAAACTGTTGTGAGGGTGGGAAGTTTTTTCTAAATTGTAAAATTATAGTTTAAGATTTCAAAATAAGAAAAAAAAGATTGTTGCACCCACATTTCAGGCTAACGTCTCTGTGCTGAGTTAACATCTGATGTTACAAGATTAAATTACATACAAAGAACAAAAGTCTAATACACAGTCTAAATTAGGCATATCAACCTTGTCCCACCAAAGGAAGGGATCATTAGGAGGGAGCTACATGGCAAAGTGGCACTATCCTTATCTGTTCTTTGACACAGGAAACTCAGTATGCTTAGAATCACCTTTCTAGGGGTAGACAGAGAAAAAATAGAAGTTATGTCCTTACCATAACGTTCCATGTGGAGTATTCATCTCGCCTTTGTTCTTACACCTGGGTTCGGAGCCGATCCTCGGCTCCGTGTCGGCCGCTTGCAAGCTCTGCATCGAGAAGAAGCTCGAGACAACCTAATACCCACAATCCCCCTCTGCCTTTACCTCAGATCTAGTTTGCAAGCAAACCAGCAGTCAGAGAGAGAACACACTCATGCCAAAATTTACATAAAAGCCAGAACACTTATATCTATATATATATATATATATATATATATATATATATATATACATGTACATCATATATACAACAATTGCAAATGCAGAAGCAGAATAACCCAGACCAGGCACCAAACTGAAGCGTTCTTCCTGAGGGTGGGAGGCGGAATGTAAGAACAAGGCGAGATGAACACTCCACATGGAACGTTATGGTAAGGACATAACTTCTATATGTGAGAGTGTTCGATCTCGCCATTTGTTCTTACACCTGGGTAGCGTCCCTAGCTCCATGTTCCTGAGGAACTCACGGGAGGACGTTCTTGAGCACAGTGGAACCAAAGGTTGCCCTGTCCCTAGAAACCCTGTCAACTTTGTAATGAGAGATGAATGTATGTGGTTTAGACCAAGTAGCAGCTGCACAAATAGTGTCTAATGGTAGGCGAGCTGCATGAGCCAGGGATGTAGACACTGATCTTGTAGAATGTCCTTTGGGTTTGACAGATAAAGCTTGATTTGAAGAATCATAAACATGGGTAATACAATCAGTTAACCATTTGGAAAGAGTTCGTTTAGTAACCGCTACTACCTTTCCTGCTATCAGCAAAGGCTACAAAAAGTTGATCAGATTTCCTGTGATCTTTTGTTCTATCCAAGTAAAATCTAAGTTGTCTGTGGACATCCAACTTGTGTAACATATACTCCAATTTATTGGAGTGATTTTTGAAAAAGGTGGGTAATTCAATGGATTGATTAATGTTATTAATAGAGCAAACTTTGGGGAGAAAGGATGGATTAGTGCGAAGAGATACTCTGTCAGAGTGAAAGATCAAATAAGGGTGTTTAATGGAAAGAGCCTGAAGCTCAGATACTCGCCTAGCGGATGTAATGGCTACCAAGAAGAGGGTCTTCCACGACAAATACTTCAATGGACAAGAGGAGGCTGGTTCAAATGGGGGTAACATCAATTTAGATAATAAAAGGTTTAGATTCCAAGGGGATGTAGGAGATCTAACTGGCGGTCTAATATGGAAAGACCCTTTTAAAAAGGCTTACAAAGTCTGAGGGCCATAACAGGAGCCCCACATTCTTCCACATGAAAGTTGGAGATGGCAGCCAATTGCACTTTTAAAGTGGCAGGAGAAGCTCCTTGGTGGAACAATTCTGTTAAAAACTCCAAGATTTTGTTTAAAGGAGCTATGACAGGGTCCAATTGCTGTGTATTTGCCCAGAATACAAAGCGCTTCCATTTACTAGTGTAGGTCTTTGTAGTGGAAGCTTTATGAGAAGCCACTAGTATATTCTGAACTGCAGGTGAAAGAAGATCAGACCTGGCTAAGTAGGGAAGCGGAGCAGCCAAGCTGCTAGATGGAGAGACAGGAGCGAGGGGTGGGGAGCCCCTGATGAGTGAGTCAGTAGATCTGGCTCTGGGTCCAGGATCCAGGGTCCCCGAATGCGATGTGCCAGAAGAAAGGGGAACCAAATTTGACGAGGCCAGAATGGGGCAATGAGGATGATCGTCCTCTGCAGGTTGTTGGCTTTCTGCAGAAACTTCACAATCAGGGGAAAAGGAGGAAAAGCGTACAGGAGACCCGGGGGCCAATCGTGAACTAGCGCGTCCCTGGGGACTTCCCCTGGAGGGGGTAATAGGGCAAAGTAGCTCCTGCATTTGGCGTTCATTGGAGACGCAAACAGATCGCAGGAAGGCTGGCCCCACTTGCGAAAAATCTTCTTCGCAACTGACTGTTTTAGGGACCACTCGTGCGGCAACAGGATTGCTCTGCTCAGCCTGTCGGCTATGACGTTGGATGACCCCGGGATGTGCGTTGCCATCAGAAAGCGACCTGTGGACTCCGCCCATTGCCAGATTCTCATGGCCTCTCTGCATAGCTGATAGGACTTGGTTCCCCCTTGCTTGTTTATGTACCAGACTACAGATATGTTGTCCGTCTGAACTGCAATAGTCCCTAGAGGAAGAAGGGGAGCAAAGTGCTGCAACGCTAGAAACACTGCCCTCAACTCCAGAACATTGATGTGCAGATTGTACTCTAAATTGGTCCATTCGCCTTGGACTGTCTGTCCCTGAAAGATGCCCCCCCACCCTATCAGGGAAGCGTCCGTGGTCACCGTAGCTGTCGGCGTGGGTAGCACAAATGGTCTTCCTCTGGAAAGGTTGCAAGTCTGAAGCCACCAGGCTAGGTGTGATTTGCATGTGTTTGTGATCAGAATTTCGTGTGTCAGAGGTAGCTGTTGGAACGACCATTGTGCAAACAGTAGCCATTGTAGAACTCTCATGTGCAGTCTTCCCAATGGTATCGCAATGAGAGAAGCTGCCATGAGGCCCAAAACCTTTAGCACCAGTTTTGCTGGGGATTTTCTGGATTACAGAAGAAGAGATATGTGGCTTTGTAGTGAAGCTATCCTTTCTGGAGGAAGCCTTAGAATTAACTGATGCATATCCAATTCCGCTCCTATGAATAAGATACGCTGTGATGGCTGTAGTAAAGATTTTTCGAAATTTACGGAAATTCCGAGGTGAACACAAAATTGTAGTGTGTAATCCCTGGCCTGTATCAGTTGACGCTGGGTGGTGGCAGAAAGGAGCCAGTCGTCCAGATATGGAAACACCTGGAATCCTAGGCGTCTCAGGTGAGACGCTACCACTGCCATGCATTTGGTGAAAACCCTGGGGGACGAGGTCAGACCAAAGGGCAGGGCTCGAAACTGAAAGTGACTGGCTCCCAGCCGGAAGCGCAAATGATCTCTGGACACCCTGACCATTTTGATGTGGTAGTATGCATCCTTCAGATCTATTGAGCACATCCAGTCGTCCTTCTGTAAGAATGGAAGGATCGATTGAAGCGTGACCATTCGGAACTTTTCTTTCTTGACGAAGGTATTGAGGTTGCTTAGGTCCAGAATGGGCCTCCAGTCCCCTGTCTTATTTGGAACTAAAAAGAACCTTGAGTAAGTTCCGAATCCTCTTTGGTCCGCTGGGACTGGTTGGATGACTCTTTTTTCTAGCAGCTTTGAAATGCTTTGAAATTTCTATAGCTGCTGGTTCTCGCAGATGGGGCGGCACATCTGGGAGTCTTCTCTTTGGAATGGGGTTGGATAGAAATGGTATTCTGTAACCTCTGGTAACAACGCTTTTTACCCAGTTGTCTGTAGTAATGTTTTGCCAGGCCTGAGGGTATAAAGCTAAGCGACCCCCGACTGCCTCCAGAGCAGGACAGTCGGGCCTCCTCTCAGGAGTGCTGGAAAGGTTTTCCAGGGGGGGTATCCCTGTCACCTTGATTTTGCGGACCCCTCTGCCGCCAGGGCGGCGTCTTCCACCTCTGCCTCCTCCTCTGCCTCTAGAGGGGGCATCACCCTGTGTGCCTGGGAAAGAACCTTGGGGTTTTCAAAACCACATTTTCCCACCGCGTTGCCCTTTGGGGTACGGTCTGGATGGGGTGGAAAAACGGACTCCGACAGCAGACAGAGTCTTTCCCTCCTGCTCACACCGGGTAAGGGTCTCCTTTACTTTGGGGCCAAAGAGAGTGGCACCGTCAAATGGGGCGTTAGTAAAGGAAGACTTGAAGGCTTCCGCAAATGAACATAAGCGCATCCAGGATTGTCTATGAAGAGCAATCGCTGAAGCTGCTGCCCTACTCGAACCTTCGGCTGCGTATGAGATCAGCCTCATGGACGAGTTTACAATGGATGTAAGGGTATTGAGTTGTGCTGTAACTTTCTCGAGACAGCAGCATCTGTAGTACCCTGGAGGGTATCTCCCAACTCTTTGATTAGATCCCTCTGTAGTCGTGTGAAGTGGGTCAAATAGTTCAGGGATCGCATAGAAAAAGCCGCTGAACTAAAAATGCGCTTCCGCATCTGTCCATCGTCCTAGAATCTTTGTTAGGGGGATGGACAGATGAGGAAGATTCCGACATCTCCTTTTTCGTGGCCGCTGCCACCACCATAGCGTCCACTGGAACTCCTTTTGTCAGATAAGCCTTGTCCTGGGGTGCAGTAATATATTTATTAGGCTTCCTAGGGACTGGCTCCACCGTGTCAGGAGCCTCCCACGCCCTTCGAGCAATCAGCTCCATTAACTCATCGAAGGGCGGAGTGACCCAGGAGGAGGAAGGGCGAGCACCAAATGCCTTCAGCAAGACTGACTCATCCTCAGAAGGGGGGAGGGACTGCCAGTCACCTCTCTGCTTTAGGATCTCCAAGATGTCAGAAAAGGAGACATCTTCTGAAGGTGACTTTGGGGACCCTTCTGACTCATCCAAGTCAGTATCGGATGTCAAAGATTCTTGTGGAGAATCTAAGTGTCTCCTCTTACACAATCTTTTCCTAGGGACTTCTTCGGGGGGAGCATCCGAAGAAGCCTCCGAGGAAGAGGGGGCACCCTCCAGGGGTGGCTGAGACACAGGTGCTCGACGCTTAGCTGTAGCCGTGGGTGCAGAGGAGGATAACGGACCTTTATGGGGAGGAGAAGCTGTGTCTGCTGATGTGGTTGTCTGGGTAGACAACACCTTCCTCATGAGATCGAAGGCCCCCGGGTCCCGAGTCGAGGCATCTCCCGGTTCCAAAGAAATGGGAAGAATCCCCGAAACAGGCACCGAAGGTATCGACCCCGAGGACGGAACCGAGTCGATCCGAGCCGAGGCCCCGAGAGGGAGCGTCGGAACCAAAATATCGGTCCGACTCTCGGTCCCGGAACCCAGGATGGATCTTCGGCTCCGAGACTCCGGTACCGGATCCGACGGAGTCGAGGTGAACGGAGCCGACCGAGAAAAGGACGGTTCTGGCACAGAGGGCTCCACAATCAGCAGCTCAGCTTCTTCCGGCTCTGAAGACTGGACAGGTCTCGGAGGAGGAACAGATGGAGACAGTGGAAGGCCTTCAAGTCTCGACACCAATTGAGAGGAGACCGAGATGAGTTTGGATAAGGCCGTATTCTCCATTAACTTCTGCACCACGCGGTCTACATCAGTATCAGAGAGGGGCCTGGAAGAACGGGTCGAAGGAATCGAAGACAGAGCCGACCTCAACAGTGTCGGGGGAGGGAGCTCCGTCACCGGTTCCAAGACTCGAGGCTCGGAAACTGACAACAGTTGAACACTCGGCCCCGAAGTCTGTGGAACCGGTGATCTAACTTTAGCTGAAGAGCTCGGAGCCGATGACTTGGGCTCCGATGTCTTCGATTCCTTCGAGGATTTGGATGCCTGGTCTGAAGCATCCAGAGCCTCTTGAAAAGTAGGTTTTAACAAACCCCTATCCATGAGTTTCCTGCGCCTATCTGTCATGACCCTCCCACTGAAAGAATGACAAATTGAGCAGTCTTCTTGCAGATGGAGAGGGCCAAGACAGTAGACGCAGGAACTATGATTGTCAGTAACTGACATCTTTTGCCCACATTGGCAACGCTTGAAACCAGATTTAGCCTTTTCAGACATCTTACACTTAATATGGTTAGAAAGTGAGAAGTCAAGTCCAGTAATAAAGTCAAGTCCGGTGAAATTGTCGAATCCAGTAAAAGGAAAAATGTCAATCCGGTAGTCAATCCAATAAGGGGTGGTAGGCCCCGAGGGAAACTCTAATAAGTTTAAATAAACTTAAACGGAACCGAGAATTCCTCAACCTTACCACACACACACACACACTATGTTACTAAACAAACTTTTTAGAATAAAACTACTCTGAAACAACAAGAATAAAATCTTAAATCTTATCTTTAGGTGCTCGAGCTCGACCCAGTGATGCGAACGCTGCAGCGGCAAACTAGATCTGAGGTAAAGGCAGAGGGGGATTGTGGGTATTAGGTTGTCTCGAGCTTCTCCTCGATGCAGAGCTTGCAAGCGGCCGACACGGAGCCCAGGATCGGCTCCGAACCCAGGTGTAAGAACAAACGGCGAGATCGAACACTCTCACATCAGAAGTTATGTCCTTACCATAACGTTCCATCTGTGTTGTCAATCTTCATGATCTTCATTCATTCTTGGCAGATGGGGGGGTTGGTTCCGACCTCTGGGAGCCGATTCGGCTGTTATACAGCTCGCACCAGCCAAAAACTCTTGGGCTAAGGCTTTACCCACAATGCCCCCCTCTCCATTACCTCATATTGAGTTTGCAGGCTAGCATAAAAAAGACAGAAGCCCTGTCTAAGGTATAACTCTATAACCTCCCAGGACAGGGTCCAATCCTCCAGAAGACTTTCAGAGGAAGCAGGAGGGTGGGATGTCAAGAATGAATAAAGATGGATAACACAGATGGAACGTTATGGTAAGGACACAACTTCTTTATCTGATGTTGTCAATCTTCACTCATTCTTGACAGAGTCCCCAGCTACTTTAGATCCTGGGTGGCACTAAGGAAGGATATTCCCAAGTACCATAGAGCCAAAGGATGCTCTTTCCCTGTAGACCATGTCTAATTTGTAATGAGTGATAAAGCTAAGAGAAGTAGTCCATGTTGCAGCTGCAAATATTTATTCCATAGAGGCTTTGGAATGAAAAAACGCTGAAGTGGAAACAGATCTGGTAGAATACGCTCTAAGTGGAGCAGGCAGCTTGAGTTTATTCTGACTGTAGACAAAGCTAAGAAAATAGTTTAAACAAAACCAAACAGCTCACACAGCAAGTCCAAAATTATATCCAAAAGCACAGGACCTGAAGCCAAAAGTTAGGAACACAGATTTTAATAAATCACGATACACCAATAAATCCAAGCGCTTTCACCCAGCTCCTGCCAGGCTTTTTCAAGGAATGAATACAAACCATAGTGTCATTCTCATTTATATAACAAGTTGATTAATCACCTGACTAATAAATTGAATTCAATTAAGATTCAAATGTTTCAATTAAAACCATGAAAATGTCAAAATGCAATATGTGCATATGTCAACATTGATACATCAGCAATTTCACAATATTAAGTGTTATAGCAAAACATAAATTAAAATCGATGCTATAATATCAGATAATGATATAATATAATAAATGTGTAAACAACATAATGCTCATTCAAAGCTTTGCTTTTCTGAGCTTCAGAACACATCCTATGTTAATACTATCATTTAACCCAGGAGAGCTAGTGGCATCTTATCTCAACTGCCAAAAAAGCATACGAAACTCTAAACGAGTCTCCCAGCTCCCCCCTCTTACCTCTGGGGTGATTTGTTCTAGCACCATAAACTTTTAAGTTCATTTTCTCACAATTATGAGAGTGTTTAAAGAATGCATTATTATTGTAGACAAAGCTAACACAATTTCTAAGACATCTTTTCACAGTAACCTTAGATACCGGTTTACCCAATCTGGGTCCTGAGATGGATACAAATTGGTCTAATTTTCTAGATGATTTTGTTCTAAGTAAAAATGCAATGGTCTGTGGACGTCCATCAGATGTAAACAGAATACACCTTTGTTTGAAAAATTTGGAAAGACTGGCAAGTCTACAGACTGGTTAATATTAGATTCTGATACCACTTTGGAGAGGAAGGATGGGTTGGTTCTTAGTGACGCTCTCGCTTTGTGAAATATGATATATGGATGCTTCACACACAAAGCTTGTAACTCAGAAATTCTCCTGGCAGACATGATAGCCACCAGGAAGAGGGTTTTCCAAGACAAAAATATGAGGTCGCAAGTAGCTGCTGGCTCACAGGGCTGTCGAACTAGGCATTGTAAGACTAAAGTCAAATCTCATAGAGCTATAGGATCTTTGAATGGGGTTTTAGATGTAAGGCTCCTTTCAGAAAAATTCAGCATAAATGATGAGACATCAAGAAATGATCAACAACTCCGTTATGAAAATTAGAAATAGTGGCCAACTGAACATTAACTGTGGAAGTAGAGGTTCTCAATTCAGATAAGGATGCTAAATATTCCAGGACCTTATGAACTGATGCTGAAAAGGCATCTATGTTGTTCGTACAGGCCCAAATTAAAAATCTTTTCCATTTGTTAAGGTAAAGTTTGCTAGTAGATGGTTTATGGGAAGCCAGAAGAATGTTTTGTACTGAAAAGGATAAGTTATTCTGCCTGGCAATTACTGGAATTTGAGATACAAAGCCGTCAGCTTGAGAATTTGGAGAATGGGAGGCATCAAGCCCTGAGGGTGAGACAGCAGGTCCAGAGCTAGGTCCAGAATCCAAGGGTAGTGAACGAGATGAGGCCAAAGAAAGGGGAACCAGACTTGGCAGGGCCAATAGGGTGCAATGAGAATTACTTTGCTTCTCAACCTTTGGGCTTTCCTCAAAAACTGGGTTATCAGTGGAGTAGGGGGAAAGGCATAAAGTAGCCCCAGGGACAAATCAAGGAGAAGTGTGTCTTTCAGGAACTCCCCGTAAGGAGGAATTAGGGCAAAGCAGCTGCTGCATTTGTTCTTTATCAGAGAGGTAAACAAACTGCAGCATGGCTGGCCTCAACGACAAAAGATCTTCATTTCTATGTTATGGTTGACAGACCACTCATGAGGCAGGAGGATGCATCTGCTCAACTTGTCCACAATCGCATTGGAGTTTCCCGGGATATGCACTGCTATCAGACAGTGGTTGGAAGTGATAGCCCATTGCCAAATCCTGAGGGCTTCCCAACATAGTGGATAGGATTCTGGTTCCTCCCTGCTTGTTGATGCACCAGACTACCGACATGTTGTCTGACTGGATTGCAACTGTCTCCGAAGGAAGGACAGACTGGAATGCTTGCAATCCTAAAAGCACTGCCCTCAATTCTATGACATTGATGTGCAAATTGGCTTCTTGCGGGGACCAAGTGTATTGAACAGTCTTTCCCAGATAATACACCCCATCTGGGAAGTGTCTGTGATCACTATTGGCTTTGGGTGGAGAGGGAGAAAAGGTGCAACCCCACAGATTTTCTTCTGACTTCATCCACCAAGATAAATCCTTTTTGCAGCGATTTATCAGAAATGGCTGAGACATCTAATGAGTTAGAATCAGCCATTGTGATGCCAAGAGCCAATAAAGTAGCCTCATGTGGTACTTTACTAGGGATATTAAGGTTACAGTTGCTGCCATGGTTTCCAGAGTTTGAAGTTCCAAGTGAGCAGGAACTTTGTTTTGAGAAATGATTGCTTGAATCTGTGACCTTAGCTTTATCAGCCTGTTGAAGGGGAGGAAGGCTACATAAGAAACTGTATTTAGTCTTGCTCCTATGAACGTTAAGTCTTGCATAGGAGTCAACTGTGACTTTTCTTTTTCGACTGAAATGCCTATTGCCTCAGTGAGGGGCAGTACAAAGTCTGTGGCGTAAAGCAGTAGATGCCGGGAAGGCACGGTTTGGAGCCAGTCGTCTAGGTAAGGAAACACACTGAATCCTCATAGTCTCAAGTGAGCTGTTACCACTGCCATGCATTTGGTGAGCACCTTGGGGGCTGTGGTGAGACTGAAGGGCAGTGCATGGAATTAATACTGACTGGCTCCTAGCCAGAAGAGGAAATATCTTCTGGAGAGTTTGTCCATGTTTATGTGGTAATAAGCGGCCTGAAGATCTATACAGCACATCCAATCGTTCCTCTCCAGAAAGGGAAGGATAGACTGAACCATGACTATCTGGAATTTTGTCTGCTGCACAACTTTGCTCAGTAGGCTGAGATCTAGAACTGGTCTCCAGTCCCCTGTTTTTTTAGAGACTAAAAAGAATCTTGAGTAAAATCAGGATTCTATTTGGTCTGGTGGGACTTCTTGGATGACTCGTTTTTGGAGCAACTGGAACATCGGAGATTCTCTTTTGGGGCTTTGGTAAGAGAGTGAAGGGGATTTGGTAACATCTGGTAATAATAATCTGCACCCGAGTATTTAAGGTTATTGTGAGCCAGGCTGTTTGCTGCATATGGAAATCTTCCCCTGACTGCTTCCAGAGGTAAGCAATTGGGCCTCCGTTCAGAAGCGCTAGTACAGTTGTCCATAAAAGGAATCTCTGCAGCCCTGGTTATGCGGACCACCTCTGCCACGGAGAGGATGTCTTCCAGTAGAGCTCCCCCTTTTGCCCTGGGGAAGTATTCACCATATGTGTCACGAAAAGGCCCTAGGGATTTCATCAACCACATTTTCCATGTCTCTAATTTCTACAATAGGATCACTGAGGAGTAGAAAAATGAACGCCCAGAGCAGAAAGGGTCTTTCCATCTTTCTCACACCTGGCTAGTGTGTCTCTAACTTTTGGGCCAAACAAAGAGGAACCGTTAACAGGAGCATTGATGAAGGAAGACTTGAAAGGTTCCATGAAATCACACAAGCGCATCCTGGTCTGGCACCTTATGGCAATGGCTGTACTCGCTGCCCTAGGTGTCCCTTCGGCTGCATGAGCAATGAGATGCATGGACGAGTTTGAGATAGCTGCGAGGTAAACTTATACCGAACCTCGTCAGATACAGTTCCTGCAAGGGTGTCTGAAACCTCAGTTATCAGATCCCTTTGGAGTCTAGTAAATTGTGCCAAGAAGTCCAAGGACCTAATAGAGAAGGTCGATGACAAGACCCACTTTCCAAACCTGTCCATCATCCTAGACTTTCAGTGAGGAAGATGGACAGTAGAACTTTCCTCGGGAAACTCCTTTTTGGTGGCTGCCGCCGACATCACCATGGCATCTACTGCTAGACCCTTTTCCAATGTGGCTGGTCTTCTGGGGCTGCTAAAATTGTATCTGATCTCCGGGGAACAGGGTCTATGGAATCAGGAACCTTCCACGCCCACTGAACAATCAGCTTAATTAGATCAGCAGCAGGTGAATTCACTCAGGAAGTAGATGGGCGGGCACGAAAAGCTTGCAAGAACAGAGAATCCTCAGATAATGGGTTTGAGAGCTTCCAGTCACCCCTCAGTATTTCCAGGATGTTTCTGAAGCAGACATCTTCAGGGGTGACCAGGGGGGGGGGGGATCCTTCCCATCATAATCTGTGCCTTCCGTGACTGATTCTTCTGGAGAATCTAGATGCTCCCTCTTGCAAGTCCTCTTACTGGGTTGCTCCTCAGCAGGAAATTCTGAAGAAGAATCCAAAGAAGAGGGACCCTGAACAGTGATGTCTTGTAGCTGCTATGCCCGCTGTCCAGATGTGACAGATTTTGACAGCTGCAAGCCAGAGGATATGAAAATGTGACACTCCGACATAGGAGGAGTCAGTTGGGAACCTGCTAAGGCTAAAGCTCTCTCTATGATCTGGACAGCAGGCCCACTTGAAGAGGGATGGGAGCCGTGAACCCAGAAAGACAACTTTGAAAATGGGGTCATACCCCACTCCGATGAGCTGCTGTCCAGAACAGAAGCTGGGGGCGAGTTCGAAACCGCCTTGGTTCTGAGAGCCAAAGACAGCATTGTAGAAACAACTGGAACCATATAGAAGCTCTCAGAACATACAGCCAAACCACGGTCCCAGGTATGCAATGGATCTAATGGTGCCGAAGACATCAGAAATGACCTGGTTGCCAAGGTAAGGTCCACTGTCGGCACTGAGACAGTTGGTACCAAAAGAGTTGAAGTGGTGGGCACCAAACCTTCGAAGGAGGAAAATCTGATGGCGTCTTTAGAGAATATGCCTTGGATCCGGGAGGGGGAGAGGTCTGTGTAGGTGCAGGGAGACCCCTGGCCGCCAAAAGCTGGTCCACAAATCTAACAATGCCCACTTCAGAAAGACTTCTGGAAGAATGGATCAACATTCCCGAGGGAGACTCTGGCCTATCAACAAAAGTGCTGGGGTGTTGCCCAAAGATTGGTTCCACAGAGGGGGAATATTTAGTCCTGGGAGGTATAAATGTCTCGACTTTCGGCACCGATGGTTGCTATGCAGAGGGGGAAGCTGGAATCAAACGAGAGATGAGTGAAGCTGGTGCAGAAGAGATTGTTGGTGCCAAAGAGGTCACTGGTACTGAAGTAGTCACTATCAGTGCAGTAACAGGGGGTACCGATGAAGACTGAACCATCAGTGCCAAAGGTAATTTTTCAGTCATTTAGGTACTTCGGCCCTCGGTTCCGAAGACACAGATGGAACCAGTGACTTGTGTGATTTTACACCTTGTGCCGATGGTGAGGTTGGCACAGAATAGCTTCTCTTTTTTTGGATCTGGTTTTGACAATTTTGCTGTCTCAGGCTACAGAGGGCTTCTTCGGAGAAGCCTTTTAACAACCCTTTCAAAACAAGCTTATTTTGTCACTGTGCCAGTGTATGGGTGCTGAAACCCTGACAAATCTTACATGCAATGACTAGATGGGGTGCACCCAAACAGTATACGCAGGAAAGATGCCCATCTAAATTGGGCATCTTTCTCCCACAGTCTGGAAAGTGAATCCAGGTGTCCCTTTCGGTTTATCCGCCATTTCTAGTTCACACACACACACACACACACACACACACACACACACACACACACACACACACACACACACACACAGACAGTATGAGGAAAGCAGAGAAAAAAAATTGGAAGTAAAGATCTACAAGCAATTATATTTGAAAATTAACTAAAAGATAAGGAAAGGGGGAAAAAAAGATACTAACGATGGTATCCAAAGGTTACCAAAGGTAAAAGGAGATGGAGGGCAAATAAGTTACCAATGATAATAACAAGAAATACCATTAGGTAAAAGGGGTGGGGTAGATTTATATGGAAAGTACTTACACACTCGTTAAAAGAGAGAAAGGTATCAAGTATACTAATATAGGTAGTTTTTTTTAGCAAAAATCGCTAATGAAAAATAATTATTAAAGGCAATTAGATGTCAGCCGATACTGTCAGCTAAGTTTCAGAGTGGCAAACAAGAACTGAGGTAATGGAGAGAATGGCATTGTGGGTAGAGCTTTAGCTCGAGT
Organism: Protopterus annectens; assembly: GCF_019279795.1. NCBI lineage: Eukaryota > Metazoa > Chordata > Ceratodontiformes > Protopteridae > Protopterus > Protopterus annectens. The sequence goes on from NC_056731.1 coordinate 1,344,735,658, forward strand.
TTTTGGCTGGTATGAGCTGTATAATGGCAGAGTTGGTTCCAAGAGGTTGGAACCGAACTCCCATCTGTCAAGAATGAATGAAGATTGACAACATCAGATTTAAAGTTATGTACTCATAACTATGCATCTGTGTTGTCCATTTTCATTATTCTTCAACTAATGAGTCTCAGATCCAATTCGACAGTTTTCTCTAGATTCTAGGATTCGACTCTTGAGCTCCTCCCTTTGCCTACAATGCCCCTGACCACTGCATTAACTCAGATCAAGTTTGCTGCTACTATACAAACTTCCAAAAATAAAACAATCATCATACTGCAGAAAAATGCAATAGTAACAGAACAGTGTCTCAAACAGGAACTGTGATTCCTTACAAAATACTTCAAGCCACTCCCAAAGACACGGATGGAGGAAGTTGAGGAGGAATGGAAATGGACAACACAGATGGAAAGTTATGGTGAGTACATAACTTTAATATCTGATATTGTCATTTTCATTCATTTCTCAATGAAAGGAACAGAGTCCCCAGCTACGATAACCTTGTGTGGCCGTCATGGAAGGATGTTCCGGAACCGAATACAGCCCTGTTTTTGCAGATGATATCTAGCTTGTAATGAGCAATAAAGGTATGAGCATTAGACCGAAGTGGCAGCTGCACAAATATCATCAATAAAAGCTCTGGCCAAAAAAGTAGCTGACGTAGTCATTAACCTAGCTGAGTGTGCTTTTGATCGTCTTGGCAAGGTTAAACCTCTCGAAGAATAAACATAAGAAATACAATCTGTTATCCATTTGGCTAGTGTAGTTTTAGAGACTGGTCTTCCCAGTTTGTTACTGGAAAAAGAAACAAACAATTGGTCAATTTTTTTTTAATTCTTTTAGTCCTACGAAGATAAAAACAAAGTTGTCTATGTACATCTAAAAGGTGAACCATGTATTCTCCTTTATTGCCAAATTTAGGAAACAAAACTGGCAAGTTGAATACTTGATTGATGTTTCTTTCAGAAGCAACTATGGGTAAAAGGGAAGGATTAGTATGTAAAGTAACCCTATCTTGATGGAAAATCAAATAAGGCAGTTTTGAAGAGAGTGCTTGGAGTTCAGAGACTCAACTCGCAGATGTTACAGCCATTAGAAAGACAGTTTTCCAAGAAAGAAATCTGAGATCTGCTTTAGCTGAGGGCTCAAAGGGTGACTGTACTAAACTCTGTAATACAACAGTAAGATTCCAAGGTGGAGTGGGATCCTTCACTGGAGGTCCAAGTAAAAAATTTTCCTTAGAAAATGCTTTACATAACTTGGATGAAGCTAAAGGGAAAGCATCATCTCCAATGTGGCAGTTAAAGATGGCCGCCAGCTGAATTTTGATGGTGGAGAAACTTGCACCACTTTGAAAAGTAGAGGCAAGAAAATCTAAAAAAAAAGGGATTGGAGGGGTGAAAGGATCCATCTCTCTCTGCTGAGCTGAGGCCAGAAGAGGGCAATGAGGATTACTTTGCTCTTCATCTGGAGTGCTTTCTGAAGGAATTTGGGGATTAGAGGTAGGGAAGTATAAGAATATAGAAGACCAGAGGGCCAAATGTGGACTACAGCATCTCTCGGTGACTGTCTCTGATGGGAAAATTAGCCCAAAGAACTTGCTGCATTTGTTGTTGAGGGGAGAGGCAAACAGATCGCAGCAAAGCTGACCCCATTTGTGGAAGATCATGTTTGCCACTGACTGAGTGAGAGACCACTTGTGAGGCATCAGGATAGTTCTGCTGAGCTTGTCTGCTAGAACTTTGAATTTCCCTGGTATGTGCATCGCTACAAGAAAGCAGTTGGAAGAGATCATCTACTGCCAGACTCTAACTGCTTCTCAGCAAAGGGGGGTAAGTTCTAGTTACCCCTTGTTTGTTGATATACCAAACTACTGACATATTTCCATTTCGATAGCAACTGTCCCTGGAGGAAGAGAGTTTTGAAAGGTCTGCAATGCTAAAAGGACCGCTCTCATCTCAAAGACATTTATATGCAATTTGGTCTCTTCTGGGGACCACGTGCCTTGAACAGTCCAGCCCAAGAAATGTCTCTCCTATCCCAACTGGGAGGTGCCAGTGACCAACGTGGCACTTGAAGGAGGAAAGACAAAGGATCATCCCTGACAAATTTCATTATATTGAATCCACCATAGTAGGCAGTGTTTGCAGACTTGAGACAGTTTTATAGGATGTTGTAAAGGCTATCACTGCTCGAGTCCATTGGAGAATTCACGTGTGAAGACAAGAAGCAAGTATCAAGGTAATTGCTGCAGCCATCGAGCCTAGAGATAGAAGAAAGAATAGCTGCAAAAAACTTACCAGAACCACAGATGTCCTTCTCTTCCATGTTGCAGTATTCATAACCTTAGGGAGCTGCTGCCTGCAGCACCGGACATCTGGCCAGTATACTAAAGTCTTTCATTCGGGGGCATGTGCGACGTAGCACGCAGGAGCCATAAACTGATGTCGGCTATAACTGTGAAGTCTGCACATACCAAACTCAAAAATTGGCTGCCACAAAGAGAGAGCGAGAGACCCCAGGAGCAATAGGAAAGAGCCCAAGCTTCAGTATCCAAGGCACACCCCAGCAGTGCTATGAAAGTGGCCAATCAAGAGAAGAAAAAAAAAAAGGGGGTGGTGGTGGATGGGAATGAATAGTGCAACATGGAAGAGAAGGACATCTATGGTTATGTTAAGTTCTTACACAACTATTCTATGTCCTTCTATTCTCATGTTGCAGTATTCATAACCTTAGGGGAAAGTACTACAGCCCTCTAGGAAGATGCATGTGAGGTAGGGAAGGGGACCAGAGTCAATGAGGCCCTGCAGGATAGACCTTGCAAACCCTGCTCTTGTCCTGGAGATCAGGTCCAATTTGTAATGTTTGGTAAAGATGTGAACAGAGGACCAAGTTGCAGCCTCTAGGATAGAGGAGTAATCAATTTCCTTAAAAAAAGCTGCTGAAGAGGAAGCTGTGAAGTCAGTTGCTTTCCATGAAATGAGTAGCAAAAGGCTATTGCCTTAGAAATCCAAGAGGCAACGGTCTGTTTAGACACCGCCTTGCTAAGGGTGCTAGGATGGAGAGAGACAAAAAGTTGGTCAGACTGCCTGACAGATTTCGTCTTATCTAGGTAGAACTTCAGTTGCTTGTGAACATCTAGGGAATGCAAGGCCCTTTCTGAGGAGTTCTGTGACTGAAGGGAAAACACAGGTAGATTAATGGTCTGGTTTAAAGAAAATTCGTTGACTACTTTAGGCATAAAATAAGTGTTAGTTCTGAGACAAGCCCTATCTTTATGAAAAATAAGATAGGGAGGAGAGGCCATAAGGGATTGGATCTCAGAGACCCTCCTGGCAGAAGTAAGGGCCAGTAATAAAACTGTTTTTCATGTGCAGAATTTAAGAGAGGAGAAAAGTACAGTTGTGTACACTTACCATAAATGTAGATGTTCGAGTGTATTCACTGTTGCAGTCATTAAACATGGGTTATCCTGCTGGCAAGGATACACTCAGTCAGCCTGAATTCCAAAGTCTAGGTCCGGCGTTGGTTGCTGTCGCCTCTTCCCTGACGTCAGAGTGCCAGGGATATAAAAGATGCAGCCAATGCCATTTTCTTCAGTTTTTCTTACCCCAGATGTCAGGTGCCCCCAAAAGGGTAGGCTGAAAAATATGTCAATAAAACATGCATGCACCAAAATATATTATACCTTCATCTACAAGCTAATACACCACACAGGCTGTATAGATTAGAGAAGTGCAGATAAGTTCCAGCAAAGATATGGGGGATGGTGGGTAACCTGGACTGCAACAGTGAATACACTCGAACATCTACATTTATGGTAAGTGTACACAACTGTACTATGTTCTTTGTGTTTCACTGTTGCAGTCATTACACTTGGGTTGAATCCTAAAGCTATGGTTGGGAGGCTGGAGCTAATATAGCATTAGGAGCGGCTATGAGGCCCTGCAGAACTGCAGTGGCAAAGCCTGCCCTGGATTTAGTGTAGAGTGGTAAACGATAGTGCTCTGTAAAGGTGTGCACTGAACTCCAGGTAGCAGCCTCTAAAATGCCTGAGGAAGGCTGCTGAAGTGGCTGCTGCTCTGGCTGAATGTGGCCTAATGCCCTTAGGAACTGGCTTGCCATGTTGTGAATAGTAGAAACGAATGCAGTGGCCTATCCACTTAGAAATAGTATGCTTTGAGATGGCCTTTCCTTGTGATCCTGCAGCATATGCCACTAGTAGTTGCTCTGTCTTTCTGAAAGCTTTGGTTCTGTTCAAGTAGAAATGTAGCGGTCTGTGTATGTCCAAAGAATGCAGAATTCTCTCCCCCTTATTCTGTGGTTTTGGATAAAAAGTATGCAGATGAATAGCTTGGCTAAGGGTCATACTGGACACTACCATAGGCATAAATGTCGGGTTTGTCCTCAGAGAAACCCTGTTTGAATAAAAAATGATAAAAGGTTCCACAGCCATGAGTGCTTGTAGCTCTGAGACTCGTCTTGCAGAGGTTATTGCTAGGAGCAGAGCTGTTTTCCAAGATAAAAACTTTATGTAGCGGCTGGCTCAAAAGGAGGCAGGGTGAGTTTTTCCAAGACATAATTGAGGTCCCATGCAGGTAGTGGTGATCTCCTTGGAGGCCTTAAGTTTTTGGATCCTCTGAGGTACTGCCTTAAAGGATGAGAAAAGATTGGTGGCTCTGTATTGTAATGAGCTGAAATGGCAGAGGCATGAATTTTAATTGATGAAAAGGATAGGCCTTTGTCCAGCATCTCAGTTAAGTATTGCAGAATCTGAGTAATATTTGGTATAGCTGTGTCAATTCCTTGTGCCTGTTTCCAAGCACAGAATCTCTTCCATTTTCCAGCGTAAGATTTTCTGGTACTAGGTCTTCTGGTCTCCAAAATGACATCCATCACAGCTTTAGTGAGAGGGGCGTTTTGTATGACTACATTATCCGCCATGCTGCCAGATATAAGGTCTTTAGCTGGCTGTGCAGGATCTGATTCTTTTGCTGGGATAGTAGATGAGGTATTTGAGGCAAGGTCCAAGCCGGGCATTGAGACCAGTTCCTTAGGACAGGATACCAGTACTGGCGGGGCCAGTCTGGGGCAATCAGCATCATCTTTGGCTTCTCTTGTCTGACTTTTAGGAGTACCTTGGGGAGGAGAGGCAGTGGAGGAAAGGCATATAATGCTAAGCTAGCTGAAAGATAGGGCGTCCACTTTCCATGCTTGTCTGTGATAAGTCCTTGTGCAGAATCTTTTTAGTTGGTAGTTGTGAGGAGAGGCAAACAGATCTATCTCTGGGCATCCCCATTTCCTTTTTATCATGCAGAAGACTTGTGGATCCAATTTCCACTCGTAGGGATCCATTAGGGTGGGAGGCTGGCACAATGGTTAAGGTGTTTAACTTAGAGATGCAAGGTGCAGGGTTTGATTCTCACATGGGGTAATTGGCTAGGCTTAAAATGGTCCACAAGGGCGGTTAGCCTAGTACTAATCTATGAACCTTAGTTCGTCTGCCAGAGTATTTACCTTTCCTGGCAGGAATTGTACCTGCAAATGTACTTGGTAAGTCAATGCTGTGTCCCACAAAATCATGGCTAGTCTGCAAAGGGGGTAAGAATGAGTGCCTCCCTGCTTGTTTATATACCACATGACTGTGGTGTCATCTGTCTTTATCAGTAGTTGTCCCCGATGAAGTAGGTCCTTGAAGGCTGTCAGGACATTCTGAACAGCTAGCATCTCTTTTCGACTGATATGTAGACGCATTTGGTTTGCGGACCATGTGCCTTGAATACACCTTCCTGCCATGTGGGCCCCCCAGGCATAATTTGATGCATCCAGTGTTAATGTCTGCCTGGCTAGGGGTAAAGTGAGTGGCTGCCCCTTGTTCTGGTGACAAGCCTTCGCCCACCATCGAAACTCCTGTTGCAGGCAGGGAATGAGGCTAATTATTGTTTCCAGGCTGTGGCAATGTTGAGTCCAAACACTTTTTAGGTACCACTGAAGATTCCTCATATGCAGTCTTGCATATGGAATTAGTAGAATGCAGGATGCCATAAAGCCCAAAGCCTGCAGAATTTTTCTTGCAGATAACTGGGCCTTTGTTGCTAACAGGTTGAAATAGGTAGTCAGTTGTCTTTGTTTGTCTGGCATGAGATGAGCCATCTGGGCAGTTGTATTTAAGCTTGCACCCAGGAATATTATCTCTTGAGTGGGTACTAGTTTTGATTTCTTTTCGTTGACTGTGTACCCTAGGCCTGTTAGAAATCTCTTTACAAACGCCAGATGCTGTAGTAGAATGTCCTTGTTATCTGCTTGAATGAGGCAGTCGTCCAAGTAGGGATATATTTGCATTCCTCTTTGTCTGCAGAATGCAATTACTGGTGCCAGGCACTTTGTGAAGACCCTGGGCGTAGTAGATAAGCCAAAGGGCAGTGCAGAGAATTGGTAGTGCATTGAGCCAGCTTTGAATCTGAGGTATCTTCTGCATGTTTGTCTGATTGGGACATGCAGGTATGCCTCTTTTAGGTCTAAAGTCACAAACCAAGACTTCTTGCCCAGCATAGGCAGAAGTTGCTGTAGAGTCAACATTTTGAATTTTGGTATATCCAGAAATGTGTTTAGAATAGACAGGCCCAGTATTGGTCTCCAGGTCTTGTCCTTTCTTGGTACCAAGAACAGTCTTGAATAAAATCTTTGTCCCTGCTCTTGCTCTGGTACTTGTTGAATGGCTCTCATGTCCATGAGGGATGATACTTGCTTTTGTGCCTCTGCCCATTGATGTTTTGGCAGGTCTGGCCAACCGTTTGTCATTGGCAGGGTATGGAAGTGAAACTTGTAGCCTTTGATACTATGTCTAGGGCCCATTTGTCCTGGGTTATTATGTGCCAATTTTGAGAAAAAGTGCTAGTTTTCCCTAAAGGTGCTTCCAGAAGATAAGTGCTTGGTGCAGGAAGGGAGAAGTCACTGGGACTGTTTCATGTATGGCTGTGATTTGTCTTCTCCACTTCTGGAGGTAGAAGCACCCCATTGTTTAGACCAGTACGAACCTTGGGGCTGGGATCTGCTTCTTGGGCGTCTGTATCTGCCCCTTTGTGGTCTGTCTGACACTGGAAAGGACTAATTCTTTGTAGGTCAGTGTCTGCTAAATCTAGGAGGCTGTACCTGTAAGAAATCCTTAACCTTTTGCACAGATTTAGCTTTGTCCTCCATTTTCTTTAACACCTCTTCTGCTTTAACACCAAACAAGGTATCATGCTATAATGGAGCATCTAATATTTTTGCTTTGACATGATCAGGCAGATTTTGTTCCTTTAACCAAGCATGCCTCCTGATGACAGAACCCATAGCAGCAGCCCTGCAGGAGGCCTCCAAAGAATCAAAACCACATTGCAAAGTGCGCTTTCCAACATGTTCAGCTGCATGCAATAAATCCTGCATTTCATTGTTTTCTGCACATTCAGAATTTATCAACATTTTCTGTTTAAGCAGTGACATAATATATTGCTGATAGTTGAGCATATGAAACTGACAATTTAAAGCCCTTATAGCCAAGGTAACAGAAGTGTAAATCTTTTTTCCCCCCATCTGTCCAATGCCCTAGAATCCCTATCTGATGGGGTAGGTATTTTTGCAGCGGAAGCCTTGACCCCTCTGAGACCCTGAGATATAGTTTCTGGGTCAGCTGCAGGGTTTTTGAAAAGGAATTTATGAGAGTCGGGAACCCTGTAGTACCTGTCCGTCTTAACAGGAGCTGGAGGTGAGGAGTCAGGGGTCAGACTGGACTCTGAAAATACATCATCTACAATGTCTAACAGGTAGAATAGCTAGGGGCCTGTGTTGTGGTAGTAAAAGGAAGTCTCTGGGCCTTTTCTTAGATTCTGAAAAATCTTGGCTCTCCCAGTGAAAATGCTCCCTCATGGTATGCAAGGTTTCCCTAAAAGAGTAATCCTCAGGAGGAGAAGCTGAAGGGATAGACTCTTCAGCATCAGAATCCTCATAGGGAGGAATAGAGTATTCCTGATCAGAAGAGTAATCAGATGAAATGGAAATCTGATCTGAAGATTCATATTCTGTCTCTTGCCTAGGCCTTTTATCAGGTGGGGGATGGGAACCCCTGATCAAAGTAATTAAGTTTTTGGCCATTTTGAGCATCTGTTTTTTGGGCATGGAGGACTGTCCATAAGGCTGTTGTACTTGTTTCTTTGTCTTTAAAGGTGCTTTAGTCTTTGCCTTTGAAGCTGAAGTTGTTTTAATGTATAACTGAGTAGGTCTGAAAACACCCTCAGAAGCCGATGCCTGCTCAGCGGCTCCGGACCCATCTGAGGGAATAGTCCCCGAGGGTCCAATACCTTGAGCTTCCAGCGGCCTAGTCGACTCCACGTGGGAGTCGGTAGCGTCCTGCGGGTTTAAAGTAGCGGGCGTCAGGGGCTGCAAAGGCGCCTCACTGAGAACTGGCGAAACGGCGACTGGCTTAGAAGAAGCCTCGTCATCGGTTTTGGACCTCGGATGCCTGTCCTTTCCTTTTTCTTTGCGTTTCTTGTGAATTCCGGTAGTATGATGGCTATCCGACGACCTCGTATAATTAAATCTTCTGCCAAAATAGTGTAATGCAAAATTGTACCGACGCTTAACAGTGTGTTGGTTAAATCTAGCACAAAACTGTCAACTAGCAACGTCGTGGTCAGGGCCTAGGCAAGGAATGCAGTAAGAATGAAAGTCCTTATGAGGTATTTGCTTCCCACAAGAAATACAATTATTAACTTTTTCTGACATCGGTCTGGAGCAAGAAAAAAGTTTCCCCAACGGGGTACTTAGCTTTTAATGAAGACTTTGTATGTGACATTCGAACATGAAAATCTCAAGAGTTGGCTGACCGGCACTTGCGAACTGCTTATGCTTTGGGCACGCGGCAAGAAAGACTGAAGAAAATGGCATCGGCTGCATCTTTTATACCCCTGGCACTCTGACGTCAGGGAAGAGGCGATATCAACCGACGCCGGACCTAGACTTTGGAATTCAGGCCGACTGAGGGTAACCTGCCAGCAGGATAACCCATTGAGACTGCTTACCACAGGGGGGTGTCTTGTTGTTTCCAGATTTGTAGGAGGAGGCACCCCATCATTTTGTCCTGAAAGTCCCTTGTGACTGAAACCTGGAGCCTTTGGAATGTCTAAGTTTGACTTGAGTGTCTCTCGAAGGAATTGGAAAGGACCAGTTCTTAGTAGGCCAGTGCCTACTAAATCTTGGAGGTTGCACTTGTAAGAAATCGTTCACAGTTTGCATAGATTTTGCTTTATCTTCCATCTTTTTTAAAACTTCTTCAGCCTTATTACCAAAGAGACGGTCCTGTTGTAAAGGAGCATCCAACAGTTTTGCTTTAACATGATCAGGCAGATTTTGCTCTTTGAGCCAAGCATGCCTTCTTAGCACAGAATCAATTACAGCAGCCCTGCAAGAGGCCTTCAATGAATCAAAAACACATCGCAAAATATGTTTTCCAACTTGTTCAGCTGAATGCAATAAATCCTGCAAATCTTTGTTTTACACACAATCGGAAATTAACATCATTTTCTGTTTAAGCAGTCCCATGATATGCTGTTGATATGTTAGCATATGAAATTGACAGTTTAAAGCCTCGATTGCCAAGGTTGCAGAAGTGTAAACCTTCTTACCCCATCTGTCCAGTGCCTTGGAGTCTCTTATTAGAAGGGGTAGGATTTTTAGCTGTAGAAGCCTTAATGCCCTTGGGACCCTGAGAAATAGTTTCAGGATCTGCAACAGGATTTTTGAAAAGGAATTTGTGGAAGTCAGGGACCCTGTAGTATCTGTCTGGCTTACAAGGAGCCGGAGGCAGAGAATCAGGAGCTATACTAGATTCACTGAAAAAACATCATCAACAATGTCTAGAACAGGAGGTATAACCAAAGGCTTATGCTGAGGAAGAAGAAGAAAATCCCTAAGTCTCTTTTTAGATTCAGAGAAATCCTGATTTTCCCAGTGGAAATGTTCCCTTAAGGTATGTAAAGTTTCCCCAAAAGAAAAATCCTCAGGGGGAGAAGCAGAAAGAATGGAATCTTCTGCATCAGAGTCCTCATAATTAGGTATAGACAATTCCTGTTCATTAGAAGAGTCAGAAGAAATAGAATCCTGTTCAGAAGATTCATAATCAAAGTCATGCCTAGGCCTCTTAGAAGGGGGGTTGACTACCCCTGATCAGAGTAATTAAATCTTCAAACATTTTGGTCATTTGCTTTTTAGCCATAGGGGCCTGCACATGTGGCCCAGGCATCGCTTTTTATGCATAGGTCGAGATTTTGGCCTTAGGTTTGAAGATGGCGTCAGTGTAATATGCAAATCTGTAGGCCTGAAAACACCCTCAGAAGCCAGTGCCTGCACAGCGGCTCAGGACCCATCCGAGGTAGAGACATCTACGGGTTCCATAACTGAAGCATCTCCCGGCATACCAGACTCCAAATGGTTCTCAGTAGAGGCCTGCGAATCAGAAGTAGCAGGTATCAGGTGCTGCGAAAGCGCCTCACTGGGCACCGGCGAACTGACGACTGGCTTAGGAGAAGCATTGTTGGCAGTTTTAGACATCAACGGCCTGTCTCTGTCTTTTTCTTGGTGTTTTTTAAGTATTCTGGTAGTCGGATTGCCAACCGATGACATTTCTGGATAATTAAAGCATGAGCCAAAATATTTAGAAGCAAAAATGTACTGACATTTGATAGTGCGTTGATTAAATAAAGCAAAAAACCAACAGCAAGGTATGTTATGGTCAGGGCCTAGGCAAAGACTACAGTACAAATGAAAATCCTTATGAGGTATTTGCTGACATTGGTAAGGAGCAAGAAAAAGTTTCCCCAACGGGGTACTTAGCTTTTTAGTTGAAGACTTTGGATCTGTAACTCAAAAATGAAAATTTCAGGAGTCGGCCGACTGGCACTTGAGAACTGCTTCTGCTTTGGGCACTGCGCGGCAAGAAAGACTGATGTAATGGCGTCGGCTGCATGTTTTATACCCCTGATGAGCTGACGTCATGGAAGAAGGGACAGCAACCAACGCAGGACCCAAGACTTTGTTAATCAGGCCGACTGAGGGCAACCTGCCAGCAGATTACCCAAATGTAATGACTGCAACAGTGAAATATGAAGAACATGTGGGATGGCTCAAACGGTATGTAAGCTTTTCCAGCACAAAGTTGAGGTCCCACGGAGGGGGAATTGGCTTACGGGGAGGTCTTGTATGGAAGACCCCTTTCAGAAACAACTTGACTTGTAGTCTGGAAGCCAAAGGAGCTGTCAAGTGAAGACAAGCAGAAATGGCAGATAGGTGTACTTTTACTGAAGAGTAGGTCAACCCTGAATGTAGTAACTCACACAGGTAGGAAAGGACCAGTAGAACAGACACTAGAAAAGGGTCCTGTTGTTTCCTTTGGCACCATTGGAAGAATCTTTTCCACTTCGATAAGTAATTTCTCCTGGTACTTGGTTTCCTGGGCTCCTGCAGGACAGTGAGTACGTCCTCAGAGGATAGCTGCCTAAAAAGGATCAGAACTCTATCACCCACATTGTCAGTTTGAGACTGAGTCGGTGGAGGTGACTCAGGGATCCCCTATTTTGTGTGAGTAGGTCGAAGCGGTGAGGTAACCTGTGGTGATTGCCCTAGGTTGAGAAGGGGAAACCAATACTGTCTTGGCCAGCAAGGAGTCACCAGCAGGATTTTTGGTTTGTCCTTTTGTATTTTCAGGACGACTTTGTGAATCAGAGGAAATAGAGGGAAGGCATAAAGGAACATTCCCCTCCCATGAAAAGGAGAAGGCGTCCAGTTTACAGGCCTGTGGATCAGGGAGCCTTGAGCAGAAGAGAGGCATCTGGGGGGCAGGGCAAACAGATCTGCCAGAGGAATACCCCACTTGTGAATTAAATCCAGAAATACCTTCCTGTGGAGCATCCATTCATAGGAGAGTGATAAGGTTCTGCTTAGGGCATCTGCTACCCTGTTTTCTTCTGATGGGATGTAGACTGCTTGCACATGAATTTGAAGATCTGCTGCCAGGGACCAAACCTTTATTACCAGACTGCAGAGGGGGTAAGACTTTGTTCCTCCTTGCTTGTTTATGTACCACAGGACAGTCATGTTGTCTGTGATGAGCTATAGTGTGCTTGGCAGAAAAATCTGTTGAAAGGTCTGCATGGCCAAGGATAAGGCCTTTAGCTCTCTCAGGTTGATGTGGTCCTTCCTTTCCTGAACAGACCACTAACCCTGAACGTTGTGTTTGTTGGCATGGAGAAGGATGGCACGTCTGTGTACAGATGCTGTTTGGGTGGGGGCACTTGCAATGGTACCCCTTGATTCAGGGTAATGGTGGAAATCCACCAGGCGAGTTTCTTCCTTAAACATGGAAGAAGGGGTAGTTTTTGTATCCAAGGGATCAGTGTTGGCTCCAACAGTTTCTCATGACCCACTGAAACTTCCTCATATGCATTTTGGCAAGAGGGATCATGGGAATCAGGGAACCCATGTATCCTAGTATCCTGAGAAATTCCCTTGCTGTGATAGACACTAGATGTGGCAGGGAGTGAAAGAACTGAGAAAGAAACTATTTTCTGTGGAGGGACAAAGACGGACATCAAATCTGTTCTGATCCTGCACCCCAAGAAGACAATGTCTTGGGACGGAGTCATTTGAGACTATGGGCCATTTAGTGTGAAGCCTAGGCTCTGTAAGAACCTGCATACCATGTCCAAGTGTGGGGAGAGGATGAGTGGATCCTGGTGTAGAATAAGAAGGTCATCTAAGTAGGGGGTAAATTTGTATGCCCTGCAGTCTGCAGTGTGCAACAGCTGGGGCTAGGCACTGTGTGAAGACTCTTGGCGCTGTGAAGAGGCCAAAGGGTAAGGCAGAAAAATTAAAATGAGAGGAACCCACAGAGAAATGTAAATATCTTCTATAAGGGGGAAAGCTGGGAATATGTAAATAACCATCCTTCAAATCTAGGGTGACCAGAAAGGCTTGCTGAGGTATGAGGGGAAGGATGTGGTGTAAAGTTAGCATTTTGAAAGTAGGCACTTTGAGGAAGAGATTGAGGATGGATAAGTCAAGTATGGGTCTCCGAGGACCATCATTTCTTGGAACAAGAAATATCCTTGAATAAAATCCATTGGCTAACTGATCCTCTGGTACTGGTTCTATAGTACCCTAAGATAGAAGTTGGCTGAGGATGGGTGGGAGTAGTGGGAGCTGATTTTGAGGGGTGGTGGTATCCCCTACAAGGGAGGGGTAGCCTACTAGGTCATAAAGTATCCCCTCTGAATGATGGCTAGCACCCACTTGTCTGAGGTGATTTTCTGCCAAGAGGGTAGGGATTGGGGTAAGACGTAAGGATAGGGGGGTGGAGCTGGTTACGGGAGGGGAGTCACAGTGGAGGAGCTCTGCCTGTGTCTGGCTGCCTCTAAAAGGAGGATGGAGTGGAGATGGTAGAAGACCTCAGAGCAGATTGTTTCCCTCCCCTGGACTGAGTAGCAGAAGGGTGAGGGGACTGTATCTTGACAAAGCTTGGTTTTTGAGGGTAATTTCTATGAAATCTGGAACAAGTGAGATTAGTAGATGTTTTAAGTTTTCCAAGTCTTTGGCTTTTTCCTGTAGAGACTTAAGTAGCTCTGCAGAGGCAGCTCTAAATAGGGCTTTGTTGTCCAGAGGTATATCTAGCAACTTAGCTTGAACACCCAAAGGTAACGGCTGAAGTCTCAGCTATGAAAATCTCCTTAGCACAGAACCAGAAGCAGCTGACTTAGAAGCTTCTACAGCATCATAGTTGCATGTGGAGTGTTTGGTTAGTTGAGAGACCGTGGACAGAAGGGTACTTATTTGAGTCTTAACAGGAGATTCTGGGACCTCTGACAAAAGATACAGGCCTTGGTCAGGAAATCTAGGGCAAACTTTGCCATATGTGTCTGATAATTAACAGCCCTAATGGCCGAAGTGGAAGAAGTGTAAACTTTCTTCCCCACCCTATCCATAAATTTACTGTCTTTATCTGCAGGGAAAAGGGAAGAAGGAAGTTGCCTAGAGGACTTATCTGGGGACACTGCAATCACCACAGGATCTGCTGGAGGATTTCTGAAAAGGTATTACTCCTGACTGGACACTTTATAAAATCTGTCTGGCCTCTTAGAAGCAGGCGGCTGTGACTCTGGATTTTGTGAGGCAGCAGAGAAAGCATCCAGAAATGCAGGAAGAAAGGGGGGAACCGTAGATGGTGAGGGCTGCTCCATCTGCAACAGCTCAAAGTATCTCTTTTTTGTCTCAGAGACATCTGATAGTTCCCATTTGAAATGTTGTCTGAACAGAGAGAAATGGTATCCCCAAAGGAGAAATCTCCAGGGGAGTCAGGAGTGAGAGATTCTTCCTCTTCTGGGGTAACAAAGTTTTTGGGTGAATCCAACTGACAGCAGTAAGTTAAGGAGTCATCTGAGGAGGAAGACTCCTCCTCAGAGAGTTCCTGAAGGGTAACAGATAAGCCTGCCTGAGGGATCTGGGTATGAAGAGCCTGAAAAGCCTTAAACAGAGTTTGGGAGAAGGTCTCCCAGGGAGGAGTTTGGTCTTTGGTAGCGGGCTTCTGCTTCCTTTTTAAAGGAGAAGAGGGAGCAGAAATGGGCCTAGGAGCTGTCATAGTGAATGCCACGACTGTAGTAGAAACAAGGTCCTCCGAAGCAATGAGCTGTGGTTCCCCCTCACCATCAGAGTGTGACGGTTGAAAAACCTCAGCAGACATACTCTGAGTATTTGCAGAGCTGTCTTCTGATTTGGTTCCCGGTTCCTGTTCAGTACCAGGCATCCGGTGCGATCCTGGGCTGATATCCACCTCGAGGATAACACCAGATGACTGAGGGGCAGCCAAGGCGTCAGGCCTAACTTTCTTGGCCTTCTTTCTAGGCGGCTCGTTGGAAGGGCCTACTCCATTTTCCATTCCAGATGCCAAACGTCAGAGTCGCTGGTTTTCTAAATAATGTTTTAAAGCCACTAGACGGCTTCTAAAGGTTTTCGGGACAAAGAACTGAAAGATCTTACAGGCCTTGTAATCGTGAGCCTCCCCAAGACAAAATAAACCCTGCTCATGTGAGTCCTAGTAAGGAATTTGCCTACCAAAAGCACAATTTTCCTTAGTAGAAACATGTACATCTGATAAAAAAACAAATAAGCAAAGAAAATCTCACAAGGGTACTTATCTGAGTGGACAACCAGAGAACGATCTTTGAAGGCGGATGGACGATCTCGAGTGAATGCCATAATTCTGAACTGGCAGACAGACGTCTGATTCTCACTGTGGCAGAAAAATTCTGGGTTGGGTACGTGCAGATGTCACAGTTATAGCTGACATCAGTTTATGGCCCCTACGTTCTACGTCGCACGTACTCCTGAATGAAAGACTTTGGTATACTGGCCGGATGTCCGGTGCTGCAGGCAGCAACTCCCTACGGTTATGAATACTACAACATGAGAATAGAAGGACATCCACTTTTGCTGGGGGGAGAGGATTGAGAAAGAATCTGTCTGACATGCAATCTCAAGGTAAGAACTCTGTTTTGTGGCAAAAGAGTGAGACGACAGACTGTATCTAGACGAGCCCCTATAAACTCCAAGACTTGCATTAGCTGAAAATGGGACTTGAAAGACTAATTGTGATCTCCAGGAATTGAGATATCGCTGGCTTTCACTAGGAGATCCCTTGGTTGGTCCAATCTGGTGTCAGTCATCCAGATAAGGAAACACACTGAATCTGTGCAGTCTGAGATGAGCTGCTACTACTGCTATGCATTTGGTGAACACTCTGGGTGCTGTGGCGAGACCAAAGGGCAGGGTTCTGAACTGGTAGTGACTAGCTCCTGGCAAGAAGAGCAGGTATCTTTGAGAACAACTGTTCCTTTTGATGCGACAGTACATGTCCTGAAGATCTCAACAGCACATTCAATTGTTCTTCTATAACAGTGCCAGAGTGGACTGAACCATGATCATCCTTAATTTAGAAATTTTTTACTAACTGATTCAGATAACTGAGATCCAAAATAGGTCTCAGATCTCCTGTTTTCTTTGACATTAAAAGAACCTTGAGTAAAATCTGGATCCTCTTTGGTCTGGTGGGACCTCCTGGATGACCCTTTTGTATAGCAGCTTTTAAATCTCTATAGGTGCTAACTCCCACTGATTGGGTGGAACATCGGGGTGACCTTTTCTTTCCACTGAGGGAAGCTGCAAAGAGAGAATGAAATATCCTCTGGATATGATCCTTTGCACCCATGTATCTTTTGTGATGGCTGTTCAGGTTTTTTAGGTGCAAGGATAAGCACCCCCCCAACTGTCTCCAGAGAAGAACAGCTGGGTAATCCTTCAGGAGTGCTGAAAGGGTCTATTTGGGAACAAATCTCAGAACCCCTTGGTTCTGCAGACCTCTTCTGCCACTTGGGCTGCATCTTCCATTATGATATCCCCCTCTACCTCTGCGAGAAAAATCTCTGCATGAATCTTGAAAAGGTCCTTGAGATTTCTGGCACCACATTTTCTAGGTATCAACATAGTGGTAAGAAGAAGGTCCCGTAGCAGACAAGGTCTTTTCCATCTTGCTCACTGTGGGAAAGTGTCTTTTTAATGGTGGGCCCAAACAGAGAAGATCCAAAGGGAGCATTAATAAATGATGCTTTAAAGTACTCCATAAAATTGCACAATCACATCAAGGCATGTCTTTTGATGGCTATGCCTGAACCTGCAGTCTGCGAGGAACCTTCAGCTGGATGAGAGATTAACCTCACTGGCACATTAGATATAGACTGTAGACTGACCAGTCCAGAGGAAAAAGACTTCTTTTCCTCCACTTACATGGATCCAGGGGTAGAGTTAGCAAGTTCCTTAATTAAGTCGCTCTGTAATCTGGTGAAGTGTGCCAGATAATTTAGCGATTGTAAGGCAAAGGGCACTAAGGCATAAACTTGCTGACCATACCTGTCCAATGCCCTAGATTTTCTATTAGGGGGATGGAGAGAGGAGCTCTGTTTGGCCAGCTACTTTTTGGCGGCTGCTGCAACAACCACAGCATCTATGGAGATTTCCATACTCCAATACTGTCTCTGTCTTTAGATGCTCCAAGAATGTTATACAGATGTCTTGGAATCAGGTCTACAGTGTCCAATCCCTTCCATGCCCAGTGGGAGACAAAATTGATAAGCTCATCTGCTTGAGGGGGTAACCCAAGATGTAGATGGGTCAGACAAGAAGGCTTCTAAGAACACCAACTCCTCCTGGAAAGTGGTTTTGGAAAACTAATCACCTTTCTGGCACAGGATATCTACAATGTCTCTAATGGAGACTTCTTCTGGTGGAGATCTAAGGGACCCCTTCCTTTTCGTCAAAATTTGTGTCTTCTGTCAAAAATTCCTGAGGGGAATCTAAGTACCTCCTTTTGCACAGCTTCTTTCAGGGGACCTCTTCAGTGGGGCACTCTGGAGAGGTACTGGAAGAGGCGGTGAGTTCTCCAACTGGAACTGCCTGGAAGCTCTTACCAGCTGACTGTCTCTGGAGTAGGGTGAAGACACTCAGACACAGGATCCAAAGAGGGAACAGGGAGTGGACCCGAAGAGGTAAGAGTCAAAACAGCTCTTGGGTGACAGAAAACCCTTTCCACCACCTCAAGGCAGAGGGACCAGGAGAAGCAGAGGTCAATCTACCCAGAGACAAAACTTTCGGATCAAACAAACCAGGGCCCTCCTCGACCCTCCGCTCAGAGGGAGAAGTTGGAGCCAAGCTGTCTAGTGCCTAGCCTCCAAGGGGAAGCAACAGCTCAGAAAGCTTTGGAGTCGAGGTCATTCCCTTGGATGCTACATTGTTGTTGTGTAAATGACTAATTCCTTACAGTGGGTGTGGTAGTATGAATATTAGTATAAAATTTTGCCACAACTGATGGTTACTTCTTGATTGGCAAATTTCTGATATAATTATGGCAGTTTGCCTTGGGGTTTATTTAATCGTTTTTTCTTGTCTTTACTTTACAAAACTAGATTATACAAACGTTACTTCTGGCTGTTTAGCAGCTGCAGAACTCATATGCGGTGATAAGCGCTAATCATCTTTTTCCTGCATGTGCTACAATCACAACTTTGTAATACACTCAATATAAATAGTGCCCTTCGAAAGGACAGTATGACAAATAATTGCATAAGTTTCCATTCACAGCCAGGTGCATTTTTGTTCTGTCAGCATAGGGTATATTATATGTTAGTTGCCTGAGGGTTTTATTGCTTAAACAGAAGGTTAAAATTACATTGCATCAAGTGTTCAGAAATAAAACTGTTTCAGAGTAAAATTCCGATATTCCTTCTCTTTTCCCTATTGTGCAATGTTACAGTTTTACAATATGATTTTTTTCCCAACAGAGGCTGGATAAGCATTTATCAGACTATTATATCACTATCCCAGTAGATACAGCCAGTGCTATAAACAGCCCACCTTTCATAAGATTAGCAACAACTATAATGTGCATGTGTCATCATCACGTTACTGTAAAAGGATGTTAAACAATGTTCTATGCTGAACTACCCAGAAAAACAAAGATGGGGTAGGGCAGCCAGTTGCAATCGGTCAGGTACAAAATCAGATCTTTGAATTGTATTGCATTGTATTTGTCAGATTTCAGAAAGAGTTTATGCAATGTGCCCATCTCAGTGCCTTAAGTACTTACTGGCTGTATAAGACTTAATGAAACACAACTGAGGCCATGAACGAAGTCCTTCTGATGCAAGGATTTTATTATATTCTGAATTTGTTAATTGCAGTAGAGCATTGATCCTTCTAGACCAATTTCAGTCTGACAGTGGAGCAAACACAATAAATTAAATAAATATTTATTTTAACATTTGCTTACCAGGAAAGTCCGACTGGAACAGAGTCTATTTTAAGCAGAGGCATGAGAAGAAACACTCCAGACGCATGTCTTTGGAATGTGGGAGGAAACTTATGCAAAAGGAGGGAGGACATGCAGACTCTGCAGAGAAGGTGCCCCAACAAAGAATTGAACCGGGAACCTCTTGCTATGAGGTGACAATGCTAACCACTGTGCCACCCATAAATAAACAAACACATTCACACGCACACAAAATGAGAGTCAGTGAGTGTTGTGAATATTAAATAAAACAGAAGTAAAAATTAGTGGAACATAAGTGTGAAAGTACTAAAGACAGACTGCTTACACATCTAGCAACAAGTGTGTTACTTGAACATTATCCTCACCACAGAAGCCATGGAAGAAGCTATCTGCAATCCAAGTTGCAGAAAATCTTCAGACATTTGCAAATGGTGCATTACAAAGAAGCTGTTAATACAGTCTAAGAAAAACAATTTTATGATGTTTTCTACTCCACACAAACTACCCACTTTCTAATTAGTTCTACAAAAGGCAGTAATAACACTATTATTTCCAGTGTCACTGAGCAGAAATACTTGAGTCTAACGGTGTGGGACACTTCCTGTTTTTGCTTTCACACTAGGCGGCAGGTGAACTTTAAGAAAACTCCTATAACTAAACTTCTCTTGGGTTCTACTGGACTGGCCATCCTATACAGTTTGGAACCTTGGCCCTCGTCCTTTTAGGAGTTAAAGTCTATGTCCAAGTGCTTTTCTAGATGCACATACAGCTAACCTCTTAAACCTGCATGAATCTCAGAATACATTTATACCGATACAAAGACATTATGAAACAAAACATAACACTTGTCGCAATCAGCAGTTTCTTAAGGAAACAGCATCTATTGTTCAGCAATAACTAAAATGGTTTGTTTCAGATGCTTGGAGAGAAGGACACGAGGTAAATATTTTTATTAGCATGTAAAAGCATACCTTTTAACCTCTTAATGTAAGAATTCTGGACAAAGCCAAAAATAATGGGGGAGGAAGGTCTGAAAATAGGGACAATTTTTAAATATTGCCCTTATTAGCTTAGACAGTTGCTAGAATAACAGGTTTTGTATTAGTCTGCATTTTCTGAGGGACATGAAGTCTGAAATTCAAATGTCTGCCATTATGTATTATTTAGAGACTTCAGTCTTCATGAAGAAATCAAGATGTAACTGCAGGAACAAAGAGACCAATAATCACAAAAGCAAAATATAGTCCAGAAGAAGATAATGGTCTCACCACGATGTATTATAACAAACCACACTGTTCCGTTAATATAAATTGTAGATTTTATTCCATAAAACAAGATAAAGAGATAAGCGCTTTCGCGTAGGTATGACTACGCTTCATCAGATACTTTTTTAAGAGCCAGAGGGTAGTTCTTATAAACCAAAATTGGCGGAAAACATAGCCAATTAACAAATTTAATTAACAATTAAAACAAAACATCTTAGTTAGGCAAAGTCTTTAACAAGAAGTCAGCACACAATATATTTAAAAACAGTATATTATTTCACGTTAGACTAAATTAATTCATCTATAAAAAATATAAAATGTTTTGTATAATAAATAACATAACTAAATAAATAGCATTTGAATATGAAACACATGACATAAGATGTGCAAAAAAGGCATGAATGCTATAAAATTAAGTTATATCTAGTGATAACTGTTATTTTAAAGAGATATGATACAGGTTGTTCTAACAAATTAGTATACTTATAAATAAATAAATGTACAGCATTCTATGTCAGCCTTACTAAGCGGAGGCTAACAGACAGAATCTATGATCACCTCTATGAAATTAAGAAAGGCAGTGAGAATAATGCCCTAGCTTTACATATCATAGATAATAAAGACCATAGCTTTCACTTTAGGGTTTTAGAAATAGTTTCCATAAACATGAGAGGAGGCGATAAAGGTAATCACCTTGCCACTGCTGAATTAAAATGGATCTTTAGGCTTGGTGCTCATCTTTTTCCCGGTTTAAACAAATTTGTTTCCATTAAACCCATTTTAGACAACAGGAAACGTTAATCCCCAGACTTTAACTTAACGTCTATACATTCTGCTGCTAAATCAAACTGAGTTTTTATTAAATGTTTTTAGTAGATCACCACATAACTCAGTTTATTATTATATTCTTTATTATATATTTTTATCCTTTTTCTCTTTTTTCTGTTTTTATTATGCATATCATTATAACATCAGATGAAGCTCATAAAGCTACAGGCTTAGTTAGCCTTTATATATATATATATATATATATATATATATATACTAATATTAACTTATTATTTCAATAATTTAGTAATAAAATAAACTGCTAGATCTATTAAATATTTAATATTTATAATTATTTATCATTTTTATAGCATATCGGTTGTAGTGATGAAATCGATTGTCTAGCCATTTATCTGATGAAGCGTAGTCATACCTACGCGAAAGCGCTTATCTCTTTATCTTGTTTTATGGAATAAAATCTACAATTTATATTAACAGAACAGTGTGGTTTGTTATAATACATCGTGGTGAGACCATTATCTTCTTCTGGACTTCAGTCTTCATGTTGGGATCTCACATTTTTATTGGTGTATATGGAAATTTTATGCTAATTAGTGTTCTGTTTCTTGGCCAACTGTACCTAATTTTCATGGGCCTTTGACCAGATTTGTGTTGTTTCCAGGTTGAGAGGTATGAGCAAAAGTCTAATAGCAAATGGAAGACCAGAGTCTTTGATTCAAATGGGTCCCACTTGGGGTAAAAGCACCCATAAGCATCTCCTACTTTGCCTGGAAAACCTTCCTTAACTTAAGAGTAGCTCATACAAAAAAAAACTTTCCAAACCAAAGTTTAACCAATATGCCTTCAACAAAACACTTAAGGTTCCCTGACAGCTGGATCAGCACAAACAAGCTCCAGATATTTCAAACACAGGATGATCAATGCGATGATGACTCATTAAGGAACACACTCAAACAAGGCTTCCGTGGACACACTGCTTTTGATTTTATCAGCAAACTCTCCCTGGAGGTAAGCCCTCATTAGTTGTCAGGCAATTAAATGTTATGATACAGTCTCTGGGACAGACAGTGGAGGCTTTAGCTAATGCCTGGCCTTCATATCTCATCTTCTCCTATCTGTCCCTCACTGACTCAAGATTATAAGGAAAACTCCACTAGTAGTCACTCTGTTGGCTATCCACCACAGATACCATTCTTCAAGGCACTGATGAAAGTGTTTAGCTTCTCATGTTTTCACATAAAGGTGGCTAGACTGAAGCATGAACCATTTATGGCTCCTGTGATAGTATTTAATTAATTGTGTATACCTCTACCTGGAAATATACAAAGTCCAACATCGGTCAAGCTTGTAATCCAATGACTACCGGAAAACTTAAGATGTACAGTTTAGGCATGCAGCAGGAGAACGTTTCAAATAAGTACATTAGAACTGAGATCTGAATTTGTGATTTGCAAAAAGAACCTGGAGTAGCAGGTCTTTAAATGCAGCACAATGTACAGCAGAAAGTCTATTATCCGAAACTCGATTATCAGAAGCATCAATTATCAGAACCGGCCTTCCAAAGTTTTCGGGCAGGAAAAATCAAAGTCTGAATATGAAGACATTATATACATTTGCTTGAGCATGTTTTTTTTGAGCTTGTAGCCAGCTTGTGTGTGAAAAAGTCTTTATTGTCCACTGGAATCACTGAATGGTTGAAAAGTGTATTCCTGCATGCAGAAAAAAAAACAAGATTTTTAGAAGTTTTTTATCCAGCTCATTTATATGCTTGATTACCCGAACTACCCTACGTCGCAATTAGTTCAGATAATTGACTCTCTACTGTACTGCAATACTGACACTGTGATGGGGGAAGAGGGATGTGCAGCCCCCGAGTATGAGAGCTAGGGAAATTCCAGAACTGTACATAACTAAGGATATGAGAACAGAAAATCCCAACAGTTATAATATCTGAAGAGCAAATCCAATTAACCACTGCATGGGATTTCAAATTAAAATTTCTAATTCTGTAATAATTCCATAATAACCACGGCAAACATTATATACCCCAACAACTGCCAGCGATGTCTTTTATGTCTAGGTTACATGCACCTCATTTAAATTCTAAATTCTTATCGTAAAAATAATACAAAAATGTTGTCACCTTATTCTCTTGTTGAGGTAATTGTTAAAAAGGGACTTTATGAAGTAATTTTTTTATTAATTAGTTAACACCCATAAAACAAATTGCTTTTAACTTATGAAACACTAAAGACATGTCATGTAGTGCATACACAGTACCTTCAACTACTGCAAGAGAGTATCTTGAATTGTCGGTTTGGCTATTCAAGCAGTATTGTGTTGTCTGAAAATTTGGTGGCAGTGTTCCTTTATAAATGACAGATACACCTTGCTCCTCAAGTTCCTTCCACTGCTGTGAAGATTCAGCATCATATTCTTGGTCAAGACTGACATGGGTAGCTGCCTGCTTCTCACCTGCAAACAAACAAGAAAATTTGAATAAGCTGGTAAAAGAAAAACAAGCAATGCAATGCAAAAGTAAGCCAGGTTTGAAAAATCTTTGACCACAGTGTCACACTGAAAGCACTGCTGATGACAGTGGGGTAATTATCTGAAAGCTGGTTGGAAGAAACTCTGGAAAAATAAGCACACTGATGGACTGCAAGTATTTAATAAATGGAGTAGTGCATCAGACTGCACGGTTAGAAAGAACTGAGGATGGCACTGACAGATTCCCGGCTTATACGTCGAAGTCAGCAGGATGATGCAAAGACTCCTGGAATTGAGATTGTCATGGACTTCTGCATGGCAGAAGAATCAGTACTGCAACACTGACTATGAAGAACATATACAGCTATGCAAGACAATCAGACATACAGTACATGAATGAATCCATTTATATCCCCAATACAACCATTACATACCCCTCAACCTTTAGGGCAGGAAATCTGGACATAGCCATAAACAATGGGGGACAAAGGACCAAAAATAGAGAGCATTTTTAAACATCGCTGTCACAAACTTAGAAAGTTGATAAAATAGGGGTATGAAATCTGAATTTCAAATGTACGTCATTATTTTCTGACTTCAATCCTCAATGATTTGCCAGAAAACCACAATTTTATTGTGAAACAGACCAAAAATATGAGGCAAAATCTGGATATTCTGCAGATATTCTGCAAAAATCTGTACAGTCAAGAGGTAGGTATGAACCATTACTACTTAGATAAGATCCTTCCAAGAGATCTGGTTCTTAGTAAAATTTGTACCATATCCTGCTTCCTGACTAGCTAGTTATGCTGTTGCTCACTAGAACCAAAAGTGTCAGTTAAAGGGTAGAATACAAAGCCCTGGAAAAGTGAATAATATTTCATGGGCAAGTACTAGGCTAGCTCCTATTAAGGGACATATTAAGCCTAGCCAATTTCTCTTTTTGTATTTGAATTAACCTTAGAAGACTGGCCTTAACCATCCCAAGGTCGATAATTATGTATTACCCCTAATGAGAATAAACGGGATCATACATAGATAATTTGAGGGGACCTATGCATGAGTAAATCATTTAGGAGCTGTTTCTCCCCCATTAGTAGCCCAGAGGGCAGTCCTGGGGTAAAATGTCTGTTTTCAATTACTGGATTCAAGCTGCACTTGAAACTGAACAGGGCTTTGTTTTATGTGAATGGGGAGTCTGTTCCAGAGCAGTGGTATCCTCTGCGAGATATACCTGTCCCTCCAAACCATTCTGTTAATGTTGCATAAGAGGTTTAGATCCCTAGATCAAGTATTTCTGATGCCATATGACTAGCTAATGTGCAGTAAATCCATCAGTATTGGATTGGAGGATGCCCTGTATGCCAGACACAGGTCACTTCTTAGGATCTGTAGGATATCAAGTATGGTGACAGGGCTCTGAACCAGCCCATGCAGGACATGTTGTTTAAACCTTGCATTCCTTTAATAAGGTATCGCTGTGGGCACTGCAGTTGTTTTATGTCTGGACAGATACATGCCAAAGGAGGCATTACATTCAATGACTTTCCTAAACAGGGTTGAGTAAAGGGGGGCAATGACATTCCTATATCTAGACACAATCCCTTTGTTTATAAATTATGCAACATAGAAGGACTTTCTTGCATTAGCCACATGTTGGTCAAACGTTATGTCATGTCCATATAAGTCCCCAAATCCTGAACAGCTGGGTCAACTCTTAGGGGCATATAGTTAATGTGGCAGCTCCCGGCGATTGATGACTTTCCAAAGAATACAATAATGCATTTTTTGGCATTTAGTTCAGTCCATGATTCTGGCACCAGTTATTCATTTGGGACAAACCTTCCTGCAGAATAGCCAAGTAATTTCCTATATGACAGAAATGGCATACAGACCCAAAATCATGGTTTATCAAACAACAGTATGACTGCCTCGGTCACTCTCTAGCTAAAAAGTCATCACCTCAGTCAAAACACCTATCACGTGAACATGGCAACCGTACCTAGCCATAACAATATATCTTACCATAAATACTTCACAAAGCCAGCAAGAATGCAATGAAGTATACAACAGCCACTATTTCAAGAGCACTCAGGAATCAGAATGGCTGCCAGGTTATCCTGTCAAGCATACAGCAGACTCACTTTTCACACATCACAACAAATACCTATAACTAGACTACAGACAGTAAACAAATGGTAAGGGGAAGGAGGGAACTAGTACAATGAAAACATAAGTGTAGCTAGGGTGGGGCGAGGGGGCACTCCACTGGGCGCAAAGTACTGGGGAGGGTGTGATCGTCCAACTACATCTCGGAATGAATATATAAATGGCTTCATACATTTACTATTATGGTGAGTACATCACATAACTATATTATGCAATGTCACTGACTTATCTTCACTTATAGCCTATAACATCTGGGAAGAATGCAACACCATGCAACCAAAGGTCTTGTAAATGCCCCACCAAACATCCCTCAAATGACAGCTGTAGCAAAACTCTCAAACCTTAGAAAAATAATCCAAAATCTACATCTCACAAATGTGTGTACTGCAGATCTAAATGCTGTAACAGAGATAATGGTCAGTGACACCCACTGAAGAAATCCTCAGAGGCTGAATCAGCACTATAGCAATACAAACTCAAATAATCCTTGAAGAGGTTTTCCCAATGCATGAAGACTGAAACCAGAAAAGATGGTAATTCATCTAGAAACTACTGCCCATAAGAGTTTTTTTTACCTGAAACAAGAAAGAAGATAATAGCAAGAACATGGATATACTGACTGAATAAATGTCTGGCATGGCCTTTACTACTCTCTACTTCTACAGGAGTTCTTGAAGGTTGCATTCTAATTTCCAAACATTTCATCCTGAACTTCTTGCAAAAATCAGGTTAAAACAATATTCTAAAGTGTTCGTATCTCTAGAACCATGTCTACTACTGAAAAAATCATAGAATAAAGCCTCGCACTGGATATCAAATCAAAATAAAAAAGCAACTTTTCATAGGATCATAGGAAGTTAACAGGCTAATGCCCTAGGGGTCTTATAAGCCTAGCCAAGTTCTACCCTTAATTTCCACAATCAACACCTATTGTTCCTGTCCAAGTTGATTTTATGGTTACCCATCCAATCATCCAGATTGCTTTTGAAGAGGGCCAATGAGGTGTTCTGTTTGACATGAAGTAGGAGTCTGTTCAAAAGGTGTGGTAAACTCTGGAAGAGAAGTCTGTCTTCCCAGCAGGTTCTGTTAAGGTCACATACCAGGTTAAGGTCTTTAGAGCAAGTAACCTGTGTACCATTTGACTTGTGGATATGAAGCATTTCCAATAAAGCAGGGTCAGAGATCGCCTTGTATGCAAGACAGAGATTGCCTCTGAGTAGTCTGTATGAAACAGAATAAAGTGACAGTGATTTCAGGCAATCCACGTAGGACAGATGCTGAAGACCTTGATTTTTTTCTTGTGAGGAACCTTTGTATACTCACCAATTGCCACAGTCTTGGAAAGGTACACACCAAAAGGAGCGTTGTACTTGAATTACTGGGCTGAAGACAAAAGAGTACAGGGAGGCTATAACTTCTTTTTTTTCTGGAGGCAATGCCCTTACTTATGAGGTAAGCAATACAGAATGCCCTGCATACCACTGTGGAGACATGGTGACCAAAGGTAAGGTTGCTGTCAACCTGTGTGCCTATGTCTCTCACCACTGAGTGCATACTTAAGGTGTTACTATTGATGTGGTTATTAGCAGGAACATCATTCTTACCAAAAAGGATAATACATTTTTTTTGCATTGAGTTTAAGGCCATGACTTTGGTACTAATCATTTGTTTGTGTAAGACCCTCTTGTAGGATGTTGACATAATTTGGAGATTCTCTGACCGCTCCCAGTTTGCAGTCCTCAGCAAACTTTGTGAGCCACAGGTCTTTAGTTTTTGCTTGTGCTTCACAGAAATAGATTTCAAACAGTAGAGGTCCCAGGACTGATGGAACACCACTGGTTGCAGGTCTGCTGTTGGAGGGAGATTACACTACTTTGACTATATGTGTTTTCAGTCACTATTCACTGTTTGCAGTGTTTCCTGTTTCTAGCTACACTCCCTGGCTCAGCACAGTAAGACTTCCCAGCCAGAATCCAATTACTGTTGTTTGCTCCTTTGCTAGGTTTTACAACTCTTTTAATCTTCTGGTCTAATGCCTAAACACCTACCCCTATCATCATCTGCTTCTTCCCTTTAATCGTAAAGGTATGATTATTGAAATGAGAAATATCCAAGAGGCAGCTGCACAAACATCTGTGAAGGGAATACATTTCTGAAGTAAACAGTAAAGAAGAAGCACCACTGATAGCGTGCTTTTAAACAGCAGTACTTTCAACTGGCAAATGAGTGCCCAGTGGCAAAAGTTAATGCAACTGCAATCCACTAGAAAGTGCTTGCTTGGAAAATGGCAGCCCCCTTCCCTTCCTGGCAAGAAAGCACAGTTGTTTAAGTTGCATTTAACCATAACACTACATGTTCGAATTAATCAGTGCTGCTGTAGCCTTTAGGCTATATGTGTTGTTTTCCCTGCCCAGGAAACAACCACCAGCCATATTCACAAAGTTTGGGTTCTGCCCCCCACACCCCTCCACTCTGACTGCTGACTGGCTAGTCCCAAAGAGGAAAACCAGCAGTCAGAATGAAGACTTCTTCAGAACTTTCTTTGGCCATACAAAGAAAGAGAGAGTGAGAGAGACAGAGAGAGAGAAGTATGTATAGAGGATCATACATCTGCCTCTAGAATGCTTCTAGAGTCTACTCCTTTCTAATACAACAGAATTATCTTAGGATTACAGAAAACTTCTCCCCTTGGTTGAAACCATGGAAGCAACTAATACAAGGACACTACAGGAAGTTTCTAGAAGGGATCATCAGTAGACAATCTTCCAGGAAGAGACATATGGAGTTACTTCTCCTTTAAGTCATTTACTACAATAGTTAGCACCTTGGTAAGCACTTATGGAATAGAAGATATACAAAATGGGAGCATTTTTATGCTGAGAATAGTCAACACCTAGAAAGAACTGAAGTCCTTGGACAATGTCTTACTCAAAAGGGTTATTATCACTTCCAACGGCATCATGCAAGCAATGTGTGACAACAGGGTATGACCCTGTGGAAAGTTAAATATATACTGACAAACTGAATGCTGAAGTACCAGAGGTTTCTGACAGGACAGAAGCCTTCTGTCATCTTCAGAAGAAAGGGCAGGAATTTTGGCCTAGCTTTCAAGAAGGTACCTTCTATAACTCATCTAGGTACAGCTTCTATAACTCATCTGATAAGAGTCTGGGCCTGTCTAGAAATCTCTGTACAGATAACCGGGACTTTGAGTGGAACTTTCTGAAATGGACTTAACAGTTTCTCAGATGCAGTCAACTGTGACCACACAGTAACCTCAGCAGTGCAAATAAATTTACAACAGCAGCAGATGTTCTAATAGATCCCTACTGCAGTAGCCTAAACTATTTGGTTTATAGCCTGCCCAGGATATGGCCATTAGACAGCTTTCAGAGAGTTCAAGCACCATAACTGCCAGAAACTCAAGCAAAGCCACATAAAAAGGCATTTGGATGCTGAAAGTTTCAGAGCTTTGTCTTAAGAAGGGAGGCTATAAACATGAAAATAAAAAAAAATACTAGGAAAGGCACAAGTGACAGTTAAACTTATGTAATTACATATAAAAGGGTAGAGACACCGACATTCTGGCAATACATAAAAACAAAACAAGGGGGATGGAGGGAAGGGGTGGTTACTGCAACAGTGATGCTCAACACTAGATCACTGTTGGTGAACTCTAAAATATTCTGGTAGATTACCATAGCTTAGGAACACATAGGGAGGAGGAAAGAATGCAAGAATCCAAGAACCCCTGGAGGATGGTCTTAGCAAAGTTTGCTCTGGACTTGGAAAAGAAATCTAATTTGTGATGCTGTGTGAAATACATACATAGGACTAAATGACTACCTTCTGGAATACTTCTAGAGTCTACCCCTTTCCAGAAAGCCACAGAAGAAGCTCTGGTGAAGTGGACTCTAACCCTGTCTCGTACTGGTTTGTTTTGATAACAACAAAAATAAATAACATGAGACAACAATCTAGAAATTGCCTGCTTTGACACTGGCGTAGTTTCTTCTTACTTTTGCAGGAGACAAATAGCTGATCAGCTTTCCTGAAGGATTTAGTTCTGTCCAAGAGGTATATGAGCTGCCTCTGGACATCTAGAGCATGCAGGATTCTCTCTCTCTCTCTCTCATTTTCAGGTTCTGGAAAGAATACAGGGAGATTAACAGACTGACCTGAAGTAAATTCTGAAACCACTACAGGCATAAATAAGTATTTCTTCTCAAAGAAACTGTCTTTATGTAAAATAAGGCAGGGTTGACTCACCACATGAACTAGTAACTCAGATACTCATTCTTGCAGACATCAGAACAACGAGTAACAACCTTCCATGTCAAGAACCTCAAATCAACCTGCTGAGCTGGTTCAAATGAAAGAAGTATTAGTTCTTCTAACACAAAGTTATGATCGCCAGACAGGCAGTCATCTAGGGCCCCATGGCTGCGGAGGGGCTCACTCTGACCAGGAGGGTTAAACGATTATTTTAATAAAACTATATATTTACAAAAAAAAAATTCTTAATACTGCGGTGACAGCATCTTCTCCTTTAAGGAGAACCATGCTTGCACCACATGCACACCGCCATAAAAGTGAACACATTCCACACTTGTGCACGTAATTTAATCTATCCATTCCATTTAGACAGAAGGTAAGTGTGTAAGACTGTTTTGCCTTCTAGGACACGTTAGATCAACCATATAGTCAAGAAGGCTCAACAGAGGCTTCACCTCCTGAGAAAGCTCAAAAAGGCCAGGCTCCCACTGTCTGCTCTTACCACTTTTTACAGAGGAACTATCGAGAGCATCCTCACAAGCAACTTCTTAGCATGGTTCAACAACTGCACAGCTGCTGAGAAGAAACTACAGAAGGTGGGAAGGGTAGCTGAGAAAATCTTGAACACAAACCTCCCTTCTATTCAGGAGCTTTTCTTTACAAGAGTAAGAAGGAGAACATATAAAATACTTGCTGATTCGACCCATCCATCCCACAAATGGTTCTCACAACTTGCATCTGGAAGGAGGTACCACAGCTTCTGCTGTAGGACTACCTGATTCAGGAACAGTTTGTATCCTACAGCTGTGAGACTTATTAATACAGACACCAACCATAATACAGGACACATTAAAGCCTCTTTTTTTCATTTAATCCTGCTGCTCAGAGCAATTACCACCAGCATTACTATTATGCAATATGATGGCTATACTGAGTCACGTCTAAGGTTAACAAGTGCAGTTTGGTAACTAAACAGCTGCTATTCACTAGTCTCCATTTATTCTATATCTTAACAGTGTAGGGGGTTTGGTGGTAGGTATTTACTTATTTATCACTGGATAATGGGTATTAAAATGTGTTTATGTAATGTGAACTACCTCTTGCATGTCATACGTGTTGTTATTGCCTTTCTTATATTATTCTTTGATACCGCTGTTTCTATGATATTTGCACTGCATTTTTCTCGTGAGCTGACACTTCTAATTTCGTTTAGGCTGCACTTGTATGTTCCTAAATGACAAAGTTTCTCTGAATCTTTGAATTTGAATCTTTGAATGAAGTTGCCATCGGTCCCCATCCCAAGTCCTGCCTCACTCGACACACACACTTTCCCCAGGACTGGAGTTGTTGTTCTTGACATTCAGCAACAGCATGCAGTACAAGTCTGTCAAGTACATTTCGATGAAAAAAAAAAGATGTTTAGTTTGTTAATTTCAGGTTGGCATAATTTGTTGGAGGCATGGGATTTTAAAATGCAGAAAATACACTTTATACTGTAAGAGCTCCTTTTCTGTTTTTTTTTTTTTGACCATCTCTCAAAAATGGTCCTAAAAGTCCAGAACCATACCTGACAGCAGTCCAGATTATCACAGAATGTGCACATTTTCACCTTATATGTTTGAGCCTTCCCTCATAAAATGTGTATTTTTTTATGGAAGAATCTTTGAGGATTACAGTAACTAAACAATGACATACATTTGAGTTTTGGACTTCATATCCTTCAGAAAAAAAGTGCAATCTAATCCAAAACCTTGCATTCTAATATAAAACAACTAAGTTTATAAGTGCAACATTTAAAATCTGTCCCTGATTTCTGGACTTTGTCCTGTAATTTTGGCTTTGTCTAGAATTATTGCTTTTATAGATTGAGAAGCAAGTCCAGAACACTTAGAACTGTTTAATATTTGCAACACAACGCATCTTTACTCTCTATGTTTAGTTTAAGATGGGGATGGTCCACTAAAAAGCCACTTTATTATTATAACTGAAAATGCATTTCACACCTTTTAAGTATATAGAAGATATTATTAGACCTCTACATTTTATGTTAGATGGGTGGGGCAACAGTATGATGTCTGAACTATAAAACTAGCATTTCCAAATAAATGAAATAGTGATTAATGAAAATGTCAGCTATCAGAAATAAAATATTTTCAGTTGTATAAATGCATGTGCATCATATTTGAAAAAGGTTTACTATTCAACCCATTTGCTGCACAGTCAATTTTCAGTGTTTACATTACCATAATTTTGCATCTTAGTGTCTAACTGTAATCATGACAGATTATACATGTTTTTCGTAAACTCTGGTAAATTATTTTCCATAACTGTTATTTTTCTGGGTTAGTGAGGCCACTTAATAATTTCCAGCTTGTATTTTGTTTTTGCCTATATGCACAGGGCAGTGGCATGTTTTGATCGGATTTGTATAGTAAATATTGTAGAAATTTAACTTACACATGGTGGATAAAGCAAGTTTATTCATACGTGAAGGTTCATCTCCTATTATGGCGTGACTGGTCTATATAATGCTTGTCAAGTTTTATTGTTAAAAATATGCAAAATACTGCATATGTTATTAAATATGAGATTCAAATCTAAAAAAAGATGATCAAGAAAACTGTGGGTTTGTTCTCACTAATCATATTTATGACATCATTCTGGTTTCTGTTATGTGAAGAAAAATTCATTGCTTAATACAGGTTAAGTTGTTTTATTAGCTGGGCAAGTACTTTAAAATAATGAGAAAGTGTGTGTGCAAGTACTTTAAACTAGAGACAAATAGAGTGTGTGTATATGTATGTATGTATGTGTGTGAGTGTGTGTGTGTGAGTGTATGTAATTTAAGCTAGCCATTCCATTTCTGTATTCTGTATGAGAGAAAGTGTGTGTTTATGTATGTAATTTAAACTAG
Source organism: Protopterus annectens (assembly GCF_019279795.1). Lineage (NCBI taxonomy): Eukaryota > Metazoa > Chordata > Ceratodontiformes > Protopteridae > Protopterus > Protopterus annectens. Next base: position 1,344,768,500 of record NC_056731.1, read on the forward strand.
CCATTTCTGTTTGTATGGCAGGGTGTGTGTGTGTGCATAAGTAATTTAAACTAGAAAGTGTGCGCATCTTTTTTGTGTGTGTGTGTGTGTGTGTATATATATATATATATATATATAAAACTATATGTATGTCTATGTAATTTAAACTAGTTGTTCTGTTTGTATGAGAGGTTGTGTGTGTGAAAGTAGTAACTTAAACTAAAGAGAAAGTATGTATAGGTGAGTGTATGTAATTTAAACCAGCCGTTCAGTTTCTGTATGAGAGAAAAAGTGTGTCTGTGTAATTTAAACAAGACATTCCGTTCATATGAGAGTGAGTGTGTGTGTGTTGCTGTGAGAGTAGAGAGAAGGTAGGGGGATGTCTGTGCGTGTTTTTAACACACCTCTCAAATGACCAGATTTTTGCCCCATATTTTTGGCCAATTTCTCATAATATTTCTGGTTTTCTGGCAACTCACGGAGGACTGAAGTCACTAAATAATGACATACAAGTTTCAGACTTCATATCCTTCAGAAAATGCATTCTAACAAAAGCCATTTTATTCTAGCAACTTTCTAAGTCTATAGCAGCAATATTTAAAATCTATCCCTATTTTTGGGCCATTGTATCTCCATTACTTTAGGCTTTATCCAGATTTCTTACACTAAGAGGTTGAGAGGTATGCATACCCCTCAACTATCCAGACTTCTGCCTCATATTTTTTGGACTATTCCTCATACAATTTGTGGTTTTCTGGCAGTTAACAGAAAACTCAATAATGGCATACGAGTTTCAGACTTCATTATCTTCAAAAAATGCATGCCAAGACAAATGTTATTCTACCAACTTTCTAAGTCTATAAGATCAATATTTAAAATCTATCCCTATTTTTGGGCCTTTGCCCCCCATTATTTTAGGTTTTGGTCAGGATTTCTTGAGCTAAGAGGTTGAGAGGTATGGAGGTACGGTATGTAATGCCCTAGTTGGGAGGAGGAAGGTTTGTCAATTACCTTGATCAGGCTTGACCCTGTAACTTGGTTACAGGAGATAAGAGCCTGAATCCTCTAAACCAACTACCGGAATACTGATGAAATTGTGAGTTGAGTTTCAGGACATTTTCATGGGAAATTATGAGTTTCACTGCATTTTCATGGAATTGTGAGTTTCAAGGGAAGATAAACTGTCTTGTTTAGCAAATGGCAGTCACTGTTTGTGAGATAGAATTTGAAAGCAGTGTTAATAGCATAATTGCCTTTGTTGCAGAAGGCTGTGGAATCCACTACCACACCATGTAGATGGAGTGTTGGTACTGCAGCGCCCAGCGCCCTTTCAATTGCTGATTATTTGGTGCATTAAGGGGGGGGAGGGAACAGGAGTTCTGCACTCCTGAGTGTGTTCTCATTTATATGAGATGCCTCGTAACTATGAACATGTCGGTTTGTCAGTCATTTTCTATTGCAATATTACTTAAACTTTTTTTTTATGTTACATGGGCAATTAATATTTCAAGGGCAGCAGGCACTGAATTTGCAGATGAAACACGGAAATGTAAAGTATTTGCCATTATACAACGACCCCCAATTAATATTCAAAAAAGTGCACGCTGACTGGTCAGCGTGCACGTTGTAAATCAGAGTTATAGTAATGGAAAAGGTCCGGTCACCCGGACTTTTTCCATTACTATAACTCTTTTTTTTACAGCAACGGAGAACGCAAGATCTGCATTGCTTCACACTGTCTCGCTATGTTAAGTTTAACATAGCGAGACAGCTTTAAAAAAGAAACTGAGATTCTCTGTTGCTTTTTTAGAGCTGTCTCGCTATGTTAAACTCAGTTTTTAAAAAGCAACGGAGATCTTGCTTTCTCCGTTGCTTTTTTCAAAACTGTCTCACTATGTTAAATGGGTTTAACATAGCCAGACAGCTTTAAAAAATCAACGGATATTCTCCGTTGCTTTTTTTAAAGCTGTCTCGCTATGTTAAACTCATTTAACATAGCAAAACAGTTTTTAAAAAGCAGCGGAGATCTTGCTTTCTCCGTTGCTTTTGCCCACAGCTCTGATGTACTGCATAGGCATATGCATGCGCAGTACATCAGAACTGCAGCAGAATACCAGACAGCTGCGGAAGGGCAGCAAGGAGGCATTATACAATGCTATTATTTAAGAAAAGTAATTATTTTTTTTCTTAAATAATGTCATTGTATAATAGCAGTAACCCACTTCTGGGTGTGGGTAATGCTGGATTTACCCACGGTTGGCTTTGTTTGGCCACTAGGGCTTCGCCCTCGTGACCAAACCACACCAACCGTGGGTAAATCTAGCATTACCCACACCCAGGCGTGGGTTATTTCTATAGTAGCAACCTCTTCATTAGTTACAGATCTCTTTAACGTGGAATTATTCAAATGAATTTTACTTCTGTACAGATTGTGCTTATTGACGGATACTGGTGGACTGTAATGACAGATGTCTGTGCAGCCTTTTATGGTTGAAATTTTCTGAAATGGATAGTTTTGTCATTATTGGTACATAGTTTTGTTTCACTGCTTACTGGAAGAATGCTCAAAACTGCACATTTAAAACACATTCTAACAAGTGCTGCTGTATTATACAAGAAATATAATTTAATAAAATCAGAAAGGTGAATCAAAGAACACATACAAGTATGCGTGGCCTAGAAATGTGTGCAAGGAGCCTGTGACTTACTCCTCCACTGGTCAGATGCATTTTCATTGGATGTGGGTTTTATGCTGTTTCAATGACTGTAAATTTCAAGGACAGATGTTTACTGATCATAAAAATATGTTACGTCCTTACCATAATGTTCCATTTGTGTTGTCTATCTTCATTCATTCTTGATGAATGGGACTCTGTTCCAACCTGTCGGAACTGGCTCAGCCGTTATACAGCTCATGCCAGCCAAAAACTCGAGAGCTAAGGCTCTACCCACAATGCCCCTTCTCTCCATTACCTCAGATAGAGTTTGCAGCCTAAGTAAAGGAAAAAGACAGATGTCTTGTCTAAGGTAAAACCCTACAAACTTCCCATGACAAAGATCTGACCCTCCAGAAGTCCTTTGGAGGGGGCAGGAGAGTGGGGGATGTCGAGAATGAATGAAGATTGACAACACAGATGGAAAGTTATGGTAAGGAAATAACTTCTTTATCTGATGTTGTCAATCTTCATTAATTCTTGACTAGTGGGATAGAGTCTCCAACTACTTTAGATCCCCGAGTGGCCCTAAGGATGGATATTCCTGAGTACCATACAGCCAAAGGATGCTCTTCCCCAGCAGACCATATCTAATTTGCAATGTGTAATAAAGGTATGAGGAGTGGCCAAAGTTGCAGCTGCACATATTTCTTCTATGGAGGCCTTGGAATGAAAAGACAGCTGAAGTGGATACAGATCTGGTGGAATGCGCACTAACTGGTATAGGTAGTTTGAGTTTATTCTGACTGTAGACAAAGGCAACATAATCCCTAAGCCATCTCGATAAGGTAACTTTGGAGACCAATTTACCCAAAGTGGGGCCTGAACAGGATACAAATAATTGCTCTGATTTTCTAGATAGTTTAGTTCTGTCCAGGTAGAAACGTAACTGTCTGTGGAGGTCCAGCAGATGCAAGCAGCATTCATCCTTACCTGAAAATTTTGGAAAGAAGATGGACAAATCTATAGTCTGGTTAATATTAGATTCTGAGATCACTTTGGAGAGAAAGGATGGATTGCTTCTCAGCAACACCCTGTCCTTGTGAAAAATTATAACAGGATGTTTCATACACAAACCCTGTAGCTCGGAAATTCTCCTGGCAGAAGTGATAGCCACCAGGAGGAGAGTTTTCCCAATGAACTGAACTTAAGACTGTAAGTACTAAAGTTAAATCCTATGGCGCTACAGGATCTTTGAATGGGAGTTTTAGATGTAAAGCGCCTTTAAGAAAAGTTTTGCATAACAGATGAGGCATCAAGGTATGGTCATCAAATCCACTGTGAAAATTGGAAATGGCTGATAATTGGACTTTGATGGTGGAAGTAGAAGCTCACAGTTTTAACAATGAAGCTAAATATTCCAAGATCTTATCAGCTGATGCTGAAAAGGTGTCTATATTGTTCGTATGGGCCCAAATTGAAAATCTCTTCCATTTGCTAAGGTAGAGTTCCCTAGTGGACGGGTTTATGAGAAGCCAGAAGAATATTTTGTACTAAAGAAGGTAATTTGTTCTGCCTGGCAATTAAGAGAACTGGAGATACCAAGCTGTCATTTTGAGATTGTGTAGATTGGGATGCACCAATCCCTGTGGGTGAGACAGCAGTTCTGGAACTGGATCCAGAATCCAAGGACAGTGAACTAGGTGAGGCCAAAGGAAGGGGAATCAGACTTGACAGGGTCAGTAACATGCAATGAGAATTACTTTGCTTCTCAACCTTTAGGCTTTACTCAAGAACTGGGGAATCAGTGGAGTGGGGGGGGGGCATAAAGCAGTCCCAAGGGACAGTCATGGAGGAGTGCGTCTCTTGGGGACTACCCGTGCAGAGGAATTAGGGCAAAATAGCTGCCAATTTGTTGTTCATTGCAGAGGCAAAAAGATCGCAGCAAGGATGGCACCAATGACGAAAGATTTTCATTGCTATGTTGCGATTGTGAGACCACTCGTGAGGCAGGAGGATGCATCTGCTCAGTTTGTCCACAATCACGTTGGAGTTTCCCGGGATAATGGTTGCTATCAGAAAGTGGTTGGAAGTGATAGCCCGCTTCCTGACACAGGAGGTAGCATCTAGCTTCCCCCTGCTTGTTGATGTGCCAGACTACCGACATTTTGTCTGACTGGATTGCAACTGTCCCCGAAGGAATGACAAACTTAAAGGCTTGCAATGCTAAAATCACTGCCCTCGATTCTAGGACATTAATGTGCAGATTGGCCTCTTGTGGGGACCAAGTGCCTTGGACCGTCTTTCCCAGATAATACCCTCCCTTACCCAATCTGGAAAGTGTCTGTGGTTACTATAGCTTTGGGCGGAGAGGGAAAGAAGGTGCAGCCATCTGTTCACACATGGCTAGTGTGTCTCTAACTTTTGGGCCAAACAAGGAAGAACAGTCAACAGGAACACTGACAAAGGAAGACTTGAAAGGTTCCACGAAGTCGCACAAACGCATCCAGGTGTGACACCTTATGGAAACACCTGTACCCGTTTGCCCCAGATGTTCCATCGGCTGCATGGGCAATGAGTCGCATGGACAAATTTGAAATAGACGCCAGGGTGGCATGCTGAGAGGCAACTTTATCCCACATCTCATCAGATACAGCTCCTGCGAGGGTGTCCGAAAGTTCAATTACCAGATCCCTTTGGAGTCTAGTGAAATGTGATATGAAATTCAAGGGCCTAAGAATAAAGGTCAATGACACAAAGACCCACTTCCCAAACCTGTCCATCGTCTGAGACTGTTGGTTAGGAGGATGTACAGTAGAACTCTCCTCAGCAAGTTCCTTTTTAGTGGCCGCCGCCACCACCATGGCATCTACTGCTAAACCCTTTCCCCAACGTGGTTGGTCTTCTGGGGCTGACAAAATTTTATCTGGTCTCCAGGGAATCGGCTCTATGGAATCAAGAGCCTTCCACACCCACTGTACGATAAGCTTAATAAGGTCATCAGTGGGTGGGAGTCACCCAGGAAGCAGACGGGAGGGCATGGAAAGCTTGAAAGAGCACAGATTCCTCAGAGGATGGGTTTGAGTGCTTCCAATCACCCCTCTGTTTTAGGATTTCTAGGATGTCTCCAAAGGAGACATCTTCTGGAGGGGGGGGGGTGATCGGGGAGAAACCTCCCCTTCATCATAGTTTGTGTCTTTCATAACAGATTTTTCTGAGAAATCTGAATCCTTCCTCTTGCAAGTCTTCTTAGAGGGTGGCTCTACAGTGGGGATCTCGGAGAACGACTCCGAAGAAGAGGGACCTTGAACAGAGATGTCTTGCAGCTCCTGCCTGCTGTCCTGCCATGATAAGACTGTGACAGCTGCGAACCAGAGGATACAAAAATGTGATGCTCCAACGTAGATAGAGCCTGCTGAGGCTAAAGCTCACTCCATGATTTGAAAGGCAGGCCCACCTGAAGAGGGATGAGAGCCTGGAATAGAGAAAGATAACCTTGGAACCAGGGTCACACCCTGCTCCAATGAGCCACCCTCCAAAACAGGAGCCGGGGAGCGTTCAAAACTGCCAGGGGTCCGAGAGCCAAAGACGATGCCGTACTAACAACTGGAACCGTACTGAAGTTCCCAGAACCAACAGCCAAACAACGGTCCCAGGTGTGCAATGGATCCAATGGTGCCGAAGACATCACATATGATCCCGGCGTCAAGGTAGGGTCTACTGTGAGCACCGAGGCAACTGAGACCAGGATAGTCGAAGTGGTGGGCTCCAAACCTTAAAAGGAGGTTGGAAGAGGAAAGTGTGGGGGAGTCCTGGGAGAATTATGCCTCGGCTCCAGAAGGGAGGGTTTGTAGGCGCAGGGAGAACTCTGGCCGCCAAAAGCTGGTCCACCAATCTAGCCATGTCCACTACAGATAGACTTCTGAATGAACAAATCGGAATTCCCAAGGGAGACTCTGGCCTATCAATGAAAGGGCTGGGGAGTTGACCAAAGGGGAATATCTAGCCCTGGGAGGTGGAAATGTTTAGACTTTTGGCACAGTAGGCTGCTGAGCAGAAAGGGAAGCTGGAACCAAATGGGAGGTGAGAAGCTGGCTCCGAGGAAACTGTCAGTGCAGAAGTACTCAGGATAGGTGCAGAGACCGTCAGTACCGATGAGGACCTGGCCGTCGCTGCCAAAGGTTGTTTTTCAGTCATTTTTGCAATTTTACTCGTCGATTCCAAAGACACAGATGGAACTGGCATCTTATGAAGTTTTAATTCTTGTGCTGGTGGCGTGGCAAGGTTGGCACAGAATGGCTTCTCTTTTTTTACTCTGATTTAGGCAATATGGACGACTCTGACTTAGACAGGGCTTCTTCAAAAGAGGAATTCAGCAATCCTTTCAGAATAAGCTTATTATGGCATTCTGCCAGACTACTGGCAGTAAATCTCTGGCAGATTGTACATCCACTATCTCAGTGAGAACCACCCAGACAGTACACACAGGAAAGATGCCCATCTAAACTGGGCATCTTTCTACCACATTCCT